>NC_026001.2:47839752-48069292 GCF_000442705.2 Elaeis guineensis | reverse complement strand
TCATCTCTATCTGATCATCAGCCAATCTGATCTCTGAGGGAAGTGCTCTGCTGTCTGGCTGCTGGACTGGAGTGTGCCTCCTCGTAGACTCTGATGGGCTAGCCTCGTGATTTGAAACGAACTGAATGTCTGGAGATGCTGCCCTGAGATCACGTAGGGGTGAGGGTGGTCCTTCTTTCTCAGCTCTGTCCTCAGCTCTCTCCTCCATACCTTTAGTCCAACCACCATCAGTCTTAATAAATCCCATGCGGTGCAAAGTATGTTGGTTGATGGTGTCATAGTGAGAAAGTCTAGCTACTGCCTCTCCCTCAAAACTAACTCCAAACCTCCTGAATATCAAAGTGAGGGCCATACCGAAAGGCAGATGTGCCTTGGATCTGTTCAGGGTTTCTCTTATGGCCTCAATCATTAATGCTGGAAGGTTCAGGGGGGTTTGGGTAATCACATGAAACATAATGCAGATGTCTCGGCCTGAGAGGAGGTCATGTCTACCACTTCTAGGGAAGAAAAGCTTTGTTACCATTTGATGTAGTATCCTCATCTCAATGGAAAGGAACCAAAGTGAGGGCCATATCGAAAGGCAGATGTGCCTTGGATCTGTTCAGGGTTTCTCTTATGGCCTCAATCATTAATGCTGGAAGGTTCAGGGGGTTTGGGTAATCACATGAAACATAATGCAGATGTCTCGGCCTGAGAGGAGGTCATGTCTACCACTTCTAGGGAAGAAAAGCTTTGTTACCATTTGATGTAGTATCCTCATCTCAATGGAAAGGATCTTGGCCTCTAGTTTGTTTAGGCTTCCCGAGAAGGTTTTTCCTAGAATCACATTAATTCTTTCTTCCTTGACTGGGAGTTCCATGTTTGAGTATCCCTCATAGGGCAAATGAAGAATTTCTCCCAAAAGCACAGGATCTAGACAGATTTCTATACCCTTAACAGTGGATCTTACTGTTCCATTGCCATAGCTTAAGTTCAAATAAAATTTTCTAACCAAATCCACATAGGTAATTTCTTTAAGTGAGCAGTAGAATTCTCAACCTTGATCTTTGATTTTTGAACCGATAGAGAACCCCTCTTTTTCAAAAAATCTGAAATCTATATTTTTCTCGGGTTCTACCTTTCTATCAGATAAGAAAATCTTACTGGAGCTTAATGGAGATCGAGAAGTAGCTGGAGCAGATGCCGGAGCAGGGATTGAAGCTGATGAGGTCTGGGTTGCCTGTCTCTTCCTGCGCACGCCTTCTTCCAACTCGTGGATCGATTTTCTTCTTTGTGGGAGCTTCATTTTCGGAGCCATTTGTACTGATGAGACTATCACAGAGCTTGGGAGAGCAAATGTGAGGGTGAGATGTAGAGTTTCTAGTGGAAGGATAGGGATTTTTGGAAGAGTGATATCCCGATTTGGAAGAGATGGGTGGAATCTAGGGCACGCTCAATCCACTCCAAATAAGGGAGGAGAAGGGGAAGAACTTGATTCCTAAGGGTCGATTTGAGGTGTAAGGGGTGATGGGAGAAGAGTCTTGAGGAAAAACATGGGTTTGGAGAAGAAGAGGAGGGGACCTATGGCTTGGAGGAAGAAAGAAGACAATGGGTCGGGTCGGGTCGGCTCAAGGAGGGGTTTTCAACAAAAGAAAAGAGAGCCCGTGGATTTGGCCAAAAATTGCAAGTTTGCCCTTGGGTCGACCCTAGGGGTCGACTCATGGCTCACAGAAATTCAGAAAAATGATGAATCAATTTTTGAAAAATTTGAAACTTTAGGAGAAGGATATTTACTCAATGATCAATTATGAGAATGATAATTTTAAGCTTTTGAGCCCAAGAAAAATGATGAGAGTTGAGTTCAAAGAGTTTTTGACATTGATCCCTTAGGATCAGACAGACATTTAAGCAGATGGATCAAGAATTCCTAGTTCTCTCCTACTTTCACAAAATCTATCTTCACTTAAGGCCTTTGTAAAGATGTCAGCTAATTATTTTTCAGTACAAACATAGTCAAGAATTATATTTTTATTTTGAACATGTTCTCTTATGAAATGATACCTGATTTCAATATGTTTAGACCTAGAATGCTGAATTGGATTTTTAGTAAGATTTATAGCACTAGTGTTATCACATTTTATGGGAGTTTCATTAAGTTTGATACCAAAATCTTCAAGTTGTTGCTTAATCCACAAGATTTGAGCACAACAACTTTCGACTGCAATGTATTCGGCCTCAGCCGTAGACAGTACTACCGAATTTTGTTTCTTGCTAAACCAGGAGATTAGGTTAACTCCAAGAAATTGGCAAGTTCCACTAGTACTTTTTCTATCTAATCTACATCCAGCAAAATCAGCATCTGAATATCCTATTAAATCAATTAATGAGTTCTTAGAGTACCATAATCCTAAAGTTTGTGTACCATTCAAATATCTAAGGATTCTTTTAACAGCATTCAAGTGAGATTCTTTAGGATTAGATTGAAATCGAGCACAAAGACAAACACTAAACATAATATCAGGTCTACTAGCAGTTAAATATAGTAGAGAGCCAATCATACCTCTATAAAATTTTAAGTCTATACTTTTACCTTCTTCATCCTTGTCAAGCTTACATGAAGGGCTCATGGGTGTGACAATTGCTTTGGAGTTCTCCATTCCAAATCTTTTGAGTAATTTTCTTGTGTACTTGCTTTGGGTGATGGAGATTCCTTCCTTTGTTTGTTTGATTTGAAGTTCGAGGAAGAATGTAAGTTCTCCCATAATGCTCATCTCGAACTTCCCCTACATGAGCTTTGCAAAATCTTGACAAAGAGATTCATTAGTAGACCCAAAGATAATGTCATCAACATATATTTGTATAACTAATATATCATCTTGATTTCTTTTAATGAAAAGGGTTGTGTCTACATTTCCTCTTGAAAAATCATTATTAAGTAAAAATTTGCTAAGCCTATCATACCAAGCCCTGGGTGCTTGTTTCAAACCATATAGAGCTTTATTTAATTTAAAAATATGATTAGAAAAAGCATGATTTTCAAAACCTGAAGGTTGTTCTACATAGATTTCTTCAGCAATATATCCATTTAAAAAGGTATTTTTGACATCCATTTGGAATAGTTTAAATTTCATAAAGCAAGCATATGCAAGTAGAAGTCTAATTGCCTCTAGTCTAGCAACAGGTGTAAAGGTCTCATCAAAATCAATTCCTTCTTCTTGATTATAACCTTTGGCAACCAATCTTGCCTTATTTCTTATTACATTTTCATGTTCATCTAATTTATTCCTAAAAACCCATTTTGTGCCGATTATTGAATAATTTTTAGGTCTTGATACTAAAGTCCATACATTATTTCTCTCAAATTGATTAAGTTCTTCTTGTATTGCATTAATCTAATTATAATCTTTTTCAGCTTCGTCTATAGTTTTAGGTTCAAGATGAGAGACAAAAGCATAATGATTGAATGCATCTTTAAGAGACGAACGAGTTCTTACCACCTATGAAGGATCACCAATAATTAGTTCCTTGGGGTGATTGTGAACATACCTCCATTCTTTGGGTAGATCATTTGTACCTTGAGGTTGTTCTTGTTGTTCTTCACCTCCCTCATCCTGTTTGTCTTCATGTTCCTCATCATCTTGAATTGTTGAATCTTTCAGAGTGATATCCTTCATCCCTTCTATAAGAAGATCTGCATCATCAACACCTTCATTCTTCCTTGAAGAAAGATCGTTAGTTTCATCAAAGACAACATGTATTGACTCCTCTACTACCAAGGTTCTTTTGTTAAAAACCCTAAAAGCTTTACTAGTGGAGGAGTAACCAAGAAAAATTGCTTCATCAAATTTTGCATCAAATTTTTCAAGTCTTTCTTTACCATTGTTTAATACAAAACATCGGCAACCAAAAATATGAAAATATGCAATATTAGGTTTTCTTCCTTTCCAAAGCTCATAGGGTTTTTTTTTTAAATTTATCTAATTAAAGCACGATTTAATATGTAACATACTTGTTAATAGCTTCCGCCCAAAAGTATCTTGGAAGGTTGCTTTCACATAGCATGGTACAGGCTATTTTTTCTAGGGTTCTATTTTTTCTTTCTACTATCCCATTTTGTTGGGATGTCCTAGGTGCAGAAAAATTATGACCTATTCCTTTTTCATCACAAAATTTTTCAAAATCTTGATTTTCAAATTCGGTTCCATGATCACTTCGAATATTTTGAATTAAAAATCCTTTCTCATTTGTGACTTTTCGATAAAATTTAGAGAAAATTTGAAAAGTTTCATCCTTGTGTGCTAAAAAGAAAACCCATGTAAAACGAGAGAAATCATCAATAATTACAAAACCATATTGTTTACCTCCTAGACTAGTAGTTCTAGTAGGTCCAAATAAATCCATATGCAATAGCTCTAATGGTCTAGAAGTTGAAATAATATTCTTAGATTTGAATAAAACTCTTGTTTGTTTACCTAGTTGGCATGCATCACAGATTCTATCCTTTTCAAAGTTCAATTTTGGCAAACCAAGAACCAATTCCTTCTTAATGAGTTTTGAAAGTGAATGCATGCTAATATGTGCAAGCCTACGGTGCCAAAGCCAACTAGTCTCATTAATCTTGGCATTCAAGGATACTAGGCATTGCATGTTTATCTTGGATAGATCATTCAAATCTACCATATAAATATTACCATGTCTATGTCCAACAAATTTGATGCCTTCATTAATAGGACTAGTTACAATGCAAACAGAAGATTCAAAAATAACTTTGTATCCTTTATCACAGAATTGACTAATGCTTAGTAAATTATGCTTTAAACCATCTACTAACAAAATATTTTCAATGTACTTGGAGGGAGTGATACTAATATTACCTATACCGATGATCTTTCCTTTATCATTGTCTCCAAAGGTGACCATCCCTCCATTCTTAGCATCAAGTATGATGAATTGGGATTCATCACTAGTCATGTGTCTCGAGCATCCACTATCAAGATACCATTTTCTATTTTCTCCTTGGGATGCTAGACACACCTGCAGGCAAAAGTCAAGTTTTTGTTTTAGGTACCCAAGCTTTCTTGGGTCCTTTTTGGTTAGTCATAATGGTTCCTTTTGGAATCCATATTTTCTTTACATTTGAGTTTACAGATTTGTTAGAGAAGCAAGTGTATGACTTGTGTCCTACTCTACCATATTTGAAGCAAGTAAAATTAGAAAACTTGTTACTTGAAGAGTTTACATAGATATTTTTCAAATACTTTTGTTTCTTCAAGGGGTTATAGCCAAGTCCAGCTTTATCATATACGGCCTTTTGATTTTCAAGAATCATATTAAGTTTATTAGAACTCAAGGTGAATTTTTCAACTATTGATTTTAGCTTGGCAATTTCATTCTTTAAATTTTAATTTTCTTGAAACAGGATAGATTTTTCAATTGAAATGCTTTCATTTTATTTCAGTAAAGATTGATTTTTTGATTTTAGATCTTTGTTCTTTATCCCTAGTTTCTTTAGTTCATCAATTAAATCATAAAAAGCTTCATGTAGTTCTTCAAATGTAAAGTCACTAGGAGTTTCAGAATTTACCTTATTTTCATGTGCCATAAGGCACAAGTTGGCTTATTCAGTCGAGTCTTCCTCTTGATGTTGTTTCATGCTCAGCTCATATGTCATCAGTGATCCAAGAAGCTCTTCCAAAGATAGGATGTTCAGATCTTTGGCTTCCTGGATAGCGATCACTTTGGCTTCCCAAGTTCTTGGTAAGGATCTGAGAATCTTTCTTACAAGCTCACTGTTAGAATAGGACTTACCAAGACTCTTTAAACCATTTATAATATTAGTAAAATGAGTAAACATTTCAGTAATAGATTCATCATGCTCCATTTTAAAAAGTTCATATTTATGCACGAGCATGTTAATTTTGGACTCCTTTACTTGATTAGTTCCTTCATGGGTTACTTCTAATCTATCCCATATTTCTTTAGCCGACAAGCAAGTTGAGATGTGATTAAATTCATTAGCATCAAGAGCACAATACAAAATATTCATAGCTTTAGCATTTAGTTGAGCCATTTTCTTATCAACCTCATCCCACTCTTTTTCAAATTTGGCTGATTCCACACCATCAATAATTTTAGTGGGTGTGTGAGGGTCGTTTACTATGATACTCCACATATCATAGTCGAGTGCTTGAATGAAAATTTTCATCCGAGCTTTCCAATAGGTATAGTTGGACCCATTGAAAAGTGGAGGTCGGTTAGTGGACTGCCCCTCGGCTAGAGAAGTGCCAACTTGAGTTGCCATAGATCTTTAGCTCTTTGATTGGTTAGATCAAAGTAGGGCTAGAGCACCGGGCTCTGATACCACTTGTTGCCCAGCTATGCAACCCAAGAGGGGGGGTGAATTGGGTTTCTAAAAATTTTAAACTTAACTTGTACCTTATAAAAATTGTTTAACAATAGATAGAAAGATAAGGAGAGTATAGTTGATCCAAAACAAATGGTTAAATGCAAGAAGGCAAGAGAATAAAGAAGTTCTAAAGAAGAGCAATTAGGCACAACACAAACAAGAGGATTTATAGTGGTTCGATGCCAACCTTGCACCTACATCCACTCCTCAAGCTCCTACTTGAGAATGTCAATCCACTAACTTGTATTCAACCTGAATACACTCATCGAAAACTCCGACTCTAGCTATCCCAAGCTAGTCCACTTATTTTTCGGGTACAAGCCAACCCAATACAATCCGATTCACGGTTCGGATCAACCTTCTCTTGTTTTGGAACCCTTCCAAAACAAAAACAATAACTCAAACAGAGTATTACAATCAATAGCACAGAAAATACAAAAGAAGCTCCTTTAATAAGCGAATGAGGCTTTAAATACACTTTACTCAAAGAGAAGAAGACTCTTTTCGATTTCCTCAAGGTGGTTGGAGACTTGAATGAGCACTTGAGGAGTTGGTGAGCTTGAATTAAAAGCTTCTTGAATGCTTTGAGTGAGCTCTTACTTAGGACTGAAAAATATGCTTGAAATCTTCTTTTCAAAAATCTCTCTTCTTGATGATTCCCACCTTTTTGTCCCTTTTATAACTTTTTGGAATTGGTGGAGAGTAATCTGGGCTGAAATAGAGCCGTTAGACCACATTAAATGAGTATTAAATATACTTAAACGGGTTAAAAACTAGCCGTTGCAGAATTCTGTAATGGCAGAAAATAGCAGAAAATAGCAGAAAATAATGGTTCTGTAATTTTAGCCTAAAAATAGCAGAGGTCGACTCATGGGGTCGGCTCATGCCTGGGAGTCGACCCATGGGGTCGACTCACAGACTGTGCCAGCCAAAAAATTCTGCGTGCCAATCAGCCTTTTGTGCCATGAGTCGACTCATGGGGTCGACTCAAATTTTCAAACATGAATATCTTTCAAAATACATGTCAAAAAACTATAAAATTTTTTCAATAGATCACAAATCTTTTGTTCTAGCACTTGATGCTTTCAAATCAGGATTTGGTAAAATTATGATTTTGCCCCTGAGATGCAATAAGTCTTTTTCAAGCGAAAATCATTAGTAACCCCTTCAAATGCTTTGTAATCATCAAAATCAATCCAAGAAGCAACACTTTATCTAAACATTAACTATTCTTAATTAATCGATTCATTATCAAATTAAATTATAAATAACTCTAATCCATCTTTTGTAAAACAATCGTCAATATCAATAGATAACCTCAATCTTTTTCATTCAGTCAGAGAAATAATAATGATCAAAAAAGTTCAAACTTTAAATTTTATTATACTCTGGAGATAAATATTTGAGTATAATAATCTAAGATCAAAATCATTATTCGATAAACAATCTCAAATTCTTTCTAATAAATAGAGAATTATAAAATTCAATTCTAAGATAGAGAAAAATTATCTATAAATATTCTAAATCTAAAATCAAAAATCAATGGTCCACTCATCCTAGAATTAGGATGCTAAATATTTTTGTAGCATAATAAGTGAAAGCACTACTTTTAAAAATCACATTAAGGATATCCAATTTTTTTTTAAATATTATTCTTTCTAATATCAATAAATTTTTTGTATCAAATCATATTACCTATCATAATTCTTTAACTCAAAGAGTCAACATTCCTGACTTACTCAAAATAATGCAGATCACCATGCTTCCGCTGCGCACTCTGTTCTAACTATCAAAATTTTTTAGATTCACCAAAAAATTTTGATCAAATTATTTCTTTATCTTATCAATAAAAAAAATTTAAAATTTTAAATTTCAATTGAAATCAAAGATTAACTTTCGATTCTCATTCATACTTTTACTGGTGTACAATAATCTTGATTAACCCTTGAGTCCAATATCATATTTAAAACCATCATATAGATTTACTATAATCAATGTGAATCAAATCTTAATTCTCATATCAATTCAATTCGATAATTTTCAAATCAAAATCTTTATAAGTCAAATCAATGAGAAAATCCTTCAATGCTCCACCAAATTAGGACATAATCAGAATATATAAGAATTTTAAATTATTATTTTTTTAAAAAAAAATTTATCATCAAGATCCTTAATATCTATCAAGTATCCTTTCATAATAATCATACAAACCTCAAAAAAATTAATTCTCTACTTAACAGATTCAATTAGAGACCTCATTAACAAAAGCAAAGGAACTCCGTGTCAATTTCTAAATCCAAAAATTTTAAATTATAAATTCACATAGATCCCATAATCTCGAATAAATATAAATCAGATCTTTTATCTTAATCTAAAGATATCAATTTTTTATTAACAATCTCAACAATAATATCAGAAAATCCCTTGATCAATTTAGATACGAAATCTTTAATTTGAAATTTCATATATATTATGTAGTCTCTAAAAGACACAAATAAGATCTATTATTTAGATCCAAGGATGATAATTAAAGATTCCAGCACAATGAATATCTTACAATCTCATAATCCATTTTATCAATAAGAAATAGACTTCTTTGCAATATTATCAAATATGCATTCATCCTAATATGCCACTTTATATATGATCCACATACTAAGTTCAATTTCAATAAATATTTCAATCAAGCATTATAAAAGACTTTCTTAATCCATCCTAGAATAACATTTTATCATCAAATCTTTATCTTGCCAATACTAGTCAACTTCTCAACTAGAAGTAATATCATAGTATTATTCTTACATCAAATTTGAACTTACAATTCACTTGAATAATCAATGATCAAATTAATAACCACAATGCACAATAAAATTTCATGTCAATCCTTTTGTAATTACTTTCGATCAAAATCTAACTAATTATATCATAATCTATAGATCATCCATCATATTTCAAACTCTATATGCCATAATCTCTTATGATCTGTTCATATATAATCTCAATGTTTAATTAAAAATTATAAAGATTTTTCCCACTACAATCATCAAAGATCTACACCATAATGTCCCTAGTGTCTATCCACTAACACTCATTCTATACACATCTTAGTTCATCCACTAATGCTCTGATACGACTTTAATTGTCACGCCCCCGACCCAAGATTAAGAATCAGGGTCATGGCAACTACCGCATACTCATAGAAAACTTTTTCCATTAGCATGGAAGGTATCTTATCATGCTATCCTAAAACAACAGCAGAATAATTAGTCAAATAATTTAAATCCATAACAATCTAAATTTCTAAATTGATATCTCAATAAATTCAACAATGATTCATAGGCCTTATATCAAATTCAATAAGACTTTCAACCTAAAATAAAAGTATGGAGATTCTACTTCTGATCACTCTTTCATTCATATCTTGTATTATCTTAATTTCTCAACATCTGTAAAAATAGTAAAATATGAGGTAATAAGCTAGACAACCCAGTAAGCAATGATCACTTTCAATAGATTTCATCAGGTATTAAAGTAAATAATCATTTATAAAAAATAAGCATATCGAGTTCATCAATTTAAAATCAATTTCGATTATGCAATATAGTTCATACCAAATTTTTTTTTTTTAAATTCAAGTTTTTTTTGAGATTTTAATTTCTTTCATTCTTAAATTTTTTTCGTCAATCATGAGCTATGACCATATTTTTTCTGTAGCAGGGTCATAACACTGTGTATCTTTTTGCGGTGAGCTGCGAATCATCTGGCAGCAAAGTCCTTCGAAACACTGGTCTCTCTGACGGTTTGTCGCTGGTCTTTCTGACGACATAAACTCTCGGGACAAATCAATTGCCAACGTATATACTCCCATTGGCGGGGTCCTTTACATAGTTAGATTGTCAATTCATATTATTCTTATATCAGAATTCTTCATAAATCATGTTTCATATTCTAATTTCAATAAGAAAATATATAATCATGTAGTATCAAAATTAATCAATATAATGCATCATAAAATCAATATGTTCAATCATGCTTCATCATAACATTTTGAATAAGATATTTTTCATAATAAAATATTATTCATTCAATTCATGCATCGTTTCATAATTTATGTCAGAAAAATATATTATAATTTATCGATAAATCTAAAAAAAATAAAATATTACTTACCTCAAGCGCATTCCAATAAATCCACATAATTCTATACATTTTCTTCTAAAATTCTTCAGTTCATAAACCATATCACAATATCTGATTATCAGGTGTCAATGATACCTATACGAGATCAAATTCAATAATCAGAAAGAATACGAATATCATATTTCAATGATTTAGATTGGATCCGATCATCTAATTTCATCTAATCAAAATCTAATTAGGACATAAACGATCCAAAGTTTGACTATCAAATCAAATCAGATTCGAAGTGATAGGACCGAGGTTTCTTCATTGATTTCATAAAATCAAGTAGAGAGAGAAAATCAAAGGAGAGAGAATTCATTAAGGTACAATTCGAATTGATCAGGTGACACAATCCAACATTACGATTGGTCCAATATCTCGATTGGTGAAATCAACATGATCAAATCAAGTCATGGCTAGATCGGGATCATGGATGATCAAATTTAAGGATTCATGGTCTGATCAAGGTGCTGGCATACTATCTGACAACTACGGATCAGGATGCCTTCATTAGAATCATTCAAACTCATCAAAATAAAAATTTTTTTCTTGAAAAAAATAAACTTCTAGAGAGATACAATTTTAGAGAGAAAAATTCATGAAGATGAATCTGTACTAATTAGATGATATGGTTCAATAAATTCGATTGATCTGATCAAGATAAATTAATCAATTCATGCTGAAATTACCACATATATAATTTAATAGAATCATGGGTGATAAAATCTAAAGATATTTGATTTGATTAAGATGGGTGCCAGTATGCTGCCCGACAATCATAGATCAGGATTCTTCATCAGATCAAAAATATTAAAAAAAAAATTTCATTGATAAATCGATCAAGAGAGAGAAATAATTTTAGAGAGAGAAAATTTTAGAGAAAAAAAAATTCATCTTTGACTTCTCAGACAATATGATTCAACAAATCCGATCAATCAGATCAAATCATGCTGAGACTATTATGTGGATAATTCAATAAAATCATAAAAAAATAGAATCTTAAAAATACCTAATCTGATCAAAGTGGGTGCCGATGTACCATCCGACGATCACAGATCAAAAATTCATCACTAGGATCATTTAAATTCAGCATCATTCTTCTCAAAATTTTAGAAAATCTTAGAAGAAAGAAATAATCTAGAGAGAGAAATAACTTAGAGAGAGAAAGTAGAGAGAGACTAGAGAGAGAAAGAGAAAGTAGAAAGAAAAAAAGAGGGAGAGAGAGAAGAGAGTCTATATTTTTTTTTATTTTTTCTCCTTTTTTTTTTCTTTTCTTTTTTTTTCTTTTTTTTTTTCTTTTTCTTTTTCCTTCTTCTTTTTCTTTTCTTCTTCCCGCGATTTGCCTTGGGCCAAAGCAGGAGATCTCAAATCTTTTTGTTGGCTGGCCGATCGATGGTGCAACCGGCATAGGGATGGCCATCGACAGGAGGCGGCGACCCACCGTCCAAGAAAACACAAATCCGGTGGCCGGTGCGACTACCGGCGCTAAAACCCAATCGAAACTTTTTTCTTAAAGAAATCCGACGACTTCGATCACCGGTGAGCGTGCACACTAGCACGGGAAGAAAAGAAGAGAAGAGAGGAAGGGGAGGAGGCTCACCTTCGACGCCGGCAAGGCTTTTCGGTGTGAAAATTAGACGGACACAGAACTAGTCTTCCGTGATGATTTTCGGTAATTACCGCCAATGGACTTCGGGTTCTCCGATGAGAGAGAGAGAGAGGAGGGATCCCCTCCTTAAATAGGGCCGGAGGGGGCCTCTTTTCGACTCCGATTGGGAATCAGTGAGAGGAGAAAGTTTGAGAGTCTTCTTTTATGTTTTTTTCTTTTTTTTTTTTTATCGTTTGGGCTGGGGTTTGTTATATGAGCCGGGCCATCACACACTAGCATTCAGGAAAAAAACAAGAATGGAACACCGGCAAGGTTCAATGGTGGAGGCTTAAGGTCCACGGTGGAGGTCGAAAGATGCCTCAGCTGCTTAAATAGATCCAGATGGAGCTGGCAAAGGCCCCAACGGCGGCCTCTCTTCATGGCGCATGTGGTGCACATGCATCTCAGCCCCTTGTGCATGTGCCAATCATATGCTGGCATATTTTCTTTCTGCTTTCTGTTATAGTCCAATTATTATATCTGGTCAACTGGACTAGGTCCAGCACTCTATTAAACTAATTGTGCTGAATTTTACAAACGCATACACACCAAACATATAAGCTGGAATATTTGTGCAAGTAATTCTTAAATGTGGTCAAAAGGAGCCATCTACATCCCTGATCGGGCTGCCAGGCCACACCTCCTCCCAAGCCCAATCTGAAATATTTTTTTTGATTTCAGGCCAGATCCAAAATTTTTTTAAAAATTCAAGCCCAAGCCTAGCTCGAGCTCAAATCTAAGCCTGGCCCGAATTACTTATTTGGGCTAAATATTAGACTGACCCAAATCTACAAAAAAATGAAAGAAAAATATATGAACAAAGAAAGCAAACAACAATCTAAAAGTTTACAAATATTCTAACATTTTATCGTCACAATTAGCTAACTGGCTTGGGATCGGACTAACTCATGATTTATTCTAAATGGCTAAACCCACTTGACTAGAGATCAGGCTCAGGCCAGATATTTGGGCTATTGATCTGGTCCAAATTTGAACTCGAACTCGAGCTGAGCTGAAGATATATCCAAACCTAGTTCGAAAGACAAACGGCCCTATAATTAGATCCAAATTTAATTTAAATTATTTCGGATCTAACTCGAAGTTCGATCTGAAATCGAGCTAACTCGATAAATTTTGGGCCGACCCAAGCCTCATTCCAATCCTATGCATGGGCAAGTCATAGTTGTGGATCAAGTTGGCATGATTATTTGGCAAGTGAATGCACGTGCATACCCAACTGCACAAGGGCATGCGGCATGCATAAAGTAGGTGCAAATTATCAGCTTTGAAAAAATTAAAAAAAAAAAAATAACCACTTGCCCACCTTAATAAGCAAAATGTAAATCAAAAGTACTAGATGAAAGTTGATCGGATAAAATCCGTTCGATTCTATTTTTATATCTAAATTTATCTAAATATAGATAAATATTTGAACATCTAATTAATATCCATATCTACATCCATATCAATCTATTATAGAAAAATAAATATAGATATAAATAGAGAATTATCCGATCTATATCCAAACATCTAATTTCATGTATAATCCTATTTAATTTTATATAGCACTCATGATTTTTTTTTTAAAAATAACTATATTAACATGCTATTAACTTAATTTATCATCTAATTAATAATATTTTTGATTCTATGATCATAAAATTTAATTATCTGACTTATATATTCGTATTTACAATCTTACTTCTGGTATCCGATTTATATCCATATCTGTTTGAAACAAATATGGATATGAATATTTACATCCGACTAATATCTATATCCATACTTATTTTCGTTAAACTAAATATATATTGATATAAATATATCAGTAACTGATCCATATCTGATCGAATTTCAGCCCTACTTATTTTGATAAGAGAGACTGCTCAGATAATACAAGACTATAAATAGCTTACAGGGTCCATGAAAACAAATCTTGTAGTTCCCTCAGAAAAGTTTCTTCTAAAACCATGCAGTTGCTGCTGCTGGCTCCATGGTCAGCCATCTGATGTGCAGGTTGGCTGCTTTCCCTGAAGTTACGGAGAACCGCATGCTGCAACTGTAATGACATCTGCCAAATGCCAATGATGGCAGATTAAGTGCCCCTCCATTCAAACTTGAGTCAGAATGGAGAATGTCAACTACAAGCGTTTCCACCATTTTATAGTGAATCACTAGGTGTTTCCTAGGAAAATGAACTGTCTTCAAGTTTAAGGTGTAAAGAAAAGGGAAGACCTGAATAAAATGTACAAGCGTTGTCAAAACTTGAAAAGTCATGTCCCAAATCTTAAACAAATGAATCCAAAAAAATAATATTATCACTAGTTAATATCCTATCATCAACAAAAAGGAATAAAACAATCATGCCTTGGAAAGTACGTTAAAGAGGAAAGAATCAGCCATGCTACAGAGAATCCAAGTCCCAAGAGAAACGAGTTAAATCGATTAAAGCAGGCCCATGGAATTGTTTTTTCCCTTTTGAGGCCCACTTCAAACAACACAAACAAAGTTTTAGATATTGTAGGCCAATAAACCTAGGAGGCAGATCAACAGAAACTATTTCATTCTGACAACCATGCAAGAAAGCATTTTTTTGCACCTACCTGGTGAATGGACCATTTTTTTTTAATAGTTGCAACTGTAACAACTGTGATGCTCCCTGGTTCTATGGCTGGATATTTCCGAAGTATTAATCTCTTCCTTCGGATACTTGTTATCTATGCCTTCACAAATCCATCGGTTCTCATCTATGATATAAACTTCGAATTGATTTCCCTCCTTTTTAAGTCTAGTGCATGAACATCATAGTTGAGTATTAGCAAAGATAAGGCCCTCTGCTTCTTGGATTTCAATCAAAGAAAGAATTGGGCCTTCCACAAGATAGTTGGACTGATTTAATTTCAATAAAACAAAGTTAAATCGATGGCACACCTGCACACCTATTTATCTGCTGCTACTTGACTTATCATCCTCTCAGTTAGCCACCAAGTTTCTCGGCACACCCAGAAGGGACAAAAAGGGCAAAAACGCGACAAATAACAACAAAAAAATGGAAACAAAAGATATTTTGTGGGTTTCTTTATTGTCAAGAAAGCCAGGGATCATGTGAAATTCATAAATACATAGTTACAAAAGAATGGAAATAACACATAATTAGAACATTATAGGATGATTATTTTTGCATGTTTGAATTTTTTCCATTTATGACCAAATTTGTGATTTGCTTCTTTATTCATCACAATTTCATTTCAATACTTGCTTCTATGCGGAAACCTGTCATGGGCTTCTTGACCACCTCTCTACAAATCTATATCTGGATTATTTCTCTGATTTGCTTCCTGCTTTGGCATATCATCAATTCAAATTCAAAATCTTTATTCAAAAGCACTTCATTCATAATATCAGCCAAAAATAGCACCTGAAGCTTTGGCTTGTCCCAGTACTTATGTTGAATTACATGATCTTATACTGAGCCCAAGAGACTCCAAGATATCTTGCTAGCAAACGTCGGTGTCCTTTATAGAAGACTTATCAAAATTCACCTTGTGCCTAGACAAAGAACAATAGGTATCCTAGGTATAAACTAAAGGATCACAGTGCTCAAAATTAGCTTTAGAGAATAAGAGAATCGTGGGCATAGCAAAGATGAATAACAGGTCTAGCAACTTGCCCTAGATATACAGCAGATACGCCTCCGTAAACAACCTTCTATCGTAGAATTCTTGACAAGGAAAATACTTTGAAACTCTATAGCCTACGTGTTTGTGATTTTCGTGAGTAGCGACTAGTTAAATATGCAATAAGGCCCTTCAAGAACCATCGCATCTTGTGTATTGTGCACAAAAACCTAGTTTGGCACTCATTCGGATACATTAGGGGGTATATGAAGCAGCACGCTTCTTGACAATATATTGAGATAAATGATAAATAAATAAGATGTCAGTGGACAGCCATGTTAAATCCCAGGATGTACAAGATTTGAAAAGAGCCATTTTACAGTACATATAAATTAGGAGAGGCTGACAGCCTTTGATCCAAGAAATCTATTTTAAAACCAGGACAAACAAGCATTAATTCCATAAAAATCCATTATATACGATTATAAGCCCACTCCATATCTAGTTTGAGAGTTACAAGAGAATAAAATGGCAGTGCATTTTCAAGAGAATGTAAGATGTGTTTTAACCATGCATCATCAGTTATAGATCTTGCAACAAGCTGACTCTAGTGCAATGATTTTAGAATCTATTAACCAAAGTCTTTGCCAGAAGTTTTTAACGTTGCACACAAACTGATAGGCCTAAATTGTGAGGGATTAACAGCCTTGGAGGGAGCACTTTTAGAGTGGATTTCCAATTAGACATGACTAGTCTGAAAAAGAATCCCGTGTTGGCAATAGATTAAAAAAAAAAAAAAAAAGGGACAGTCAAGTACACATCAAGTGCTCAATAGAATCTTTTGAACTTTTGAGCTAATTTTTATCAGGTGTTATTCGGTGCTTTTATTTGTCTGTATCAGTCAGCTTGAAAGATCCATAGCCAACTCAAATTCAAGGTGAATGCTATATTTGAGTCTCAATAGGCTCATATCTTTGGGTCTCGTCAAGTCTAAGCTGGATTTTCACAAGAAATCCTAACTGGGTCTCACCAATTCATTTGGACCCATAAATTAGTCATTCCAGAATTTAAGACACAATTTTGCTCAATTTGTACCCTCTATTGGTCATCATTAGATCAGTACCTTTCAATTCAAAAGAGTCATTGGATGAACTAATCCAATTGTAGATATATATGATGCAACTTTGTGCTTATACACAAAAAGTATTGACCTAGGCTCTCCCAAGCACCGATATAAGATAGATGGTGATCAAGATTAGAACCTACAAAGATGCTTCTCATTAGCCACCCAGGGTCATTGCATTGACACACAATTTACAAGATAACATTGGGGAGCATTAGAAACATGATAACTATAATATTAATTATGCTTCTTGTTTAATCCATGAATAACGTCAAACAGATGAGTACTTAGAGTTTGCTCCTCTCAAAAGGAGAGTGTATCTACTTCTCATGCTCCAACATCACTAATGAATCATTCAAACTAAAAATCTACACCATTCATCAAGATCTGCGCTATTGAAAATGCTTATAAACTAAAATTACATGTTCTGATAGCTTCTATATATGCATTATGTTGTGCAAATGACCGTAGCGTGCTATAATCTAAGCATTAAGATTTGTTAATTTTTCTACCAAAAAAATTATTCTTTTTAAATATATACTTTAAAATGTGCAAATCATGATATAAAAGATGGATTCTTAATTGAAATGTTTTATCATGTATTTTTAGTATGCTAGCACAATAGAAACCATCCATTTTGATGTCCATATGATGCATAAATGAAAGAACATTAAAATACATGACACTAGGTTTCCAGGCATTTTTAATGATATAGACAATTGTGGACCTTCAATTTAAATGATCCACTGTTGATTTTAGACTCGGAGAGGAGAGCATGGTCATCTCAGTTACCCTTTCTATCCCAAATCAACAGAATAACTTGTACATTTATCAAAGAAACATTTCTGACATAGTCACATAGTTGCTTCTGAACAAACAATTGCAAATGGATAGAGAAAACATAGCATCACAAAAGCCAAAAGACAAATTCTTACAGACAGTACTATATGACTGAGTAAACAAACCAAATCATTTGAAATATATTGCCACAATGAATTAAAACACGCGCGCACGCGCGCACACACACAGCATGGGTGAAGTGATCAGATATTTTCATTCCTTTTCCCATTGAGGGATAAGAAATTGGGGCTCTGCATATGATGGGTTTATGTACAAACAAGAAAAAAGGGGTAAGAAACTGTGTCCTTCAAGAAGGGGTCTCAGATCTTTGCTTTCTTCCTTTTATCTCTACAGCAGCAAATCTACTACATCTGAGGACCCACCAGAATTTGCGAAATTAGGCCTTTGAAGGTTTGGTTGAACCTTTCTTGATGTGCCTCTTGATTCATTGAATGAGGTAGTGGAAGAGAAGTGACGTACTTGGACATGGTAAGCTTTGCTCTCAACTGAGCAACTGCCTTTGATGTTTACCATCAGTATTGCTACCTTGCCTCCTGTATCTTCAAGCCACCTATTCTGTTGGATCCCATCAACATACTCCTCTAGGGAATCAATATCTTCATGGTGCAAAGACACATCTACAATATGGCCAGGCCTGATTATACCAGCTGTCGGAGTAATCTGCACAACATAATAACAAAATCACCGTTAGTCCCTATAGGAAAAGCAGTACAAAATCCATGCACTTTCATAGCTCAAATATGTGAATTTCTGAGCAAGGGCCATGTTTCAAGATAAACTTCGTATCAGCAGGAGATATTCTCGTTTCTTCGGAAAAAAAAAAAAAAGGGAAGGGAAAATGGGCTAGAAATGAACACCCCAACAGACCATCTTGTTGACCACCATGGACCAAGCAGCAGGTGGAGAGCTCAATTTGCAATACATACCATCTAGCTAGGCCCAACACCGAGACCATAAAATCCAAACTAAACAAACATCCAGATGAAAGGAAACAGAAAAAAAACTCCCCAAACACAAGCTGCCCAGCAAACAATGATAGTGCATACTATTCCCTCACTTGAATTAACACTGAGTACTATTCAAGAAATAACTAACTTCTACAAACTAAAACTCCCTTTTCACCTATCTTTATCACCATTTCGTTCAACCCAATGTTTGCAACTCCCTCATAGGAACTGTAACCCTATTTCTAAAATTGTTATTTAATCTTTTTTTGTCAAAGCCTTGTAGTGGAGCATAATGAGATACTAACTGGCATAATTAGTTGGAAACACAACTACATGTTTCATCCTATAAAACCACCGTTCACTGAACCATCCCGAACCAGACGGTTCAAGCCATGCTAAACCATACCAGCGGGAACCGGTCCGATTCTGGCATGAAAAACGGCACAGCGACTATCTCGGAGGGAGGGAGAAGAAAGAGAGGAAGAGAGAGAGGGGGAGAGGAAGAAAGGGCCTCCAACAGCCATCAGAGCTCTTTCCACGCTCGGTAAGGACAGAGGGAGGGAAGAGACAAGAGGATAGGCGGCGAAGCCGGCAGGAGCTCTCAGACGGCTGGCGAGTCAGCACCAAGGGAGCGGAGGGAGGCCGAGGCTGGAGGAGGGCCTCCACCCTTCGGTTCGAAATAGAGAATCGCCCTCCACTCCCTCAACGCTGACTCACCGGCCATCGAAGAGCTCACGCGGCGTCACTGCCCATCTAGAGGCCTTCGAAGGCCTCCAATGATCCAGTGAGATCTCTCCCTCTCTCTTCTTCCCTCCCTCTGTCCTTACCAAGCTCGCAAAGAGCTCTGACAGCCTCCAGCCCCTCTCTTCCTTTCCCTCTCCCCCTCTTCTTCTTCTTCTCCTTCTCCCCGCTCTTCCTCTCTTTCTTCCCCCTCTCCCCTTCTCTGCCTTGTCAGTTCGCATAGGTTCAGTCTGATATGGATCCGTACCGACTCATACAGCCAACTGGCCGGCACAGATCCCGATTTCGGCTCCGTAGACTTTGTATAAGACCCTTCTAAATTTTTCCATGACTTCTCATTCAATACACTTAGTGATTTATTACACCTGACTTTGTTCTCATAAGAAGAGATCAACTCTCCTAGTATAGTTGATTACTTTGTAGCAATAATGCTACTACAAGAAGTGTACCAAATCTAAAACAATTTAATAAGAATTATATATTGGAGTGCATTTCATGTTTGCTTAAAAAAGTACTATGATTTTAAAGCAAATGGTAGTAACTTTGCTTTAAAATCATAAAAGTACTTTTTTAAAGCAAAAAATGAGTGTTTGGTACCCCATTTAGATTTGAGAAGTTTTGGCTCTCTTGTGATAGGGTTCAGGAGATTGCAAGAAGGGAGTGTAGCGTGCACTTTAATGGCAATGTATCACACGGAGTTAGGGCCAACAAGATGCTCCAAAGCACGAAGGCTCTATTGAAGTGGAATAAGAATTATATTGACAACTTATTTCAAAAAACTGAAAAGATTGGAAAAGCAAATTAAGTGGCTTCAAGACAAGGACATTGAGCAAGGGATAATTTCTCAGATATAATCCACATTCCTTAATAAAATGAATGTTGATTTTCATTGGAGAGAAGAATCAAAGAAAGAAGGCTAGGTTCTGCCATTTTTCTCTCTTTCGTTATTATTCTTTAAATGGTAAATCCGCAGTTTTATGTCCATGTATTCTGCATCAAAAGGTATTCCGTATCGGTCCGAACCGGCTGGTACATCCTGTACCGAACCATACCGGCGGAGAGCCGGTCCGGTTCTGACTGAATTTTCGAAAAATGGGCTAACCGGACCGAACCGATCGATTTAGTATGGTATCAGCCGGTCCAGTTTCCTTTTTGTTAGTGCCGGTGGGTGAAATTTTTTTTTTATTTTTTTATTATCGGTATGGTACAGTCCGATATGGTATGGTACGGTATCGTATCGACCGACAACCAATACGGGTTCCGGTACCGAGTCCACGAATCTTGGAATGGATCATATCGCCATGCTTATTTTATGAGCAAATATGTTCTAGAACACAAGTTTATTTGTACAAATAGTCTCAACAATGCCTGGAGATTAAACTCAAACTTTAAATTATCATCAATTTTCATTTTTGTCCATCTTTTCTGTGAAGAATCAGGTCATTGTATAACAAATCTGCTCACAGCTTGCCATAGAACATTAAGATTTTGACTACGGTCATCACTCTTTCAATATCTGATTTTGTATTCCTTTTTCCATTGCCTATTGCCCTCCTAGAAGCCATTAGTCAGCAATAATTCTTGCAACTAAACACTTAATTCTTCAATTCAACAAATTTTGCTATCCTCAAGTTCGGTAATAGTAATTTGGTGTAAGCTGAATTTTTTTTTGCATCAATATAGGACTTTTTCTAATTGTTGAAAACCTTTGGTTTATGGCTTCTAGCATCTAAAGGAATCCTTTTAGCATAGGCCCTCCAAAACATTGCAAACCCATGCTCTACATTGTCCTGCATCTCTCAATGCATACAATTCCATTATAATAACACTAGGCAATTTTAAATAGAAGAAAAGCTACCACTTTGCATTTCTTCACATATCTCAAGCAAAGATCGCCGACTTGGAATCAGACTCTATGCCAGGAGGTCAACGGTATTAGTCGGTACACCTCCATAACGGATGGGATCAGACCATACCGGATCCGAACCGATATGGAAACGGAGGATGAACCAGAGAGAAAAAGATAGAGCGGGTAGGGAGGGAGAGGGAGGGAAGGAACAGGTAGCTGACGGAGACGCCTGCGATAGTTACTAGAGGGCCGTATAGGCCGCTAGAGGGCCACCGAGACCTCCTGAGCTCCGCAGTCCTCCACGAGAGAAACTAAAAGAGATATAGGGGAATGAAAACCCCTCTCTATCTCTCTCCCTATATTCTTAGTGTCGTGGAGGACCGCAGAGATCCGAAGTCTCAATGGCCCTCTGACGGCCTCGATGGGCCACCACCAGCTTTTCCCTCTCCTCCCCTCTCTTCCTCTCTTTTCTTCTCCCTCACTTCATTTTCACCGGCATTCCAAATCGCATGCTCAACCCGCACCAATTAGCCGCTGGTACGATTGGCATGCCCCAAACTATCCAGTTCGACGAACCATGATTCTTAAGAATTTCTACAAATAACCTATCCTTTTCATATGAGCACAATGAAACACAATATCATGTGATCATTAAATTGCATGACATCATGTGATCATTAAATTGCATGATATCATGTGATCATTAAATTGATCAATTCTAGAATGAAAGTTAAGCCTCTAAACCTTGCTGAGGTGTTATATAGTCTTTATCGATGGAATGCAAATAATTAAACTAAGACTAGCCACAGCCACCTTGTCATGATTATGCCCTTAGCTTTTGTTTCTCTTCCTCAAGTATGTGGAGGCATGTTGCAGCATATGGCGCATCTCATCAGATGCCCCTCTGATGCATCCATTTTTTTGGCCCATGCTTCAACATTTTGTTGCCATTTGAGAAATTATATTGCAAAGTTCCTAGCTTGCAAAGGCTATTATCTACAAAGTACAAACTATCTACAAACTTATGCAATACCTCAGGCAATTTTTCTATTTCATGTACGCAAATGGCTATACTTACCATGAACACAGCTTCTATTGAACAGTTTATTTCATCTGCATTGCATGGTCGGCTTATCATGCTTCATATTTTAAGAAACAGTTTCAAAGAGAAGATGCATGGTGAAACCTAGACAGGGTAGGCTTTTGTACAAACATCATTTATATTTGTCTCTGAGATTTGCAGGCGCATCCTATCCCTAGAATTCTTTTGATCTACAATAACATATGTTAACATCAATGGTGGAGTTCTATATACGGGCCTTGTATCATAATGGTTCCTTTGGCTTTATATCATAACCTAATTATTTCTCTAGATTGATCATAACTTTACCAGTATTCAGCATGAAGAATACATGTACCAGGAATCCTTGACTCTCCATGCAGCCTCACCATCCATAAGAAATAAGGAGCAGTCCTCCGCTGCGTGCACACCCCCCCCCCCACCTCCCCCCGGCCGCGGTGCCCCGTCCTACCCAACTCTAGGTTCAACTTGTTATAGTAGCATAGATGAATACTCATTCCTATATTATAGGTGGTAGCACCATTTTATCTATCACACCTTCTAGCCTAGATACTATGTTCTCTCCAATTCTCTTGACAGATAGCAATGAATATTGTATTTTGTTGATTAATGTTTACAAGAACCTGCTGACGTCTCTCATGCATGAAAAGCACTATTTATTTTAACATAATGGACTATGATAAATGGATTTTATCTGATTCTAAAACAACATTACAGCTTTCTTCAGATTTTCCAGAAGAATTTTCCCGATGGTGTTCACTCATTCTTTTTTTCTTCAGGCACTTCACCTTGGTTTTAGTTACCTTATAGGAATAACAAAAAGGATTGTTGCAAGCCATGCACCTCTCTCTCTCTCTCTTTCTCGTGAATGAGGCTGAAGCATTTATTTCATTAGCTGAAGCAAATAATAAGAAAGAGCTCCTCCTTAAATTCATCCCTTAGGGCTGGTGGTAATTCCTCAACATTAGAAGAAAGATATTTTTTCCATATTTTGTCCTCCATAATTCACTTACCAGTCAGCTTTATTGGATTCTCACTGTGAGAATCTGCATGATGAGATCTGCAAATTTGTGATCATGCTTCTAATATTTATAAGAATAACATGCTGTTCCAACATAGGACCTTAATATCATAAACCGGCATCTTAAGAGCTCGGCTATTGCAATGGGCTTACAATCTGATTTAGATCTAAATCTCGAGCTTAAACACAAACTTTGGAGGAGCTTTGGCTTCTTCCTCTGAAATATCAAAAGCTTGTAAAAGCTGCTATCAACCAGCTCGTGTTCTAATCAGCCACTTTGTATTTGTTCTTAAAACTCCACCCAACTCAGTTAGTCTCCATAGGAAATCAATACACAATGGGATTCTCCCTGGAGAAGGTTGGAACCAAAATGCTTCCTTAATGTCTTGGCAAATAAGAAATTCATTCCCTCTTTGTTCTTCCAAAGTAGCCAAGTCTACAAATGCAGTTCTCCTAAACTACATGATAACCCCTCCTCCCAATTCTCTATCTTACGGGCACAATAGAATCCAATGGACATCTAGCAGTTGGTTTTGCAAACCAATTATGATCAAAAGATGCAACCACCCTATTTTAGTATTTCTGCACTTTCCTCAAATATGTGAAATAGACTCTGTTGGTGAACAACATTAACAGCATTCAGGAGAACAGTATTTATAATTTTATATCTATCAAAAATATAATTCATGCTTGGAAGTTGGAAATGTATGATGAATACTCTTCCAAGAAAGTTTTACACTTCTGATCAGGCTATTGTCAACTATGGTTTCGTCCATATGGGGCTTTTTTCAATCATAATGTATTGCCTAAAGAAATGACAAGCTGATTTCAGAGAAAAAAATTTCCCATTTTAACAAATGGCCAAACAGGAGTATCCTCTTCTTCTGTCACTGTTGTTGTGGGATACTGTTTTAATCAGAAAATCTTTGGTAACAACATAATATCTCCTTTTTAACTTGATTATTTTCAGCTTCTCAATTACCTTTAACTCTATATTGGTGCATTTCCCCTTTTTTATTCTTTCACGTACAATGAAAACCAAACTTAGTACTCGTTCTATGCATCTTTCTAGCAGGTACTCTTGAGCAGACAGGGATTAACTGATAATAACTGTGAACTTCCAGAACAACTCATTGTTATTCTATTCCTATTAAGTCAAGATGCCCTTCCCCAATTATCACAAAAATAAAAAAGGAAAAAAACCATTTCTACAGATCATTGGTATCTCCTAATAGCAAGTTGTTTTAGATGACAGTCGCAAACAAATGGATTGGCTCATAAGTTGTTTTAGTGGCAAGAATCCATTAGAAAAGAGTCCTCATTCCTGAATGAACTCTTGAAAAGAGTCCTTACTCCTGAATGAACTCATGCTCTAAATTTTGTTGGCAAGAACTCTGTATCATGCAGGTTGATATATATGATCAAGGCACACTTGGATGATTCAATTGAGAACAGCAAAACTCAGGCTTTGTTTTGGATTACATATAAAACATGACCATGCAATGAGTAAAAATTGTAGGTTCTTGGAAAATTCTATCATATATTTTGTATACGTAATCATAGTGACAGGTTTGGCATCCAGAAATAATTCAGTTGGACATAATGATTCAAAGTTAAGAAAAATTAAAGAAAATTCATCAAAAGTTTGGCAAGAGTTTGGACAGTAAAAAAAAATAAATAAAATAAAGAATAACGCTAAAAATGTAATAATTCCAAGATATTTATAAATTTGTTTACTTATAAATAAGTGTAGGAGAGGCAAAAAGAACAAATACAAACAAAAAAAAAATCACCTCTACCAATAATACGAGGTAACACAAATTTGTAACAAAAAAATAATAATAAATTCTTACATTAGTCTAGAATAATTTGTGAATAAATCATAGAATTTGTATATAATTCAAGAATAATCAAATAGTTCTATATCAATTCATTCATGGAGAATAATTCAGAGAATCATTCGATCAAAAGAAAAACTTAGAATAATTGGAGAATTTTTCTATAATTCAGAATACACTGTAACAAGTGATTGCAAGAATATGTTTAGGATAATTTACCATAATCAAAACTACCTGATAGAAACTAGCAATGAGAAATTAACTGTTGTCTTCATAATCTTTTTTTGCCCAATATCCTTAGTCATATGATTGAGAGCCGCAGGGTTTTGTAGTTTATTGAGATATTTATCAAATATATCTATCCATATTTTCATACCCTGTATTTTTTATCACTGTTCATGGGTCTCTCATTGCACTTCTCCTCAGTTTTTACCTGTTAGAACAATTCTAAGTTGATGACCGGTTCAAAAGCATTCTCAGCTATCTCAAATCCACTTCATAGTTTTCCTCCTAAAACTCCATTGTTTCCCTTCTACATTTCTGCCCATATGGATACTTTAAAATTCATTTCACACAATTCTTCTCAGCCACATAGAATTCCAATCCAATACTCTGAATGATAGATTAACAATATGCCACCCCTGTTCCAGTACCTACCCTCTACAAGAACACCAGACAACCTCATCAATGTGCAGAACTGAGACTAGGAAAGAAAACATTAAAATGCTCTTTCTTCATCAAATAAAACTCTGACAAGGTTTGCCTGATATAGCTCAGTTAGGACCAAATGATCTTCCGCCGTCCATTACCATAGTTATCTGGGCTTCTGCATGAAGGCAGGCAGGTCATTGCCAACACCACCACTATGGTTGGCTTGGCCATGAAATAGAACACACCCCCACCCCCACCCCCACCCCGCGAACCAGCATCATCTAATGGGAGTTTTCCAAATGCAAAATTGCAAAGCATCAAAACTAAAGGCTGGACCAAGAAATAATTTCTCAAGTGAACAGGTGCATTATCCTTATACTGGATGGAGGACGTGACAGAAGGGGGTCTTAGTTTCAAAGCAAGCAGCCTACACAATCATGCATGAATGAGAACTCTACGATGACCATGGCCACCTGAAGATTGCCAGGAAGTATTTGGCTCAGCAACATCAACATGGGTAAAGGAGAAAAAGGCAAAGATATGTTTGTCTTGTTCCACTTGAGGAATAGAGAATAAGAGGAAAAGGTGGATTTTTTTCCCTAGTCAAATAGGATTTTTATTTTAATTTCTGTAGACTCTAAAAGCATATCCAAAGAGATCCATGTGCAAAAAGAAATGTTTCAGAAACATTTAAGGAAACAAGTATCCTACAAATTAGTTTTATAGGCCATCCTTGTTGGAATTCGGGATTTGGTGCATGCATATGTGTTTCAAAACTTTATTTTCTAAACACCGCAGTAGAGAACAAGATTAAAACGCTTTTAATCTGAATTATACATGTATGAAAACATAAAACCACATGGATCTATTTCATATGCTGAAATTCAAATTGTGATCAAATCACATACCTATTTCATAATCTTTTTCTTCAAATCTGGATCTGGATGAGAAGAGGTTCTCTCTTAGTCGCACAAGTGTCCGGCCTCTACGAGTATCTACTCGGAATCAGCCTGGAACAGCCCTCTTTAATCTAAATTTTGTTCTCCAAAATTCAACCTGCTAAATCTGAATGAAGCTTGGATCGCGATCAACGCTCGATCTTTTTCCTTGATCTTCTTCTTCTCCTCTTATCTAGAGTTTTTCTCCTTGCTATGTGCTGCTACCAGATGCTAGAAATCAGCAAGGAAGAGGCACCCAACAGTCTTTGGGCGTGGGACTACTTGGGACACGCATCCCAAGAAAAAAGGGGTATGGGACGCTCAAAGGAAGAGAAAGAGAGAAGAAGAGAGGGCATGGGACTTCTCTTTTGGCATGTGGGGTTGCTAGTTTGGATGCTCTAGGGACCTTAGGAGAGGTCCCTTTAAATAGGCACAAGGATTGAATCCTATTCAATCTCATAATATAAGTCCTACTTGCATTAGGTTTCCTATTAACTTAAGTTATCCAACTTACTTTAGGAAATCCTTTAGGTACCAACAATTGGAGCCCTTGCACCCATAATTAGACATCCCAAAACACACCCAAGAGACACCCCATAGGAGAACTAAAAGCCCTCTAATCAATGGACACGCCCAACTTGATCAAATCAAAGTGGCGTCCAAGAATAACTATCAAGAAAATTAATTAGGGACTCGCATCCTTAATTTATATGATCTATAACCTTAAACACCCAATTATATGATCCATAACCTTAGACACCCAATAATTGGAGTCTCGTGAATCTTATTCATATAGGTTATTAGCAGGTAATTCAGTTAAAATTATCTTATCAAATAAGTAATTCCAACGGAAAGAGAAATTGGATCCAACCATGTGCTAGTAAGGTTATCATGAACCCAATGGGTTTCTCTAAATCCAATTGACACTTCATAAGCTCAATTGCTTATTGCAGATCTAATCCCTTTGTTGTGTGACCCCATAGGTTCAATTCTATCTGGTAGTGAGACATACAATAATCTCTATCATCGTATCATTGAAACTCTTTTCAATGGGTCGGAACAATTCCACTCTAACTTTGCAAGGATTATCGATCCAGAACAATCCTAGTGAGCTCTCACAATCCACCAATAATATCTAGCAGTATGTAGTGACAACTTAGTAGAACTGAAATGAACCTTTAGATATAGTTAACGTGTGATTCAGTCCCTCTATCGTGAGTCCCGACTTGATGATAGATCATGGATAAATCATCAAACCTCATCATCAGTCATATGATAGATTCGATTAGCTCAAGTCCAGTTGTGACTTCTATGAAAACTCTTTTCCATCAATCACACTGCTGTGGCCACAGACTCTTAGACTTAGCCTCTCCAATTTTATAGACTACTCCTCTCTATCAAGATCGATAGATCCTATCTTGATGCGTACCTCACTCCTACAATGGACCAGCTGTCGCCAACATCCACTACAAGGGCTCATTGAGATCAATGTTTATGCATCAGTCAAACTTCAGCAGCCTCACTGCGAGTAGCAGTACAGTCTCAAGTCAAAAGACCAGTCACACAACTACAGCATCAAGACAATCACTGACGATCGAATAGAAATCCAAGTGATCTCTCGTATGGTCACACTCAGTACTAGTTGTTCTCTAACAACTACCTGCACTCGTCGTCCTGTGTCTTTACACAGTAGATCAGAGACTCATCTATCCTGAAAAAAATGATTTGTGCACCAGTCTATCCGGATCTATCACCATCCTCATGATGATCCTATGACCGAAGCATTTAGAAATTAAATACATCTCTAATTTTCAACACCTTGAAAATATGTATCGAAACTAATTTCATGGACGATTCAAGGACATATCATACTTGAATGAAAAAAAATTATCCTTTTATTGATCATATCAATATATTAAGTACAAAATTATGTCCTAAATTTATTACAATGTGTCAGCCATATTGACTTCTAGGACATACATCTAACAATCTTCCGCTTGGACTAAAGCCAATTGGCCACAAATCTAAGTCTCATCTTCTCAAGATGGACTTTCATTTCCAGTTGGCTCAACTGCTTAGTCAGCGGGTCTGCCACGTTATCCGTGGAGTCTACTCTTCGCACCTCGATATATTTCTTTTCGAGATAGTCGCGTATGATATGAAATCATCGCTCGATGTGCTTAATTTTTTTATGAGACTTCGGCTCCTAAGCAAGTGCTATGGCTCCACTGTTGTCGCAGTAAAGTGGTATGGCATCCGATGTCATAACTCCAAGTTCCGCGACGAACTTCTTGAACCAGAAGCTTTCCTTTGCAGCATCCGAAGCAGGACATACTCAGTCTCCGTGGTCGAATCTGCTATGATGGATTGCTTGGAACTCTTCCAGCTGACGCGCCACCATTGCAAACGAACACATATCCTGACGCAGACTTTCTATCATCAGGATCGGACATGAAGTCTGAGTCAGTGTATCCCTTGATTCGCAACTCAGAATCACCTCCAAAGATCAAGAACAAATCTTTAGTCCTTAAGTACTTAAGGATGTTCTTCACAGCTATCAAGTGTTCCTCGCTTGGATTCAACTGATATCTGCTCGTGACACTCACAGTAAGGGCAATATCAAGTCGAGTACATAGCCATGGCGTGCATGAGGCTCCCTATGGTCGAGGCATAAGGAATCCTACTCATGCATTGAACCTCCTCAGATGTGGTCGGACACATCATCTTGAAAAGACTAATACCATGCCTAAGAGGTAAGAGACCTCTTTTGGAGTTTTCCATGCTGAACCTCTTCAGCACCTTCTCTATGTATAGCTTTTGTGACTGACCAAACATCCATTTGGGTCTATCCCTATAGACCTTTATTCTGAGAATATAGGACACTTCCTTTAGATCTTTCATGGAGAATTCTTTGGACAACCATCTTTTGACATGGTCAACATGGGAATATCATTCCTAATGAAGAGAATATCATCCACGTACAATACGAGGAATGTTATCGCACTCCCACTGACCCTCTTGCTCTTCGTTTTTGATAAAATCAAACGATTTAATTACCTCATCAAAACGATGGTTCCAACTCCGAGAAGCTTGCTTTAATCCGTATATAGACCTTTGCAGCTTGCAGACTCTGTGATCACCATCACTAAACGTGAAACCCATAGGCTACTCCATATATATATCTTCCTCAAGATATCCATTCAAGAAAGCAGTTTTCACATCCATCTGTCAGATTTTATAATCATAGTAAACTGCAACAGCAAGCAGAGTGCGGATGAATTTCAGCATGGCTACGGACGAGAAGATTTTTTGATAGTCAATGCCCTCACGCTGACTATAACCTTTAGCCACAAGCCTAGCTTTATAGGTCTCTACTTTACCATCGGCACCTATCTTCCTTTTGTACATCCATTTACACCCAATGGATACAATACCCTTAGGTGGATCTACTAAGGTTCAGATTTGGTTCGAGTGCATCGAGTCAATTTTTGACTTCATAGCATCTAATCATTTCTCGGAATCGATGTCAGACATCGCCTCGTCAAAGGTATTAGAATCATGAGTATGACCCCTATTTTCCATAAAGAATATTTTTTTTACTTCCTTCGTAAGCATATCCATGTACCTTTCAAAGGTCGAGAGATTTTGCTAGATCTACGAGGTGGTTTCATGAAGATTTATAGCTCTTGGCTCTTCAAAGACTTTCTCTTCGAGCTCCACAACCTCCCACCGCTGCCACCCTAAATAAACTATTTTTCTAAGAATACGATATTTCAACTCACAATCACATTGTGATCTTGTGAAAAGTAGTATCCAATGGATTCTTTTAAATACCCTATAAAGCGAGCTATAATAGATCTATCCTCCAACTTATCCACCATCTGTCTTTTGACATAAGCCGGACATCCCCAAGTCTTAAGATAATCCAGACTCGACTTCTTATCGATCTATATCTCATACGGTGTAGTAAGAACGGATTTTGATGGAACCCTATTCAACAAGTGAATGGAATTTAACAAGGCATGTCTCCAAAGAAATAAGGGTAGATCAGTAAAGCTCATCATGGACCTGATCATATCCAATAGGATCCTCTTCCTCCTTTCGAATATCCGATTGAGCTAAGGTATTTCAGAAGGAATTCACTGAGAGACTATGTCGTTATCCTTTAGATATCCCAAAAATTCTCGACTAAGATATTCACCACCTCGATCAGATTGAAGAACCTTAATGGGTTTGTCTATCTGCTTTTCTACTTAATATCTAGATTTCTTGAACTTTTCAAAGGCCTCAGACTTGTGTTTCATGAGATACACATATCCGTACCTAAACAGATCATTGATAAAAATAATGAAGTATAACCATCTCTAACCTGCACATCAAATGGCCCACACACATCGGAGTATACCAGGGCGAGTAACTCAGTGGCCCTCTCCCTATGTTCTACAAAGATAACTTGATCATTTTTCCTCGAAGACAAGATTCGCAAGCTGGATACGACTTTAATTAAGAGAGCCAAGGATCCCATCCTTTTTCAATCTGTTTATCCTGTCCTCTCCAATATGGCCTAGTCTATGGTGCCACAAGTACTTCTGGTTAATTTCATTTCTGGATCTCTTCTGGCCTACAGCACTCACTATTTGCTCGTTTAGATTCACATTCGCATCAACTTGCAAGTGATAAAGACTGTCAATTAAAAGATCTCATACAATCAATTTATTTCGTAAATAAATAAAACAAAAATCTTTATTGAAACAAATTTCAAAATCTTCCTGTGCTAGCATAGACACGAAAATTAAATTCCGACTAGCTACAGGAACATAATAACAGTCTTTCAAATCTAATCTAACACCAGACGGTAATCGAAGAGGATAAATGCCAACGGCCTCTGCAGCAACCTTTGCTCCATTGCCGATCCGAAGGATCATGTTATCTTTCCTCAACCTCCGACTTTCTATCAGACCCTGCATTGAGGTACATATATGAGCACTCGAACCAGAGTCTAATACCCAACTAGAAGTAGAAGAAACCGTAAGGTTAGATTCAATAACGAGCATACCTTTAGAAGGCTTATCACCCTTTTTGGTCTTTAGGCTCTCCAGGTATTTAGGACAGTTCCTCCTCCTGTGGCCTTCAGCATGACAGTAGAAACACTTTTTCTTTGCCTCAGCTGCCTTTGGACCATCCTTCTTCGGCTTGCTCTCTTTCTTCTGCTTCTTTGTGGATTTAACCTTCTTCCTTCCAATAGACTTTCTTTTGAAAGAAGTCCTCTCCACAACGAGAACAGTGCCCTTTGAACTCTTCAAGGTACCCTCCGTGGTGACCAACATATTGATGAGTTCGGAAATAATGCAGTCAAGTTTGTTCATATGAAAATTCACAATGAATTGACTATATGAACTAGTAAGGGATTGAAGGATCAGATCATTCTGCAATTCCTTTTGCATATCTAGGTCGAGCTTCCCAAGCTCCTCAATATCCTTGATCACTGTCATACAGTACTTATGGACAGACTGCCTCTCACGCATCTTCAGATTGAAGAGTCTTTTGGATACTTCGAAGTGCGCAATACGGCTCTGCTCACCATACAACTATTGTGAGTGATCATGGCCTGGGCAGTGGGCTTATGCTCATGCTGGCTTTGCAACTCGTTTAACATAGATGCCAGCATATAGCACTTGATCCGACTGTCTTCATCCATCTACTTCTCAAAAGCAGCTCTTTGCTCAGCAGTAAGACGGTTTGGTAGCATTACGGGATCTTGATCGAGAACATGGCTTAATTTTTCTAAGGTCAGGACAATCCTGAGATTTCTGAGCCAGTTTTTGAAATTATTACCGGTCAAACGATTGATTTCAAGGATGCAAGCTAGAGGGTTTGAGGCTGACATTGTTCAACTACGAGAGTAGAGATTCAAATTAGACTTTTGTCCTTAATATTTAATTTGCTTCTAAAGACTTTAAGATTCAAACAATAACTCCCACTAATTTATCGGATCCCTCCACTTCCTGAGAAGGAAATGGAAATCCTAACGCGACACAGTTATTGGTAACATGCACACTAATGCGTAGGCAACTCTTTATCCAGATGCTTCTCTAAGCATGTTGCAGCGACTTGATCTCTAAATTATATGGGCTCACCTAACAGTTATTGTCCACACTTTTTAGTTAAGTCCGACCCACTGTTCACAAGCAGGTGCAAGGCCGTCATTGGGTCCCTCACCTAACAATTATTAGGCCCAACCCCATCCTTATCCTAGGCAGCTTTGCTAATAGAGTGGTTGCGTGTTTTCGATGTAACTGAACCACTGTAACCAGTCGAGAACAATCAATGTCGGTAGCACACCCGCACATCTACAACGGTGGAAGACCTATGGACTTAATATTGGTAGGGAGGTTTGGATTTAGGTCTCATCTAATTAGTTATCATATGACCGATCTAACTGGTATGGGCTAAACCAAACCGCTAAGCAACCTAATTCAAGATCCAATCTTTCAAATTGACTAGATAAGTGGAGATCGGTGGGGGTCCCCCCGTTGCCTTCTTTAGATACCAATAAATTGGCCAGATTGGCTAATGAAACCAATTAAATAACCACGTCTCATTAACTTATCTTAGACACCAATAGATCGATTGATCAAAATTGGTTAGCTCAAGCGAATCGGACTCAAACCAACGAGCCAAATTAGGTTCTTAGGTTAATCGATTCTATATATGAGATTCAATTGATTTGATCAACAACTTAATTGATCTGATCCTAATCAACACTTGATTCGGTTTGACCAATTACTTAATCGAATTAGACCCATATGACTCAAATCAAAAACTTTAAGATGCAATCCTATTACATGATCTAATTAATGATTTTTCCATGACCAAAACCATCATGCACAAACACAAATTTTAAATTCTAAAATCATATTTCAAATCTAAATTCTTTACATGAAAGCAGATTTTAAAATATAAAAAGAATTTTCATATTTTAACATACAAATATATATCATATATATGCATGTAAAATTAGATTTAAACAAAATTTCAGATCTAAGCATGATATCATATATCTCGTATACTAATCATGGATCAGATTAAAAGCAAATTTATGATCTAAATATGCAATCATATATCACATATATGAATCAAAATTTAAATCATATAAAAATTTCAGATTTTATGCATGCATCTATGTATCACATGAACATGAACTAGAACTCTTTCTAGATTAAAATTCAATCTATGCATGTAAATACATATCAACTATATGTTCTAAAATTAAACCTAAAATCAAATTCCAGATGAGAAGATCCATCTATATATCTCATGTATTAAAGAAAAATCTGATTTTAAAATTTTTCAAAAATATGTATATCAAAATTTAGCATATAAAAACTCATGGCTCTGATACCACTGTTGGAATTCGAGATTTGATGTATGCATATGTGTTTTAAAATTTTATTTTCAAAACACCGCAGCAGAGAACAAGATTAAAATGCTTTTAATCTGAATTATGCATGCATAAAATATAAAACCACATGGATCTATTTCATATGCTGAAATTGATATATACTGAAATTCAGATTGTGATCAAATCACATACCTATTTCGCAATCCTTTCTTCAAATCTGGATCTGAAAAAGAAGAGGTTCTCTCTTAGCCGCACAAGTATCCGGCCTCTATGAGTATCCACTCGGGATCAGTCTGGAACAGCCCTCTTTAATCTGAATTTTGTTCTCCAAAATTTAGCCAGCTGAATTTGAACGAAATCTGGATCGCGATTAACGCTTGATCTTTTTTCTTGTTCTTCTCCTCTTCTCTAGAGTTTCTCTCCTTGCTATGTGCTGCTATCAGATGCTAGAAACCAACAAGGAAGAGGCATCCAACAGCCTTTGGGCATGGGACTCCTTGGGACGCGCATCCCAAGAGAAAGGGGGTGTAGGACACCCAAGAGAAGAGAAAGGAAAAGGAAGAGAGGGCGTGGGACTTCTCTTTTGGCATGTGGGGTTGCTGGTTTGGATGCTCTAGGGATCTTAAAGGAGGTCCCTTTAAATAGACACAAAGATTGAATCTTATTCAATCTCATAATACAAGTCCTACTTGCATTGGATTTTCTATTAACTTAAGTTATCCAACTTACTTTAGGAGACTCTTTAGGCGCCAACAATTGGAACCCTTGCACCCATAATTAGACACCCCAAAACACACCCAAGAGACGTTCTATAGGAAAACTAAAAGTCCTCTAATCAATGGACACGCCCAACTTGATCAAATCAAGGTAGCGCCCAAGAATAACAATCAAGAAAATTAATTAAGGACTTGCACCCTTAATTTATATGATCCATAACCTTAGACACCCAATAATTGGAGTCTCATGAATCTTATTCATGTAGGTTATTAGCACGTAATTCAGTTAGAATTATCTTATCACATAAGTAATCCTAACGAAAAGAGGAATTGGATCCAACCATATGCTAGCAAGGTTATCATGAACCCAATGGATTTCTCTAAACCTAATTGATACTTTATAAGCTCAATTGCTTATTCCAGACCTAATCCTTTTGTTGTGTGATCCCATAGGTTCAGTTCTATCTGATAGTGAGACATACAATGATCTCTATCATCGTATCATTGAAATTTTTTTCAATGGATCAAAATAATTTTACTCTAACTCAGTAAAGATTATCGATCCAAAACAATCCTAGTGAGCTCTCACAATCCACCAGTGACACCTAGCAGTATGTAGTGGCAATCCAGTAGAACTGAAATAAACCTCTAGGTATAGTTAACGTGTGATTCATCCCCCTATTGTGAGTCTCGACTTGATGGCAGATCATGGATAAATCGTCAAACCTCATCATTAGTCATATGATAGATTCGATTAACTCAAGTTCAGTTGTGACTTCTATAAAAACTCCTTTCCATCAATCACACTGCTGTGACCACAGACTCTTGGATTTAGCCTCTTAAATCCATAGACTACTCTCTATCAAGATCGACAGATCCTATCTTGATGTGCACCCCACTCCTACAATGGACCAACTATCGCCAACATCCACTACAAGAGCTCATTGAGACCCATGTTTATGTATCAATCAAATTCCAGCAGCTCACTGCGAGTAGCAGTACCATTTCAAGTCAAAGGATCAGTCACACAACTACAGCATCGAGACAATCACTGACGATCGAATAGAAATTCAAGTGATCTCTCGTATGGTCACGCTCAGTACTAGTTTTCTCTAACAACTACCCGCACTCGTCATCCTGTGTCTCTACACAGTAGATCAAAGACTCATCTATCCCGAAGGAAGCAATTTGTGCACCAATCTATCCGGATCTATCATCGTCCTCATGATGATCCTATAACCGGGAGCATTTAGGAATTAAATATATGTCTCTAATTCTCAACACCTTGAGAATATGTATCAAAACTAATTCCATGGACGATTCAAGGACACATCAACTTAAATGAAAAAGAACTTACCCTTTTATTAATCATATCAATATATTAAGTATAAAATTGTGTCCTACATTTATTATAATGTGTCAGCCATATTAGCTTCTAGGACATACATCTAACAATCCAAACAAGTGCTCAATCGGTAGAATGTAGCATTACCTATTGATATATTAACTGAGAGTGCCATTTAATCTAGTTGTCAAAATGACCCAGCTTGTCCAATGCCAGTCAGTGCCTTCTGAACCATATGTAGACATGGAGACTGATTTCTTCATAAAGATGAGGAAGTCAAATTCTTACCATTGGCATCTATTGGAATTTTGTCATCTTTGTTCCCCAATCTACAGTTTGCAGTGGGCCCTCAGCGTGAACTTAGAATGTCGATCATGTCTTTTGAAACAAGTTATCATATAGTGACTATGCCTGCCTACAACATGGCTCATGGTCCCATTACTCTTGTGTGGATGACATTATCATGATTGGAGTGATTGAATCATATTTGTTCAGTTGAGAAGGATTGTTTTGAGTTGAAACTGGTCTGTTTTACTTCCTCGTTGCCTAGTGTTACATATATCCCTTAACCTTGAAGAAGTACAGAATTGATTTTTAGCATAGAACATGAAACAAATGCCCAGTTGCCCCTGCACTAATTCAACGGCATATAGACATTCAACTAGGTGATGGTAAGCTGCTTCTAATTCTCATCAGCTTGTCAGTTGTCCAAAGTGATTTCACCATCTTCCAGCCACATATTGCCAATGTTCTGCATGTGGCATCCAGTTTGCTACCATTTGAGACAGTTTAATTAGTCATGCTGCCATTTATCCAATACTCGTATCATCTTTTATGATCTCTTTTTTCAGTTATATTCTTCACGGCAATCTCAACCCTCATCAAATGCTAACAGGACTGGTATTATCATCAGTTATAATTCCACCAGTAGATATCATGCCGCATCCTTGAAAGATCTCATTCTTCCTCTTGCAAAAGAAACATGGTTTTCTCCCTCCAGTTCCTCACCCACAAATTTCCATCAGCTATGACCTGCCCTTTTTAACCTTGGAATTACCCTTTTGCCCTGATGTGGAAACTATATGGCCCAATTCCCACAAGTGTAGACAACCATATCTTCAGAAACCATCTTACTATGCATCTTTCCTTATTGCATCTGCAGCACCGTCACTCCAACCACCTTTGCATCTTCCCTTCTCCACTAGTTAAACTACAATTCATTTGATTTGTCATTATGCATATCTTTGTTAACCTATCGTGATATATCAATCACATGCTAAGATATATAAACACATAGACATTCCATATAGATCGCTTTATCCAAGGGCATAACCAACTAGGCTCCATTCTGTGACAAAATGTACAGTGGGCAATCCAAGTTGATGACGAACGCTAGTCCTTGCATTCATCATCTCAAAAGACATGTGGACCACCACCAAGCAATGGCTCAAATGTTATCACACCTTGCCACTTGAGCAAGGAAACAGGGGTTCATTCCAGTTGGGTTCGGCCCTTGCGAGGTGGGTGGGTGCAGCATAGAAGGTTGTGCTTAGGCCCTCCTAATCTCAAAAAGGACAAAAAAAATAAAGAAAGAAAATCTGGATCCAAATTTAAGTGGCATGGATATTCTCAAGCATATGTCAGCACTATTAATTTGTCATGTTCTTTTGAAAAAGCTAATTATTTAGTGATTACCTAATTCATAGAGAAAAAGCTACCAAAAAATCTAAAGTTCTGTTTTTAGAAATTTTAGCATGTTGGAGACCATGATGACCGGTGTGGATCACATGCTGAAGTGCCACCAGTCTTATATCTTTGCATCCTTTGAAACTTTATCATGACAGTAACTGAAAAGTCCAGAATATATGTAAACTTACCTTCAGCCAGTTAGGAAATCCAAAGGAAGCTCTTGTACGAAGCTTAGATATCTGTCCATCATCCTTGACAATTGAATGAGATTCACATGTAATTCCAAACATAGCTTTGTCCCTCTTGCATTTGTTAGTTATTCTCAAGATGGAGGTGTCTTTGTTTTGTAAGATTATGTTGTAAGTGTTAAAAACAGTTTCTGGAATATACTGAAATTCTTCAAGCAAACACTTGACTCCCTCATTTGAAGCAATTATATCTCCAAACTCTTGCCTCCTTGTCAATTCATCTACACATGCAATATCAACATTGAATATGCACCTGACAGGTTTGTGATCACTATCTGTCACATCCATGCAAGAATCATACCTGATAAAGCAAAGATGTTAGTTCAAGTTCTAAAGTAGTGTTTCAACATACATCTCTACCAACACAACTTACAGGAAGATTGAAGAAATCACAGGACTTCTTAGTGAGCATTGAACCCCTGAAACAGAATGGCTGTCACAATATAGTATTCTGTCACACCAGGCAGGAATGCGTTTCTTCTCACTGGAATCATATGCTACAAAACAGTCATGATGCTTTAGCATCAATTTTGTTATACAAATACTGTGAAAAAGGAGAATATTTATGACAGCAGTATTATCATACCCACAGATGGTTCATAATTGACTCGGATTAGCAAGTCAATAGAGGCCTTACATCATAAATATATGTGCAGCTGATTTTTCATCCAAGTAGTAAACTGACATATGCTCAATCCATAAATTTCAGACATGTTAGTTGTATCTCTTTTAATACCTGATAGACCTGCTCGGAGTCTTTCAAATTTGTATGTTGGAGGGAATTTGATTTCTCCTTCGCGCAACCCTTGAAAGACTCTACCTGCTTTCATTTCTGCTTGGAGCTGATCCCTTTCTCTAAGACAGTCAAAGCATCTTCGAGAAATTAAGTCCATTGTTTCATCATATGTGATACCCTGCAGCCGATAGTTGAAATCACCAAAAAATATGACCATGTCTGCTTCTGATAGTTCAGGTTTTCCATCACCTGGGGTCTGCCACAGCCACATCATAGGTTTTCTTACAACCTTAAAAAATCCCCAGAAAATACTAATCTGAAGATAAGAGTTACAACACAACCAGATCATTTACATACATTTGATCCTCGAGGCAATTGAATAGCACAAACACCCGCTGCATCAAAATGTTTCAATGTCAAGATGTTACATGAATCCAAAAATCTTGGAATTTCGGCATGTAGATGCATGCATGTCAATTTATGACCATGTTGTATGGTCATGATTTCCAAGTGACAAAACTGATTTGGAGTGTGCAACAAGCCCGGAAAAATCTAAGAGGAGAACAGGTTTGGTACAAAACCTGCAGCAACATGGTTTGCAATGAAAGGGCGATCAAAATTCATTGTTCGGAAAACATGATCAAAATCATCATTCCGCTGGTTAACTGCTTCCATATGTGCAGCAAAATGGCAATTCACAAAGCATATTTTCCGATCATAGATTCTCATCCTTAAACCTACAGCTCCCTGCAGAAAATCATTCATCAATATAGCTTGTTATTTAGTCAATGGCCTATTAAATAAACTAAGAAGGTGGAAAAGGATTCTGTTCAAGCATGTCCAATTACCCATGATATATAATATAGGATATAGATTACCCAAGAGCTTCTAAACAATCAAGTACAATGATTACAGTATAACAACAAAATATCCTGAGAGTTTCATTGGAAAATCAACATTAAGTTTTACAATTTCCAACAAACATAGGCAACCATCAATAGCAAAAGAACAAATGGATAACTAGGATTTTTGTAATGATATATCAGAAAAACTAAAAGCAATTTAAAGGTACTATTTTAATAAATCTAGGATAGGTGAAACAATGGATACGACAAGCCAAGTGCAGAAACTGAAGAACAGATAGCGAATAAACTAGGTTTTCATATAAACAGATACTGATGCGAAAGAATACAAACTGCTAATGCAGTTACACCATCTAAGTAAAACAAATTTCCTTCAGCATATTCCTTTCTTCATGCCTATTTGCTCATCTTAATACACATTAATGCATAAGAACAATATCAACTAACATCCAGAAGCTCAATAACTTTCAGATGTAGTAAAGAAATTTGTCTTAGACCATATGATGCAGAAGTTTATGGATCTGTACTAGTAAATTATTTGTTTTACCGCACGAGTTTAGATCTAGCTTTTCTTTTTTTTTTTTAGGTAGGAGAGGGTTGAAGGAAATCCAGCAGCATGCAAGATTAAAAATTAAAACGCAGCGAAAAGTATAGAAGATTAAAACTATTTTAATCAAACAAGCATGCAAGAGATCGCATCTCTAAAACACCAAGATCCCTCATAGTTAAGATTAAGATTAAAACAAAAAAGAGGAAGATCTGATCTTCACCTTGTGCGGGTAGATCTTCACTATGATTCGATGATCGTGGATGTCTTCAAGACTCCTTTGAAGCTGCATATGCGTCTGACCTCTACAGATATCCACGTGAGGATGATCTAATCAGGAGATCCTGATCTCACCGGAGTACTAGCTTTCTTGTAGAGATCCTCTTTGAATGTTAAATCTATTCTTTTTTTTTCTTCTCAAAAGAACAACAGAGATCACGAGGAAGGATATGAGAGAAGAGATGGGCTTGGAGACTAGGGTCATCCAACTCCTTAGATGTGGCATGGAAGAAAGAAGAGAGGCATGAGATCAAGTAGTCACGCCCTCCTTTTTTTTTTCCTTTTATTTGTGTGTGAACCCTTCACGCTAATCTCCCTTGTTTCGTGAGATGAGAGGAGGTGCCATCTGATTTCTTCCAAATTCAAATCAGGGTTAGGGATAAGAGTCTCGGGCCGTATGGACTCCTTAGATGGAGTTCCGCCCCATCTTATTTTGGTGTGGAATCAAAATGGCGCACAACGGAAGAGGCGTGAGGAAGAGTCCCCAAAGAGGACTCTCTTTTGAGGCACCTCTCTCTTATCCTACCGCACAAACCAAAACAAAAACCATGGTGATTTGCCTTTTGGTATGAACGTATCTTAGAGTGTAAACTCCTCTTGGAGCAGGTCAAACACCCGACCAAGGGATTGGTCCAAATCGAATCAGGTTTGGTTTCATAATAACATTGAGTCTAAACACTTTAGACCTATGAAACTCAATTTGATTCAAACTCAAACCAAATCCAATCAAATTAAATTCTAATTTAATTTGACTAGGACTCAATCTTAATTATTTGATCCAATGAAATAATATAGCAATAATTGCAAATAAGTCCTCCTTTAACTCACTAACTGTTAGCAAGTCCTCTCTTGTAACTTTTACAAATCAGTCCAATCATCAATCATATTGATAATCGGACTCCATTGAGATTCAAAATCACAATTCAACTATCTGATCAGTCAGAACTTCTTATGGTGTGACCCCATAGATTCTACTCTTTCTGATAGTGAGATATATTAGATCTCCATCACTAATATCATTGAAACTCCTTTCAATGGATTAGAACATTTTCAACTCACCTAATGAGAATTATTGACCATCAAAATATTCTCATTGATCTCACAATCCACCAGTGATACCTACAAGCATATAGTGGCAACCCAGTAGAATGAAAGGAATCGAACCTCTAGGTGTAGTTATCGTGTGATACAATTCTTCTATCGTGAGTTCCGACAAAACGAAGGTTATGAAAAACTCATCAAATCCTATCATCTGTCATATGTGAGATTTATTCAACTCGAATTCATACTATAAAATCTTATAGAAACCCTTTTTCATTATTCATACTGTCATAGCCATGATCTTCAAAACTCAATCTCATATATCATATAAGATTATTCCTTATCTACTAAGATTAATAGATCCCACTAAGTACACATCCTACTCCTACAACGAACCTACTGTAGCAAACATGCACCGTAAGGATCCATATGGCTAGACACCAAGTGTATGTACTGTCAAACCACAGCAATTTCCTTGTGAATAACCGAGGCACCGCAGATCAAAAAATCAGTCACACCACTACAGCATCGAGAAGTCACTGATGAGTGAGTAGACATCCAAGTGACTTCTCGTTTTGGTCACGCTCGATATCTTTGTTCTTTAATAACCACCTGTACTCACTCAAGCATCCCTATACTGTAGACTCGAGACTCATCTATCTAAAAAAAGCGATCCATGCATCAATCTTATCGGATCAATCACCATCCTCGTGATAATCCATCGATCAAAAGCAATTTAGAAATTAATCACCAATGATACATGTTTCAAATTCTCAACTCTTGAAAATATGTATCATCTTATTAATTCTCTGAACGATTTATAGACACATATATAACATGAATGAAAACAAACTATCCAATCTTATTAATAGATAATAAGATCAAGTACAAAATTATATCCTAAAAAGAATTAATGTGTCAGCCAGATTAACTTCTAAGACATACATCTAACAATCTCCTACTTGTACTAAAGTCAATCTGCCATATATTTAAGCCCCATCTTCTCAAGATGGGCTTCAATCTTCTACTGGCTAAATGGCTTAGTCAGTGGGTCCGTCACATTATCCATGGAATCTACTCTCTATACCTCAATATATCTCTTTTCGAAGTAGTCACGTATGATGTGATACCGCCGCTCAATATGCTTAGACTTTTGATGAGATCTGGACTCCTTAACAAGAACTATGGCATCATTATTGTCACAATATAGTGTGATGGCATCTGATGACATGACACTAAGTATTGCAACAAACTTTTTAATTCAGAAGGCTTTCTTTGCAGCTTCTGAGGCAGCGATATATTCAGTTCCATAGCAGAGTCCGCAATGATCGATTGCAAGGTTCGCTGTACCGATACCGAATGGCATGCCGGTGCCGGACCGATATGGTACGGTACCGATACCGTACCGTACCGACACACGGTCTGCTTAGGCTACCGGTCCGTACCGGTACAATATTTTTTTCGATTTTCAATTTTTTTTTTAGATTTTTGAAATTAATAATTGATAAATACAACCTCAATATGGCATTATATTGCATATTATTGACATATTTGGGTTCAATTTGGAGTTAGGTTGCGGTACAAAGACTCTTGATCCAAAATTTCAAACATATATTTATTTACATTATATTTCAACTATGTCATCTTAAAACTAAAGAAAAAATATATAAAATACGTATTAAAATATATCTAAATATTTAAGTACAAAGCACAATAACTGATATACGAACCTTAAGATGTACTCTGCATTTAATTTCTTGTCGAATGTCTGTAACGCTCGTAGATGTCTGGATCATCAACATAGTCTGAAGGGACATCAGTCCAACCCTCTAGCCAAGCTGCACCGTACTTTAAAATATTCATCATCCCATAAGACATCCTCTCTGAATTGTAAGACATCTCAGACCTCTCGCTAAAATTCTGACTCTGAGAAGTATCCTCGAGATAATGGTACGGTTGTGGAGGAGCCCATCCAAATATGCCAGTAGCAAAATCTGATCCGTAAGATGCTCCAGACTGCATAGGGTAGTAACCACTAGAAGATGATGCCTCGGATACACCATATGCATATGGATCATAAGGTGGCTGTGGATCATAAGATCCATAATACGAGGATGATCCAGATACATCCATGGATCCTACTCCACGTGCAAGATCGTCTGCAGCTGCATCATGTGCTAGACGACCTCTAGGAGCTCGTCGTCTATATGAAATTGGCTCCCCACGATCTCTACCAACTCGTCCATCATGATCCCTATCCTGTGTGACTGCGTAAACTGAGACTCACCGGTGAATCGAATATCATCCTGTGGCTATCTCATAAACGGTGATCTCCTGTCCTCCAGTTCCTCCCTGATCATCAGATCCATGGCTACTACTACCAGTATCATCATCACTCTCCCTGATGTTCGTATCTGAACCAGATAGCTCTTGTACTCTCGAGAGTGATGCACGTACAACTATCTTTTTCTTTCCCCCTTGTGCCCCTCTGTGACTGAGTTTCCTGTGATTGGGAGGATGGATGCCTTCTTGCTGGCTGCCGGAAGGATCGTCTATACATCTGTCGCTCGAATCTCTGGAAAGATGTATCGGATAGTGAGTCATGTGATGAACGAGTCCCTTGTCTCCCCTCAGACTGTGGCTGATCAGCTGGAACCCTATGTGGAATATTTTTTTCTGCCCATTGCCCTGGATCCACCCTGATCTCCCTCGCCACCACACTGACTGATCGTGGAGGGGATCCTGGCTCATCAAGCTCTGACTCCTGCGTCGTCATCCTTGTCGGCATAATCATCCAGCATCGGATTAGTGTACTTCAACTGAACTTCCTCATGAATATATTTTAGCCTCAACCTCAGATTGTAGTGAACATATATAAGATCGTCGAAGTGTTTTTGTGTCAGACAATTTCTCTGTTTGCTGTGGATAAGGACGAAAGTGGACCAATTACGCTCACAGCCACTAGCAGAGACCGTCTGAGAAAGAATACGGACAGCCATATGTCTCAAATTTTCTGCTGATGTTCTAAAATGAATCCACCATTCAGCTACAAAAGCAAAATTACATATCAAATTTGATGATATTATTAAGCAAAATTACATATCAATCTACATTGCTCATTATTGATATGTAATTTACCTGGATTCATCTGCTTTTTGCTTACGACAGCTGATGGGACTCCAAAACTGTCTGATTCCTCTCTAAACTGTTTCGTCTGAAACAAAATAAATTTATTATTTATAAATATATCAGATCGAATTCAGTTGAATAATTACATCTGTTTTAAACTAGCATACCTCTTGCAGACACAACGACACGATTTCTGGATCGGACACCATCTTATATATGACATTGCGAAAAGCAGCAAGAAGCTCGCTATCCATATCTATCCCTGGAATATTATACTGAAATCTTAGATTCAAGTAATAAGCTGCAGATAAATTTCAAGACATATTAAGCACAATTTTATTTTCATGCTTCGAAAAAATATTTTAAAACATTCTTGAATCCAAACTTACCAGCTAGATGCAAATCTCTGCCCATCTGATAGTCCCAACGGCACTCAATAATGTTAATGAATTCTTGAGCATGCTTGGGATCATTCTCACTGATCTGTTTCTTTATCCTCTCCATCATGTAATATAAGAAGCCCATCTGGGGGTATCTCTCGCTGTCCACGACGCGAAGTACCTCATATAAAGGCTTGATAGCCTTCACTATCTTCTCAGCCCGCTGCCAAAATGACTGGCTCGTCACCAAGTTCTTCACATGACTTTCATCAGTGCCGGCCCTTGCATATCTGCTCTCCTGCCACTCGGCACTGACAAACATCTGACGTAGAGCTGTTTTCTTCTGAAGAAGACTATCAAGTGCTATGTAGTTGGTAGCAAACCGTGTGATATCCGATCGTAAGATCTCCCCCCCAGTATACGTCTGCATCAATGAAAGAACCCATATGTGGTTGTAGATGAATCTAGTAATGGTATGGGCAATCTCCACTACCTGCTGCATCCTGTGAATCTTTCCTAAATCCGTCAATATAAGATCAATGCAATGTGCAGCACATGGGGTCCAGTATATCTGCGATCGCTGCTCCATCAGCAACTCCCCAACAGCCTTATATTGTGGTCCGTTATCTGTGATGACCTGCACGACATGCTGCTCACCACTGAATCAATCACCTCCTCCATCAGACCTAAGATATATGTGGCATCGTGCATCTTATCTGAAGCATCGATTGATTTGTGAAAAAATATTTTTCCATCACAATATGTCAAAAAATTAACGATGCTCCGCCTAGAAGGAGCTATCCAACCATCACACATCACTATCAGACCGTATGTAGGTCATTTATTTTTGTAAGAAGCAATCCATCTCTACAGATCCTCCTTATTACTGTCAAGAAGTACAACAAAACACGATAGTTTAACGATAATTAAAATAATTATATATAATTTTAAAATAATTTTAATAATTATTTTAAAACTTATAAATTCAAAATAAATATGTTATATGCTTCAAATAATATTTTTAAATTAACTAAAAATAATACTATTTTTATATATTTTTTATTTTATAATTAATTTTTTAATTTAAATAATTAAAAAAATATTTTTTTAATTTCAAATATTTAAAAAAAAATTAAAATTAGATTTAAGTAGCTTGAATCATTCTAAACATGATTCCCAAACTCTGATTTTTCTCTAAAATTTATTTTTTTTAATTTTTAAATAAATAAATATTTAAAAAATTTAAAAAAATATATAATTAACAAAAATTAATAATTTTGGTATCATCGTGTAGATCTTCCAAAGATCTATCACATATAATTAAATCATTCCAAAATCACAAGATTTTGGCATGATTTTCTCTTATTTTCATTCTTTCTCATTCTTATCCTATTTTTAACAACAAAAATAAAAAAAAAATATTTACTAAGAAAATAACACATTATCTTATCTCCGACTAAAGATCAGCCTCTCCTCGAACCACTCGTACAATTTGACGGAGTTTTTTCCTTTTTTTTAATTTTTCGGAGGTCTCAACGATTTCGTTGAGACCTTCATAAACTTCGGGTCCTCGGGAGTTCTCTGAGACTTCTCAGAGAACTCTAAACAGGCTCAATGATTTAAAAGATCTCCGAACCCACCCTCCTTCCCCCCTCCCCACTTTATGCATATGGGCATGTCGGCACGATTCGGTTCACGCCGAATCGGACCGAACCGATCCATACCGTCCGATTTTGGGCGGTATGGAAACAAACCGACCGAACCGAGCGGTTCGGTGCGGTTCGGGGAGTTTTTCGAAAAAAAGGTCCGAACCGGATCGGTAAAGTATCGATCCAGCTCGATACGCCTCGTACCGGGCGGTTCGGCCCAGTACGGCGAACCCTGATTGATTGCTTGAAACTCTTTCAACTTATCGATCCATCATTGTACAAGAACACATCCTGATGTAGACTTTTTATCATCAACATCAGATATAAAGTCTGAATCAGTGTATCTTTCTATCCTCAATTTTGATCCTCCTCCAAAGATCAAGAATAAATCGTTAATCCTTCTCAAGTACTTAAGGATGTTCTTGACAGCTATCCAGTGCTCCTCATCTAGATTTGACTGATATCTGCTTGTGACACTCACAACAAGAGATATATCAAATTGTATACATGCATGATATACATGAGGCTCCCAATAACTGAAGCATAAAAAATCTTCCTCATGTGCTGAATTTTCTCAGATATGTTGGGATATATCTTCTTGGAGAGATAGATTCCATGCCTAAGGGGTAAAAGTTCCTCTTAGAGTTTTTCATACTGAAACTTTTCAACACCTCCTCTATGTATATTTTTTGTGAGAAACCCAATATCCTTTTAGATCTATCTCTATAAACCTTTATTCTTAGAATATAGGATGTTTCCCGAAGATCTTTCATGAAGAATTCTTTAGATAATTATATTTTAACTGAAGTCAGCATAAGAACATCATTCCCCATTAGGAGGATGTCAACACGTACAATACGAAAACGTGACAGCACTCCCACTGACCTTATAAATACATGGTTCCTCCTCGTTCTTGACGAAATCAAATGATTTGATCACGTCATCGCAACAAATATTCCAACTTTGAGATGCTTGCTCTAGTCCATATATGGATCTTTGCAACTTGCAAACTTTGTGATCTCCATTACTGAAAGTGAAATCTAGAGGTTGCTCGATATAGATATCTTCCTCAAGATATCCATTCAAAAAAACAGTTTTCATATCCATCTTCCATATCTCATAATCATAATATACTGCATAGCAAGCAATGTGCAAATAGATTTCAGCATGACCACAAGCGAAAAAATCTCCTGATAGTCAATGCTTTCGCGTTGACTATAACATTTCGCCACGAGCCTTGCTTTCTAGGTCTCTGTTTTTCCATCCGAACCTATCTTCCTTTTGTAGATGCATTTGCAACCAATAGATACTATACCTTTTGGCAGATCCATTAAGGTCCAAACTTAGTTGGAGTGCATGGAGTCCATTTCTGACTTCATTGCACCACTTCTCAAAATCGATGTCTAACATCGCCTCATAATAGTTTTTGGGATCATCTCTATGTTCTTTATCTCCTGTGAGGAATATTTTCTCTACATCCTCTGTAACCATACCTAAATATCTTTCAAGATGACGAGAGATTCTACTAGATCTACAAAGTGGAAGTACTACATGTACTAGCTCAATATAAATAAGTTTTACAGGTTCTATGACTCATTGCTCTTCAAAGACTTTCTCTTTGAGCTCAATTTTTCTCCTACTACCTCCATCCTGGATAAACTATTTCTCTAAGAATATAGCATATCAGCTCACAATCAAATTGTGATCCTCTGGTTAGTAAAGTAGTATCTCAAGAACTCTTTAGGATACCCTATGAAATGAGCTCTCATAGACCTAGCCTCTAACTTGTCCGCCTGTTGTTGCTTGACATGGGTCGAACATCTCCAAATCTTGAGATGACCAAGATTCGATTTCTTACCATACCACATCTCATACCGCATCGTAGGAAGACTTAAAGGAAACTCTATTCAGTATGTAAATTACAGTAAGAAAAGCATGTCCCTAAATAAATAAGACAAGATCAATAAAACTCATCATGGATCGGACCACATCCAATAAAGTCCTATTCCTCCTCTCCGACATCCTATTGAGTTGAGGTGAATCAAAAGGACTCCATCGTGAGACTACCATTTTTTTTGAGATAATTCCAAAATTCTCCACTAAGGTATTCACCTCCTCGATCTGATCGAAGAATCTTGAGAGATTTTTCAATTTGCTTCTCTACTTTATATCTGAATTCTTTGAACTTTTCAAAAACTTCAGATTTATATTTCATAAGATATACATACCAATACCGTGAATAGTCATCGATAAAAGTAATGAAGTAAAGATAACCATCCCTGATTTACACATCAAATGGGCCACACACATTAGTGTGTACCAAGGCAAGTATCTCAGTGATCCTCACCTCATATCCTACAAAGAGTAGTTTGATCATCTTTCCTAGAAAGCAGGATTCACAAACCGGATATAACTCAAAAGTTAATGAGCGAAAGAGCCCATGCTTTTCTAATTTATCTATTCTGTCCTCTCTAATATGACCAAACCTGAGGTGCCACATATACTTCTAGTTTATCTCATCTTTGGATCTCTTAGATCCTAGGGCACTCACTACTTGCTCAGATACGTTCACACATACATCCATATATAAGTGATAGAGACTGTCAATCATAAAATCACCTGCAACCAATTCATTTCCAAAATAAATCATACAGTAATCTGTATTGAAATTAAAAACATAATCATCCTGTGCTAATGATGAAATAAAATCAAATTCCAGCTAGCAACAAGTACATAGTAATAGTTTCTAAGTATCAAATTAAACCCAGATGATAATCGCATAGGATAGGTGCCCACAGCTACAACAGCAAATCTTGCCCTGTTGCTAATCCGAAGGATCACTTCACCTTCTCTCAGCCCTCTACTTTCTTTTAAACCCTACATTAAAGTACACAAGTGAGCACTTAAACCAAAATCTATAACCCAACTAGAAGTAGAAAAAATCATAAAGTTAGTTTCAATAACGAGCATATCTGACACACCTTCTGAAGGCAAGTCTCCTCTGCTTTTCTTCAAGCTCTCCAAGTATACAGGATAGTTTCTTTTCCAATGACTGTTGACATTGCAGTGGAAATACTTTCTCTTGTCGGCATCCTAAGATTGGGCTAACACATTAATTCTTTCTAAGATATAATTTCATACTTGACCTAATTATTTATGACAGTTAATTACCATTCATATAGTGTATGTGTGCATAAATCATCCAATGAATTAACAAGATGATGACACATTCTCAAAAATTGAGAATTTGAGGCATATGTCATTAGTGGTTAATTCAAAAACTACTCCCAATCATAGGATCATCACAGGAATGATGATCGATCCAGATAGATTGATGCATAGATCGCTTTCTTATGGATAGACGAGCCTCGAGTCTACAGTGTGGAGACACTGGAGCGAAAGTGTAGGTATTTAGAGAACAAAAATACCAAACGTGACTAACACGAGAAGTCACTTGGATGTCTACTCACTCGTCAGTAACATTTTCGATGCTGTAGTAGTGTGAATGATTCTTTGACCTGCGGTGTCTCGGCTGTTCACAATGAGGTTATTGTAATTTGACTACACCATAACTCGATCTTCTAGCCATATGGAGCCTTGAGACATATGTTGGCTGTAGTAGGTTCATTGTAGGAATATAGTGTGCACGTAGATGGAATCTATCGATCTTAATAGAAAAAGAAAAATCCTATGCGATTCGCAAGACTGAATTCAGAAAATTTTTGGCCAAAGCAAGTATAAATACTAAAAAAAGTTCTACAAAAATTCATAAATAAACTCGAGTCGAGCCAATCTTGCATATGACAGATGATGGGATTTGACAAATTTTTCATAACCTTCGTTTTGTTGGGACTCACGATAAAAGAACTGAATCATACGATAACTACACCTACAAATTCATTACTTCCATTCTACTGGGTTGCCACTACTGCTAGGTGTTACTGATGGATCGTGAGACTTGTCGAACGTCATCTTAATGATCGATGACCCTTGATGGGCAGAGTTGGATATGTTTCAATCCATTGAAAGGAGTTTCAATGATATTTTGATAGAGATCAAAATATATCTCACTACCAGATAGAATAGAACCTACGAGATCACACATAAAAGAGGTCATGACTGATCGGGATGTCAAATAGCGATTTTGAATCGCAAAGGGATTCACTTATCAATGTGATTGATGATTGGACTAACATGTAAAAGTTATAAGAAGGGCTTAATAAGAATAAGTTATAGAAGGACCAATTTGCAAATGTTGCTAATCATTTGATTTGATCAAATATGGATTGAATTAAATCAAATTGGATCTGATTGGATTTGGTTTAATTTGGATTTTCTAGTCCTAATAGGATTTGGACTTAATTTCTAATTGAGTTTGACTCAATTTAAATTCGAATCGAATTCGAATCAGACTGAAATTAAGTTAGAAAATCAGAGTCCCACGAAACTGGGACTCTCTCCCCTTATCCACGCCTAACAGGACCATGCCATTATGTTTTTGTGTGCAAAATTAATTGGCGCAAAAGAAGATGGCGCTAATTAGTTATGGGCAGCACCTATAGTCCTCTTGATGGACTCTTAACAAACTCTATCTAAACCCTAAATTCTTGGTTTAAAAGGAATAAAATGGGGCGCCTTTAGACATCTCAATATGAGGAAAAAAAGGGGGGGCATGCGTGAGGGATAGTAGATGCACAAAAGGAGAAAGGAAGCGCTAAATAAGACGAGGCGCACAAGGGAGAGGGGCGGCTACTCTAAGAGTCCTATCTCCTTTGGACTCTTAACTAAAAACCCAAATTAATCCCTATTTAAAAGGGGATGACATAGGGCACCTACAACCAATCTCTCAACATGAGAAATCAGATTGGTGTGAGAGTTTTTTGGGCGTGAAGGATGTTCACGCATAGGGGAAAAGAGTTTCCTCCTTTCTTTCTTACAACCAAGAGTTGGTTGTTGAAGGAAGATCTTCTTCTCTCTCTATTATCTAAGAGTTGGACATAAATTTCTCTCTCCCTTCTCCTCCATAGATGTCCAAGAGTTGGACATGTCTTCTCCTCCATGATCAGTCCAAGAGTTGGATGGAAAAAGAAAAGAGATGGGATCTCTTGTTCTTCTTTTCTTTAGATCTTCTTTCTCTTGAGAAGAGAAAGAGAAAAGAAATCAAATTAGATCTAATTTCTTGATCCTCTTATGGATCTCTTTGATTTTCTTGAGAAGAGAATCAAAAGAAATCAAAGATTCGACAATCCAATGAGCGATCTCTGTAAGAGAGCTAGCATCCCGATAAGATCGGACTTTTCTGATCAGATCGGCCTCGTGTGGAACCTGTAGAGGCCGGACACTTGTGCGACTTCAAAAGGACCTTGAAGATATCCATAGATCATCGGATCGCAGCTTCAATGGACCATGAAGATATCTACAGATCATCAGATCGCAGTGAAGATCTACCCACGCAAAGGTAAAAATTAGATTTTTATTTTTGCTTATATCTTAATCTTGTACATATGATGATGCCTGGATTATGTTGAGATATGATCTCTATATGCATGCTTGATTAGATTAGATCTAATTAGAGATTTGTTTTAACATCATTCTAACATAAAGTTGCCTTGACATAACGTTGGTACGTTATGTTGCATGATTGTCCTAGAACGATGTTAAAAAATTTTAAAATTTTCTTCTACTACGTATTTAAAATTTTTGAAATCTCTGCATGCATACTGGATCGCCATGTGATAGCATTTTCTAATAGTGGTATCAAAACCATCTCACTATTACAAGATTAAGATTAGATTTCAGATCTAAAAATTATTTTCAAATCTGAAATCATGAAGGATTATGAAAAGAAGATGAAGTTCAAGACCTAAAAATCTAAATAATTAAAATTCATATGATGGATTTCATTATCTGAAAATCTGTTTTTAGATCTAAAATTCAGATTGTTTTATGTTCATGCATTGATTTCAAGATCTAAAAATTATTTTTAAAATCTAAAAATTTGATTTCTTATGTTCATGCATCCATAAATTTGGTATCTAATTTTCATATGATATGAATCCTGTTAGATCTGAATTTATCTTTATTATATGTTCATGCATGAGATGATGTTTATAGATGAGATCATTTTGATGTGATCTGTAATGATATGGATATTTTCAAATTAGAGTAATTTGATTGAACATAGATTTTATAAATCAATCCTAGATCATCCTGATATCAAGTTGCCCTGGCATAACGAGAGTCGTTATGTGGTATGGTTGTCTTAAGATGAAAACACATTGATACATAAAACATCATAAGGAATTAACATGAACATAAGGACTATATGATAGTCACGCATGTATTTTTCATGGATACACATGGTGATCTCCATGAATCACTACAAACCTTAAGAGCAAGGTTTTAAATCCCGTGGGATGGGGGCATCACAATTTTCTCTCGAAACAAGACACCTCACACCCGCCCCATCCTAGTGGCCATCCCCATCAAGAGTCCCGGTACGCACTTGGGACACCCTTTTATATATATAGATAGTATGTTTTTGAATTTATCTTGAAATTTTATTGGTCTATTTATTGTTTAAATGTATTTGAACTTTAAAAGTGATATATTTATAATAAATCGGTTTTATCTAATACTAACGCTCTGATGCATTATGATCTTCTAGGTTATTGAAGATCGTTTGTGGATTACGAAGCGAAAATTTCTCATACTTGATGCATCCACGAGTATTTGATAAAGTAAAAAAATTGAAATTTGATGAAAAAGCTATAATCCATACAATTTAAGCTTAGTCACTTGTATATTAAAATATAAATGTGCTAATAATTTTAATTTTCAATATTATACAAAATAGATTCATCAATTTAAGATAAACATATCAAATTTACTACTAATTCCAAATGGAATGCCTATGATGCTCATAAACATTTGGATCTTGCTCATGATCCAGGCCTTGAATATGATGCCAATTTTGATACTGAGCCCATCCTTGTTCATCTTATATTTGATGTTGTCCAGGATAACCCTCTTGATAGTACATTAGGTAAGAGATTGCCCATCCCTGATTAGGATAATGAGAGGTAATACCAACTATAGTCCGAAAAAGTATCCAAATAAAAATGGATACTGCATATGAGAGTATTCCTCAAGATATGACCATTGGAAGGATACATCTGTATCATTCATAGAAAAAGAAAGGTCATGATATGCACTTTGGCTATTTGATACTCCAATAGATCCTATTCTGGTTGATGATGATGATGATTTAGCTTGCTCAGACTCTAATTTACTTCTCAAAGCTTCTTGATCCATCCACGCCATAAACTCTTGATACGCTCGACGCCGACGTTCTTTAGTTATTCTCAACTCTTCATGAAAATGATTCAAAATATATGCAGCCTGTGCCACGTCCTGCAATAATTCTTTTTCCCCTCCTATAGGCCAGCAACTCATCTTGATATCTAGATCTGGATCTAGCTCCATAGTCCTAATCCTTTGTAGCATGGGTGAAATATGCTTCTTCAATGAAAAAACTGATCCCATATGCTTCACCACACCCTCTACCCTGACCATCCTAATCATCAGATCCATCATCACTTTTGCTAGCATTATCATCATCACTATTATCACGAGATGATCTAGGAAATGCAAAATCTAAGGGCTCAGATGTTTCAGTATGACCATCTCGAACCTGCACATCATTAATAGCCTCTAGTGCATCAATTATTGCCTTTCTTTTTGATTTGGACTTTGCATCTCTCCTCAACTGCAACTCTTTGACTCCCTCTCGAGCTCTGATTGGCCTTTGCTTGTTGACTTATTTTACCTTTACTACTGATCCCAATACCCTGGCTATCTTTGGAGATCTTTGTTTGATGTCTTGAACTAAACATTCCACGATCAAATTGTTGATCAGAATTTTCAAATTGCCTGCTGTCCAATCATCATCATCTCCACCAATATCTCGCATTCCACTCTGAATGGGGGAAATGAGAGACCGCCTATTGGTCACTCTATCACAATAGACTAGAAAGTTGATAATACTCCTGATAGGCACAGACTAACCATCACACATCAATATCACTCCATAAGTCTTCCACTCCCTTTTATAACTTTCAATCCAAGATTTTATATCTACGACTTGTTATTGCAAGTATGGTCCATGCAACTCATAGGGTGTAGGAGGATCAATATCTGGACCGGCTTTTTGCACCATACTAATCATCGATCGAAAGTATGTATTTGCCACTGTCCATGCTAGAATATGGCTAAAGTGAAACTAATTAGCAATTGCCCTTCCTATTTGTTTTTTTCTTGTCCTTATTTATATAGTCATCAATTCATGGTTGGTTTGACTCTGGATCTGGATATATCGTAGGATCTAGATCATGGATATTGGGACCTCTTGAGTTCTTCTTCGACTTCTTCCCAAAAGCACCGAACAATGACTTGATTAAAGATCCTTCCATTCTCGTGGATCGACTCCTATCTAATCTAATAAAGTGTAAATGTGAACATGATCTTTCCCCTGCACCAGAACCACCACCCTTCTCAAATTGAGAACGTCCAAACTGTGCTCTATGTCTCAATACCTCCTCATGTTGCCATTGGTCTTGTCGAGAGGCCCTAATAGCCTCTTATAGATAAGCTGCCACTAAATCATCTGGATCAAAATAATCATCATTATCATCTAAGTCTATATGAGCATATGATTGAGCTGTTTGACAATCCAATGCTTCTCTTCAAGTTTTGGATACTATTTTTGCCTCCTTTTCTTTTTGTAGATGATCCCTCATCATCGTTCAAACCTCTGCGGGTACCTTTGGACATTTTTTGACATCACTGAAGCCACCCACCAAGTGTTGCTTCAATCAGATGACTCCACCTCCTCTATTTTCTAATCCATAATAATTACATTTCCATTGATGCCAATCCTTTCCCATTTTTCCAAAACGCCACCCAATATCCAGATCCTTTTGTTGTTTGCTTTCGGGATCCATCTAGTTTAAAAAAAATTAAAATTAATAATTATTTATTGTATTCAATTATCTATCCATCTTTATGCTTAGGATTTTTATAATATAGTTGACATATTTTTATAATTTCTAAATATTTTATAATTAATAATTTTTTAATTATTTAATATATTTATTACATTCATTATGTACCCTTTTCTAGGTTTGGAATATATTTTTATAATTTCTACAAATTTTTATAATTACTAAAATTTATCTTAATTATTTATTATATTTATTATATCCAATTATCTATCCATTTCTACGTTTAGGATTTTTTGTAATCTTTAAAATATATTTTTATTATTTATAAATATTTTATAATATTTAGCGCCAATATCTCGAAAATATTTGGTTGATTATATGGATCAAGAGTATGGTTCACAGTGGCAGGATAGTGCTATAAAACTAATGGGCACACTTTTGTATCAGATTATCAGCTTATTTACTAAAAATAAGAAAAAATTTATTTGATAATAAACATAAAATATAAAAATAATGGATCGGAGTAGAAATACCATTGGCGAGTCCTTTCATGCCCGTTGTATGAATTGCAGAATCTCCCTTCCTCTTCTTTCTCAGATAAGATTCCGAAATACTCAAAAAAAGTACATTCGTTCGTAAGAATTCACTGAATGTTATGGATATGAAAACTAAGAGCTGGATGTAAGAATATATAGGAATTAAATTGTACCATTATGAAGACTATTGTGAAGACCGTTGGATGTGTATAATCAAAAAGCCACGCGTGAAGGACAGGTAAATATTCCACCGAGTGCTCTGGGAATCATATGGGCAGGGGAAGAACCGATCATGCGCGCAGGCATCGGTCGAATCATGCGCAAGCATGCGTGGAGAGCGATCACACGCTCACGGATTCACGGGCGCATACTCGAATCACGCACTCGCAAAGCCAATACGTGCACACGCGCAAAGGAAAGCACAGGCCGTTTGATGCTTTGAGATTCGGGTGGGCCTTATAATTGGCATCGAGCCGAAAGAGACGAAAATGGTGAGAGGGTTTCGAGAGTTTCAGTGGATCGGCCATTCCTCCCCTCCACTCCCCTCCTCCTCCCTCCTTCTCCCTTGTTTCCTCGTCGGAGATCCAAACGCCTCCTTCCTCCTTTCTCTCCTCCCTTCTCCTCGAGCGGCTACTCCCTCTCATCCGTGCTTCTCCTAGCTCCTCCCTCCTGACTGTACTCCCTTCCGATGATGATGGAACAAGCAAAAAGAGTCAATACCACTCCCTCCCATTCTCCTCTAGTCCTCTCTCCCGATTCGTCAATCGAAATAGGAAAACAGTGTCTGTCCCAACCAAGATGGTTGTATCGACACGTGATCCGATCGGGAACAAAGCAGGATGGCTGGGACAAGGCCGGATGCTCGTTTCAGGGTCCCACACCCGTCTTAGATGCCAGAATCGTAGAGAAACAAGACGGGACGATCGGGATGGCCCCCATCCTGATGGGACTTAAATCCTTGCCTAAGAGTAAGGTTGTATTATAAATACACTTTAGATAGTTGCAATCTAAATTGTAGTGAGAAACTAAAAGCCAAACCCAATTTGAAATAGGTTGACCTATTGGTGTCTAAGGCAAGTGCTTTGAAATGTGGTTATTTAATTAGAACCGTTGCATGAGCAGCGGAGAGCCTCCCACCAATCATCACTTATCTGACCAATTTGGTTGATCAAACTCTGATTTGGAATGTTTAGTGTTGAATTCACCACGATTATGTTGTACCATGAGTCTGATCTTGATGAGTCAAGACACGATCTCACTTGTAGATCCAATTTAATTGTGAATTTACATGTGATGTAAATAAATAATTAAAATCTAAGAAGACCTAAATAAATCTCCTTAATTAGATATTAAGTCGAGTGGTCTTCCACCGTTGTAGACGTGCGGGTCGTTCAGGTATTGACTATTCTCGGCTAGTCACAGTGGTTCAGTTGCATCAAAGAAGACGCAATCACTCTATAGCATGAGATACTCCAGGTAAAGATGGGGTTGGACCCAATAACTATTAGGTGAGGGATCCAATGACGGCTTTACACCTGTTGGTGAGCGATGGGTTTGACTTAACAAAAAAATAAGACCAATAACTGTCAGGTGAGGCCTTAGGACTTAGAGGTCAGAGATCGCTGCAACATGCTTAAAGAAGCATTGGACAAGAGTTATCCACTCATTGGTTGACACATCCCCAATAACCGTCAGATGAGGTGGTGTGCTAATCGGTGGGACCATAGTACCCACTTGAAACCCTAGTCGCAAAGATTTTCGTTTCTCTACTGAGGAGTGTATGAGATTCAAAAAAATAGTGGGAGGTATATTTGTTTTAAAAGATCCTAGAACAAATATTAAAATCAAGTATGAAAATCTAACTAAAATATCTACTCTTGTTAGAATAAAATATCAGCTTCAAATCTTTTAGCTCACATATTAGAAACCAATTGACTAACCAAACAAGTTATAAAGATGGGCTCAAGAATCTAAAATAGTTTTAGGTTCCAAAGGGTTAAGCTTATATCATGTCTAGGATATTCCTATGTTACCAAACCATCCGATAATTAACCAAAAGGCAATCGATTCATGATCATTGTTTGACAATAATTAAGAGCTTGAGAAGCTTGACCATGCATAAGGAATTGCGAATGGATTTGATCCAGCAATCCCTTATCAATTCATACGAACAGTTTATAATAAACTACCACATAAATTAAATCAATTGCACCTGATTAAAATGTTGAACATCTTGGTGACTATCGAAGGGACCTTGAAGAGTTCAAGAGACAGGATTCTCGCTATGGAGTGGGCTTCTACATTCAAGAGAAGATCTACTTGGAAGAAGAAAAAGTCCATGAAGAAACATAAGTTCGAGAGCAAGCCAAAGAAGGAATTGTTCTGTATACCTAGAAAGCCTAAAGAAAAGAAAGGGGACATGCCTTCAGAAGGCATGTTGGGTCTACTCGATATTGATATCTGAGCAGATAGTGAGTACCGTAGGATCTGAGAGATCTAGAAATAAGATAAATCCGAAGTATATATGGAACCTCAGGTTTAGTCATATTGGAGGGGACAGAATAAACAAAAAAGAATGGCATGAGCTTTTAAGCTCATTGACTCTCGAGTCGTTTCTGGTTTGTAAATTCTGCCTTCAAAGATAAATGGCCAAACTATCTTTCGTGGGACAGGGTGAGGATCACTGAGATACTTAACCTGGTACACACTGATGTGTGTAGCCCATTTGATGTACAAGCCAGGGGTGATTATCTTTACTTTGTTATTTTTATCGATGACTTTTCACGGTATAGGTACATGTATGGGACAAATCTGAAACCTTTGAAAAGTTCAAAGAATTCAGATATGAGGTAAAGAAGCAAACTAAAAAACCCTTAAGGTTCTTCGATGAGATCGAGGAGATGTATACCTTAGTGAGAGTTTCTAATCTATCTAAAAAAAAATGATATAGTTTCGCAATCGACTCTTTCTAGTGCATCTCACCTCAAGAGGTGTCGAAAAAGAAGAAAGAGACCCTATTTGATATAATCTAATCCATGATGAACATCACTAATCTTTCCTTATACTTTTAGGGATAAGCTTTATTGCTGAATAGTTCCCTCTTAAGTTTATTTCGATCATGCCGTAAGAGATGTGGCATGATGAGGATGTCTGACCTATGTCAAGTGACAACAGATGGACAAATTAGAGATTAGGTCCATGAGAGCTCATTTCTAAGGTATCCTAAAAGGTTTGGGCATATTACTTTTACTTTTCAAATGATCACAATGTGATTGTGACTCGACATGCTATGTTCTTGAAGAAATAGTTTATTCAAGATGGAGATAATGGGAGAAAAATTGAGCTCAAAGAAAAAGCCTCTGAAGAGTAACGAGTCATAGAACCTATAAGAACATATTCATATTGAGCCAGTACATGTATTACCTCCACCTCATAGGTCAAGTAATATCTCTCATCCTACTGAAAGATACTTAGGTATTCTAATAGAGGATATAGAGGAAATATACCTCATAAAAGATAGGGAATATGGAGATGATCCCAAAACTACTACAAGTCGATGTTAGGCATCAATTCTGAGAAGTGGTTGAATGCAATGAAGACCAAAGTTGACTTGATGCATTCTAACCAAGTATGATCCTTAGTAGATCCACCAGCAGGTATAGTACCCATTGGATTCAAATGGATCTACAAAAAGAAGAGATGTAAAGGTAGAGATCTTTAAAGCAAGCATCTCAGAATAAGGATACTCAATACGATCAAAAGATTTGATCTCATCAAGAACAGGAGGAAACATGAATTTATAAAAGGGGTCAATGGGAGTCATGTTACATTCCCTATATTGTACATGGATTTCATCCTCCTGATTGGAATGTTGTTCCCATACTAATTATGGTTAAAATATAGTTGTCTAAAAAAATTCTCCATAAGAGACCTTTGAAAACATCCTATATAAATCTATGAGATAGATATAGGTCTTGAGATAGATCTATTAGGATGCTAATTTCACAAAAAATGCACATGAAAGAGATGCTGAATGGGTTCAGCATAAAAAATCCTAAAAGGATTTCTACCTCTTGTGCATAGGATTAATTTCTCCAAAAAGATATGTGGGATACATTTGTAGAGATACAGTACATGAGCTAGATCCCTTATGCTTCAACTAGTAGAAGCCTCGTGTATACTATGTACATAACCCGATATATCATTATCGTGAGTATTACGAGCAAATATCGGTTAAATCCAAACTGAGAGTATTGGATAGCTGTGAAATATTATTTCTAAGTACTTGAGAAGCGCTTAGGATATGATCTTTAAAGAAAATCAAAGTTGAAGGTAAAAGGATATAATGAATCAAATTTTGTCTAATGATGATGGTAGAAAGTCTACATCAGGAAAGGTATTTTCTTATGCAATGTAGATTCGATAAGTTGAAAGAGTTCCAAACAACCGATCATTGCAAATTCCAAAAGTCATATATGTCGCTGCTTATGAGGATGCTAAAAAAGTCTTTTGGTTAAAAAAGGATTTGTTGCAGAACTGGATGTTATATCATCAGATGGCACAACACTATACTGCGACAACAAAGATACCATTGCTTTACCTAAGGAGCCTAGATCCCACCAAAATTTCTAGCACATAAGAACGATTATTTACGACTGTTTTTAGAAGACTGCGAGAATCAGAGTAGACCCCACGAAAATATGACGGACCCACAGACTAAACCATCTTACCAGCAGAAGATCAAAGCATATCTTGAGATGAGGCTTAAGTCTATGGTAGATTGGCTTTAGTGCAAGTGGAAGACTGTTAGATGTATGCCCTAGAAGCCAATCCAGCTGACATATTAATTCTTTCTAGAACATAATTTCGTACTTGATCTAATTATTTAGGGCAATTAATTACCATTCATATAGTGTATGTGTCCATTAATCGTCCAATAAATTAACAAAATGATGATACATATTCTTAAGAGTTAAGAATTTGAAGCATGTGTCATTAATAATTAATTCATAAACTGCTTCTGACCATAGGATCATCATGGAAACGATGATCGATCCAGATAGATTGGTGTACGAATCGCTTTCTTATGGATAGATGAGTCTCGAATCTACAGTATGGGGACACTAAACGAGAGCGCAGGTGCTTGTTAGAGAATAAGGATGCTAAACGTGACCAATATGAAAAGTCATTTGGATGTCTACTCGTTAGTGACATTCTCAATGCCATAGTAGTGTGAATGGTTTTTTGATCTACGGTGCCTCAGCAGTTCACAATGAGATTGCTGTAGTTTGACTACACCATAACTCAATCTTCTAGCCACACAAAAGTTTGAGATGTATGTTGGCTGCAGTAGATTCATTATATGAATCGGATGTGCACCTAGATGGGATCTATCGATCTTAGTAGAAAAGAAGAAGTCCTATGCGATTCGCGAGATTGAGTTCACAAAGTCTTTGGCCAAAGCAAGTGTGAATACTGGAAAGGAGTTTCCACAAAAATTCACAAATAAACTTAAGTCGAGCCAATCTTGCATATGACAGATGATGGAATTTGATTAGTTTTTCATAATCTTCTTATCGAGACTCACGATAAAAAAAGTGAATCACACGATAACTACACCTAGACGTTGATTACTTTCATTCTGCTGGATTGTCACTACATACTGCTAGGAATCACTGGTGGATCGTGAGACTCATCGAGCGTCATTTTGATGATCGATGACCCTTGATGGACAGAATTGAAATTATTTCAATCCATTGAAAAAAGCTTCAATGATATTTTGATGGAGATCAAAATATATCTTACTACCAGACAAAATAAAACCTACGGGATCACACACAAAAGAGGACTTGACTGATCGAAATGTCGAATAGCGATTTTGAATCACAAAAAGATTCAATTATCAATGTGATTAATGATTAGACTAACATATAAAAGTTACATGAAGGACTTACTAAGAGTTAATAAGTTATAAGAGGACTAATTTGCAAATATTGCTAATTATTTGATTTGATCAAATATAGGTTGAATTAAATCAGATTGGATCTGATTGGATTTGATTTAATTTGAATTTTCTAATCCAAATAGGATTTGGACTTAATTTCTAATTGAATTTGACTCAATTTAGATTCGAATTGGACTGAAATTAAGTTAGAAAATCAGAGTCCCACCAGATTGAGACTCTCTCCCTTTATCCACGCCCAAGAGGACCATGCCATTATGTTTTTGTGCATGGAATTAATTGGTGCAAAAGGAGATGGTGCTTATTAGTTATGAGGTGGCACCTAGAGTCCTCTTGATGGACTCCTAACAAATTCCACCCAAACCCTAAATTCTTGGTTTAAAAGGGATAAGATGGGGCGCCTCTAAACATCTCAATGTGAAGAAAAAAGAAAGGGGGCGTGCGTGAGGAATAGTGGATGCACAAAAGGAGAAAGGGAGCGCTAAATAAGATGAGGCGCACAAGGAAGAGGGGCGGCTACTTTAAGAGTCCCATCTCCTTTGGACTCTTAACTAAAAACCCTAATCCCCATTTAAAAGGGGATAACATGGAGCACCTACAACCAATCTCTCAACGTGAGAAATTAGATTGGCATGAGAGTTTTTTGGGCGTGAAGGATGTTCACGCACAAGGGAAAAAAATCCTTTCTTTCTTACAACCAAGAGTTGGTTGTTGAAGGAAGATCTCTCTCTATTATTCAACAGTTGGACATGGTTTCTCCCTCCTTTCTCCTACATAGATGTCCAAGAGTTGGACATGTCTTCTCCTCCATAGATGTCCAAGAGTTGGATATGTCTTCTCCATGATCAGTCCAAGAGTTGGTCAGAAAAAAAAAAAAAGAGAGATGGGATCTCTTGTTCTTCTTTTCTTTAGATCTTCTCTCTTTTGAGAAGAGAAAGGGAAAAAAAATCAGATTAGATCTGATTTCTTAATCCTCCTATGAATCTTTTTGATTTCCTTAGAAGAGAATCAAAAGAGATCAAAGATTCGATAATCCAAGGAGTGATCTCTACAAGAAAGCTAGCACCTCAGTAAGATCGATATCTTCTGATCAGATCAGCTCATGTAGATACTTGTAGAGACCGAACACTTATGCGGCTTCAAAAAGACCTTGAAGACATCCATAGATCATCGGATCGCGGCTTCAATGAACCATGAAGATATCCACGGATCATCAGGTCGCGGTGAAGATCTACCTGCGCAAAGGTAAAAATCAGATTTTTATTTTTGCTTGTATCTTAATCTTGTACAAATGATGATGCGTGGGTTATGTTGAGATATGATCTCTATATGCATACTTGATTAGATTAGATCTAAAAATTTATTTTAACATCGTTCTGACATAAGATTGCCCTGACATAACATTGGTATGTTATGTTGCATGGTTGTCCTAAAACGATGTTGAAAAGTTTTTGAAATTTCCTTCCATTGCGTATTTAAAATTTTTGAAATCTCTACATACATACCACATTGCTATGTGGTGGCGTTTCCTAACAAACCGAGCCCCTTGAACTCTTCAAGGTTCCTTCAATAGTCACCAACATATTCAACAACTCACCAAGGTGCAATCAATCTTATTCATATGGTAGTTTACTATAAACTATCCATATGAACTAGTAAGGGACTGCAAGATCAAATCTACTTGCAGTTTCTTATGCATAGTCATACCGAGCTCCTCAAGCTCCTTCAAGTCCTTAATCATTGTCAAACAATGATCATGGACAGAATGCCTTTCGCACACCTTAGCATTGAAGTCTCTTTGACACCTCATAGCACGCAGATCGGCTCTCCTCACCATACAACTCTTGCAAGTGAGTCAGCATAGTCTTGACAGTCTTTATGTCCTTATGCTAGTGTTGAAGTTCATTGGACATCGACGTCAAAATATAGCACCTAACTTTATTGTCGTCATCTATCCATTTATCTAGCGCTTCCCATTGATCAGCAGTTGGACGACTTGGCAATATAGGAGTATCCTGGTCGAGTATATGACTAAGCTTTTCGGAACTCAAAATAATTTTTAAATTTCTTAGCCAATCTTTATAGTTAGCTCCGATTAAACAGTTGATATCGAGGATTCAGGTTAAAGGGTTGAAAGCAGACATGATGAACTGCAGAGAGTAGAGATTCTAGTTAGATATTCGTACTTGACTTTTAAAATTTATTTTAGGATCTTTTAAAACGAATTTCTCCCACTATTTTCTCGAATCTCTTACACTCCTCAGATAGAGAGATGGAAACCCTTCGCAACTTGGATTTCATGTGGACACTATGTCCCACTAATTTACGCACATCTCATCTAACCATTATCGATGACATGCAAACCAATGAGTAGACAACTCTTGTCCAGTGCTTCTCAAGCATGTTGCAGCGAGATCCGATCTCTAAGTTATGTAGACCTCACCTGATAGTTATTGGCCCCATTCCTTAGTTAAGTCAAATCCACCATTCAAATGCAGATGCAAAGCCGTCATTGGATCCCTCACCTAACAATTCTTGGGTCCAACCCCATCTTTACTCTGCAGTATCTCATGTCAATAGAGTGGTTGCGTCTTTCCGATACAACTGAACCACTATATCCAATCGAAAACCATCAACACTAGTAGGACACCCGCACATCTACAATGGTGGAAGACCACTCGATTTAATATATGCGAGGAGATTTAATTTAGGTCTCATCTAATTTTTTAATTATCTATATCTTATGTAAATAACTAATCACTAATTTAATTATCTACATCTCATGCAAATAATTAATCAGCTAAAAATTTAATTGGTGATGATCATGGATTTATGATTCAGGCTCGAGCCACTGCGTTGGAATCGAATCTTAGGGTCACTATTACAAGTATATGCACGTCAATCGGTTTGATTGTCTTCAACTCTTTGATCCGATCTCAAGCACCCTTAATCCGATCGTGATCAACTCCTTGATCTGGCATCGATCAGCCGCTCGACACAATTCATGTTCAACATGTGCAATAGGTTTGCAATTCGATCAACCATTAACATGCAAACACATCACAGAATACAACCCAAAAGATCAAATTAATAACAATTATTACAATCCTTTTTAATGAGACTCACAATGAGACTCACAGGTCTCCAAATTACATGAATCATATGACACGTGCAGGCACCCAAGATTACATCACAAATCTAAAAGAGTCTATCCATGATCATTACCTCATGCGTGTTATATATAAAAAAATAAAATTAAAAATCAGATCTAAATACAATTGATTTTCATGCTATTAAACGATATGTCGATCATTCGATTCATGATTCTAATTGCTTGTGATCAATCATCATAGCAACAGAACTACGAGAAATCAGCAAACACAATCAATTATTTTCAGATCTAACATCCTAATCTTAATCATATGAAGGTGGCTCTAATACCACTTGAAGGATATCCGATAGCATGCAAGATTAAAAATTAAAACACAACGGAAAGTATAGAAGATTAAAACTATTTTAATCAAACAAGCATGCAAGATCGCATCTCTAAAACATCAGAATCCCTCGTAGTTAAGATTAAGATTAAAAAAAAGAGAGGAAGATCTAATCTTCACCTTACGCGGGTAGATCTTCACCGTGATTCGATGATTGTGGATGTCTTTAAGGCTCCTCTGAAGCCGCACACGCGTTCGACCTCTACAGGTATCCATACGAGAATCATCTGATCAGAAAATTCTGATCTTACCAAGATGCTAGCTCTCTTGCAGAGATGGCTTTTTGGATGTTGAATTTATTCTTTCTCTTCTCAAGAGAACTGAGATCAAGAGGGATATGAGAGAGGAGATGGGCTTGGAGACTAGGGGACGTCCCACTCCTTAGACGTGGCACAGAAGAAAGAAGAGAGACGTGAGATCAGGTAGTCATGCCCTCCTTTTCTTTTTCCTTTTATATGTGCGGGAACCCTTCACGCTAATCTCCCTTGTTTCGTGAGATGAGAGAAGGCGCCATCTGATTTCTTCCACGTCCCTATCCAAATCAAATTCAAATCAAGGTTAGGTATAAGAGTCTCAGGGCGCATGGACTCCTTAGATGGAGTTCCGCCCCATCTTATTTTGGCATGGAATCAAAATGGCGCACAAAGGAAGAGGCATGAGGAAGAGTCCCCAAAGAGGACTCTCTCTTGTTCCACCGTACAAACCAAAACAAAAACCACGACGATTTTCCTTTTGGCGTGAACATATCTTGGAGCATGAACTCCTCTTGGACCAAGTCAAACACTTGGTCAAGGGATTGGTCCAAATCTAATTAGGTTTGGTTTCATAATAACATTAAGTCTAAACCCTTTAGACCTATGAAAGCCAATTTGACTCAAACTCATATCAAGTCCAATCAAATTAAATCCTAATATAATTTGACTAGGACTCAACCCAAATTATTTGAACAAATCAAATAATATAGCAACAATTGCAAATAAGTCCTTTAACTCACTAACTGTTAGCAAGTTTTCTTTTATAACTTTTACAAATCAGTCCAATCATCAATCATATTGATAATCAGATCCCACTGCGATTCGAAATCACAATTCAACTATCCGATCAGTCAGAACCCTTATGTGTGTGATCCCATAGATTTTATTCTGTATGGTAGTGAGATATATTATGATCTTCACTAATATCATTGAAACTCCTTTCAATAGATTGAAATATTTCCAACTCACCCAATGAGAATTATTGATCATGAAAATAATTTTTATTGATCTCACAATCCACCGGTAATGCCTACCAGCATCTAGTGGCAACCTAGCAGAATGGAAAGAATCGAATATCTAGGTGTAGTTACCATGTGATATGGTTCTTTTATCATAAGTTTCAATAAGATGGAGGTTATGAAAAATTCATCAAACCCAATCATCTATCATATGTGAGATTTATTCAACTAGAATTCATAATGTGAATCTTATGGAAATCTTTTTCTATTATTCACACTGTCAGAGCCATGATCTTTAGAACTTAGTCTCATAAATCACATAGGACTACTTATTTACTAAGATCGATAGATCCCATCTAGATGCACACCCTATTCATACAACGAACGTACTGCAGCCAACATGCACCACAAGAATCCATATGGCTAGGGATCAAGTGTATGTACAGTCAAACTACAGCAATCTCATTGTGAATAGCCGAGGCACCGCAGGTCAGAGAATCAGTCACACCACTACAGCATCGAGAAAATCACTAACAACTGAGTAGACAATCAAGTGACTTCTTGTTTTGCTTACGCTCGGTCCGTTGTTCTCTAGCAACTACCTGCACTCTCGCTCAAGTATCCCCACACTGTAGACTCGAGACTCGTCTGTCCAAAGAAAAGTGATCCGTGCACCAATCTTATCAGATCAATCATCGTCCCCGTGATAATCCATCGATCGGAAGTAATTTAAGAATTAATCATCAATAACACATGCCTCAAATTCTCAACTCTTGAAAATATATGTCATCATCTTATTAATTCTCTGGACGATTCATGGACACACAACATGAAAATAAACTGCCCAATCTTATTAATAAATAATAAGGTCAAGTACAAAACTATGTCCTAGAAAGAATAAATATGTCATTCAGATTGACTTCTAGGGCATACATCTAACAAGGGTGGTGGGAGGTTGGGAGGGTTGCAAGTATATTTCTCTTGTATCAACTCTATCGTTTTGCGTTTTCTATATTCCTAAATTAGATCAAAATGAAGAAATTGCAGTCTATATATCTTTCTCTATTTAGAGGAGAATAAGCTAATCTAGTCTCCACTTTTTTGTTAAATTTGATATGTATTTTGCCCTTGCACTCCCATTGATTTGTTTACTTCTTGTCAATGTATGAATTTATTGGTAATTATCCCTGCATTATGCTTTCAGACGTGGAAGTGTTTTCAAAATTCAAACAATGACATACAATCAACCTTGAGAAATTTTGCCCCTCCACCATCATCCTACCTTACTTCCTAACTTGATTCCTCTTCCCTTTGATTTCAATTCATCACTTGGTTCACAATATAATTCTGTGCACTGATTATAACATTTTAGGCATGGTCTAAAATTCCAACCTGTAGGCTTTAATTTCTTTTTCTTTCCTTAAAAGAAATGATATTTCAAAAGACAGGGCTTCAGTATTTTTTTCAGCCCATGTTGTACTAAAGCATTTGAGTGTGACAATAGAGTTTCGCCATGCGTTACCTATATCTAGTACATTCCAGCATTCTGCTTTCACCAGACAGGTAAAAGAAAGAGAAAACCCAAACTAATGAGAATTATTAATAACTTGCAGCTAAAATAACTTTTGGATTCACACCAAAATTGACCAAGAAAACTCAACAAATAGCAGATTTTGTAATTTTCTAGTGAAGCTCATCAAGCTACACCCATGGTTGTTCATAGCAGATGATTAACTATGTATTCGTAAGTGCTAGTTAGCAGTTTCAAAAAAGATCTTCATCTTTCCCACTTATGTTTAGTTATTTTAAAGTTGAAACTTTGATAAACCAAATGAATTTTCTCATTTAATGTAAAAAGATTATCAAAAACTTTACTTGAACAATGATTATTCAAACTATAATTTACATCATCATTCTTCTGAGGCTGCCCTATGAATCTCGATGCCTACAACTAGGTCTTAAACACTGAAGAATACATACTTCATACGCAGATGTTTCTCAGCATTCCTCAAGCTCTAGATTTACTAAACGACCTATATTGTTGATCAAGGTACTAGTTTGCGGTTCCCATAGCCAAAAACACAATTGGAAAGCATTTAGATAAAATATTATTTGTTCCTTCCATTGAAAGACTTTCACTGATTGCCACAATATGGAGATGAAACACCAGAAGCATACCTTTTCGAAAAAGTTAAATTCATTTTTTAGGAAATGGCTCATTTTAGTATCTTTCATTGGAATATTTCAGAATAATCTCACACCTTCTGCTATTCAAGCACTTGTCAGGATTTCTCTATTAAAAAGGCAATGGCATGAAACCTCAGAAGCTTTTGTTTGGAAGAGCCTCTTCAAATTGTCACGATGGACTAAGAGGATTCCTTCCAAACCTTTGGGTTCTCATAAGTTTCTTTCATCCACATTTAACCTATAATGAATTATGGGCATGGGCGTCAATCATTGCAAGGCACAAAAATAGTCTCTTATCGGAGCAACTATAAGGTGCTTTAACCAATTATCACCTATAGGTTATCAACAATTTGTGATAGGGGAGGATGTAGAAACAAGGCCTCAAGTTGACCTATAACTAAGAAATTTGCAAAACGATTCAGATGGAATTGATTAGAGTTTGGATGTTGTGCTTCTCTCCCTATCCCTCTCTAAAACTTTAAAAGTTTTGGATATTAATGACTTTTAAAAGTTCAATTTGGATGACATATTAGTTGGCTACATATGGCCAATTATTTTTGTGAATAAATGATCTGGAGGATAAGTTTGTAAGTATTTCTTGATTAATTGACAATCAGGCCCTTAACTGACACATACAGTCATACCCAGAACTGGTTAGAGCCAGGTTTCAGGTTGCCACAAACAAAACCATGTTTTCTAAGTCTAGCTTCTCTTTTCATACTTTGTAGTTTATTAAATCCAAAAACAATAGATACAGCACATATTCTTTCATACAAGTTAGTGTAAGTGCTCACTTATATTTCTTGAATGTTCACCCTTGAAACTTGTCACGGTTTAAATTCTTTCCCTATTTTCTCATACTAGAAAAGACAGAACTTAAATCAAAATTCATTAGTCGAACATCACTTCCATTCCTTGAGATTCCAAAGACAGCAAAAGAAAACAATAGTTTCCAACACCAATGAACAGGTTTAAGAAATGAGTACCTTGTTGCCAAGTGCACGTCCAAACCCACATGGGACTGCTGCAGTGTCAACGTCACCAATATATGGCTGAAGATCCTTTCTAGCCCTACAAAAAGTTATAAATCTATAAACAAATAAATCAAGAACAGAAAAGGATGAAAAGCACACAGAAGAACAAGTAATTACAGCTGGATGCTCTATAATATGCTTGCAAATTATATTAAGGAAATAATACGAAGTTCACATTTTATTTTGTTGATGGATTTACCATGCTGCAACAAGCAGTCCTGCCAACTGCCTAGAACCAACACGCTCGAAATAATTTCCTTCACCTAAAATCTTATCAATGGCATCCAACCACCACTGTCCATTTGCACTTCCCTCAAGTCCTACCTAAAGCAAAAACCATCAAAATAATAAATTTACAGAGATAGGACTTGATTTCCACAAAATAAGGCAAATTATGGGTTATTTGACCCCAAAGATTTCAAATGCTTCCAGCAAACCTATCGAATCCTTCAATGTATAGCAAGGAAAGCAAGTCCCTTGTTTAAATTTAAATATTATTCATGAGAATCAAAATCACACAGCCTAAGTTAGAAAAGGTAGTCTATCATTGCTGCCCATGTTGGGAAGATAACAAAACTTCAATATATCTAGATTATTTTCATGGGCAAAACTATAAGAACATGCCTCTTGCTTTTCTTTTAACAATAAGACTCCCGTCCAGTATAATCATCATACTCATACTCTCTTTCTTGATCTGACCTTATCTGGCTGTCTGTGTCTCTCTCTTCCTATCTGCTCTTTTCTCTACTCTGCCCATTGTTTCTTTCATTACTGCTCCTCATTAGTATAAAAAAATGTTTAAAAGCAAATGCATTTATATTTCCATGTGCATGTGCTTGCATGCCAAATAGCACATATCTTGTGGGTGCACATGTATGCACCGTGTGTGTGCATGCTTGCATGCATGGTAACATCTGTAGGTAGATGTATGGGTGCACGTGCAGATGTATGGGTGCATGTGCAGTTGCACGCATGTGCACATGCTTGTGCGCATGCCATACGTAAAAAGACATACCAGAACATCCAAGTGAATAATTCATATCTTTTATCATCAAGCTTTACATATACTGAAATAAAATTGGAACAAAATTCAAGCTGTTCAGATAGTTATTTCCAACAGATTCACACTTATTTTTCATTCTAATATTGAAATATTATCCGTAACTTCATGTAATGAACAATTGACACATCGATGATAGGTCCTCAAAGCATAAGCATATAATACTTTTGTTTATGGACACTACGAATGTTTTGGGATCATGATGAATGATGTGGATCATTGGTTTGGATGTCCCATCACATAATCTAAATCTAGGGTATAATTTAGTTGTCTATGCCTTGCGATCATGAAAAAATTTAAGTCATGCCACCCTACCAACACACAGAGGAATATTATCCTTTAAAGTTGGATGTCCAGGATTCGATACAGAGGAGAGAGACACCTCTCTTTCTCAATCTGGAGGCCTCCCACCCCTAACCCCCTCCCCAACTTGATTTAGATAGATCCCCCAAAAAAATATTTTTTGCACATTGGTTTAGTCTTCCATTTATTCATTGTAGCTTTTGTGTATCAAGCACAGCACAGCATAGCATAACGTGTGCAAAATGTTAAGGTGCGACCATGTTGAATTTTTCTAAGTAGAATCAGTTACAAACATAGAAAAAACATAGTAAGGATAAAAGGCTTAAGAAATTATGACAAGAAATCAGTTAAAATGAAGAATAATGAAACCATAGAGATCGTTTTGGTTAAGGAATGGAAATTACAAAATTTAAAACATTAGAGCATGCAAGATGAAAAGAGAAGTTGGGGATGCAATGCATAGTAAACTCAGAAAAATACATAGAATTATGATAATATTCAAATGGCTTCTTATATGACGACTAGGTAGCAAATGCTTAATATAATATTATCCTCGACCAGCAAACCTTAATGCAACACTTAATTTAGCTTCTTGCATGTAATAATGGATTGACAGGCTTATGAAGTTGATGTACTTTAAAGCGAAAAGGACAGACACAAAAATCATTCTAATTTTATCTGAATAAACTTATAGTTTGTATCTACATACACAATCATAGGAGATAAGGAGGATTTAAATTTTAAAGTATTTATTGACAATGAGATGTGCACAAAACAGCCAAAGATTTATAGATAACTTATGAAGGGCTTGGAGTCCCCAATAGCAATATCTCTTCACTAATGGCCTGTTAAAATTTCTTATTGATTCCATATTCAAGAAGAGGCCCACTGATGCAGGCCACTTAGAGAAATCTGTACGGCTAATGAGATAAAGAGAAGCATGTACTTTAAAAGGGAGATATTGAGAATAAAAGCTTATAAAACATCAGATCAAGACAGATATGGGTGCAAATTTCATTGAGAACAAGTGTGGAATTCAAGAATGCTAATAATTTGAGAGGAAGATATTCACTAGAGAAAATATAGACTGTAATATATAAAAGAATGAAAAAGATATGCAAGGATGCCCATAGACTGGAAAGGAATAAAATATAGAAAATGGAAATATATCTTTCAAGACTTGGAAAAATTGCACATAGGCATTAAATGAGCCAGGCAAATAATAAATCTGCTGTGGAGGTATGGAAAACAACAAATGTAGAGAACAATGCCATAAAAACCATTTGAGATGGTTCAGGTGATTGCAGCATAAGCCCGAAAAAACTCCAGTGGTAAGTGGTTCTAGGGTTCAAATTGTAAGGTAAAGTAAAACAAGGTATATGTCACAGGAAGAGAATTGTTCCATATACATGTACATGTACATATATATACATACATGCAAAGAAAAAACCAAAAATGAGCGAGATCTTGCAGCAATCTTACAGTTTCTTTTGCCACAGCCATAGCAAGAAAACCAGCACCCATTTCCACCTCTTGCAACCCAACCACCACCACTCCAACCTCTGATGATGCACCACACAGCCAAGATATAAGTGAATCGCCAGATGCTTTTTCTTGCCCAACATTCCAAGTGCCCACCAAAATTTTAAGATTCTCCATTTTTGTATATAATGACTCTTTATGGGTTAGCACTGATCGCAAGATACTGTCAAGAGGCCCTGGAGATGTCAGGTTCCATCCTCGAATACCACCATGATTAGCCAATGTAAAGATATAAGAACCTCCAACAGCCATCTTTATTACTGGGCTGCTGTGGGCCATCCATCTTCCGAGCAAACATCCGTCAAGATCCATCACCTGTACAGTGCCATCTACATAGCCCACCCACAATCGCATCCCAAAGGTACAAAGACACTGAACTGAAGAAGAGTGATGCTGAACTTCTTGTAACCTATGGCCATCTCCATCCCACTGCACGAGCAAGCCATTTGCACATCCTGTCCAAATCATTCCATCCATTGTCATTGTCAATGCTTCTGTTCTTCGATTATCATCTCCAAATGCTCCCCTGACTGCAACTTTCCGAACAGCATCGGCTGCTCCCATCAAGGCATTACATGAACGCTGGAAAAAGCTAACAGGACCTCGTTGTTTTTCCTTCTTTGAAATAGCAACAAAATTCATCTTCATCTCATGTTCTTCAAATGGATCATGGACTGCCAAGGTACCAAACCGAGTCTCAACCTGTCCATCTATGTTATAAACTTTCAGCAGTTCCTTTGTACGAGAATCCCTGTGATATCAACCAGGATGGGAAGTTACTGCCAATATAAAACAACCAAACTGCCAGTAACACAAGATGAAGATAAATTACATACTGTAAGATACTAGTCTTAAGTAATTATTAAAAAGAAAAGTTCATGAAGTTATACCACAGGGCAAAAGAGAGGTAACCACCACTCCATACTTTTGACCTAGAATTATCAGATAACAGATATCTGACATCTATGTTAGGCAACATACATGCCCCTCCAACAGTCACCAGGCTTCTAAGATCAACATAGGACCTCTCAACTAATGAAGCAGTCCCATGCCTTTCTTCCATTGTTAGAGAGAGGGATTTTTCAATGGCCTCCCAAGACCAGGCTCTTATGACTCCACCTTCAGAACCAGACCACAATTCCCCTGAAATTACAAAAGTTGGAGCAACAGCATGAAATGAATTAGATTGACTCGTACTACTAATTTAAATCTTTGAAGCCACATAAGACACAGCTGAACCCATACTTTGGAAAAAAAAACTACCAAAAAGATGTGATTAGAAAAGCACTTAATGAAGTATAATAATGCAAACATACAAGAAATTTAATAGTCAGTATGAGTTAGATAATAGAAAACTACACATCAGAAAAAATTTAGTTATTGCTGATATTGCTAAAGTGATACATGTATCGGGGCAAAAGAGTCGAGCATTAAGATAATAACAATATGGACAACAACTCTTTCTTTTGAAAAGAATAGGTCATATTTAAGCAACTATACAGGTTTAGAGCCTTAGGCTAAGATATATAGCTACAGTTCCAACAATTGGGACGCATAAAAATGGTTCAGACCATAGAATGCAAAGCCATCCCAAACCATCTGGTTCGGAGCATATCAAGCCATGCCTATGGTGGACCAAGATGGTTCCGACAATCAAAATGAGGAACCTACGAAGGAGAGGGAGAAGAAAAGAAAGAAAGAGAGAGAGGGGGGAGGAAGGGAGATGGCAAGGGTCGTCTGCCCCCTTCTTTTTATTCTATGAACTTTAAGTAAAGTCGGCAACAGGGTTGTTGATTTCACTTAAATTATGCAAAATTTAGGTAAAAAAAGTGAAGTTGAGAGCCCTGTTGCCAACTTCATTGAAAGTTCACAAAATAAAAAAAAGGCCAAACGACCCCTATTTCAATCAAAAGGAGGGCGAAGCCCCTCCTCCGACCCTCCAGCAGCCTCCAACAACCCTCCAATAGCTCCCACTCACTCTCTTTTCCTCTCTTATGTTCTTCCTCTCCTCTGCCCTCTCTGCCATGTCGAGCCATGCTCCGCAGGCCTTCAGCATATCTCTCTCCTTTTCTCTCCTTCTCCCTCCCTCCCCCCTCTCTTTTCCTCTCCCCCATTTTCCCTCTCCCCTACCCTCTCTACTAGGTTGGTATGGACCCAGCATGGAATGGCATAGGGGCATACCACACCATGCCACCAGCCAACCAATTCTGCCCTGATACCGGCATAACAAACCTTGGGTTGGGAGCTTGGGATGGACTTGTATGTACTAGTAGCTTATTTTTTGTTGATACTAACCATTTCAGTCCATCCCTAACCATAATGGTATCGTACAATTCTAGTTCCAAACTGGTATAGGTTCCCAATACCCCTTTCTTAATCCTTGATATGAACTGAAGTTTGGGTCAATTTGTCTACACTTAGCTAGTGAATAAGATCAATATTATCAATCAACTCCTTCATGTCCTCCTTTTCTTCCTCATCACAAAGTTAATTCATTTAAAATCTATATGTAAATTATAAAACCTTACATAATATTAACTCCAATTCATGCCAAGATATTCTACATGGCCTTTACATGGGCCATTCACCACGACTACCTTTACAGTTTGAGAACCTTGTCAATCTCTTGCAGTGGTTCATGGTTCAGAAATTTACTTCAATGAAAGTTTGAGAAGTTTTGTATATCAGATTTAGTTCTATGGAAAGGTGCAATATTATATCTCCTTCAATCATTTAGTTTTCCTATTATTAAAATTTCAATATAGAAGCTAGTTAGCCATCTTAAGTTCTTAACATTCACCATGTGTTTCCAATCCATACCTCAATGGATATCAACAAGACCCTACACATATGCTCTTGCATCCTTTTGAAATTCAATAAAGGAAACCATGCTTCCCATTAATTAGGCTCTTTTGAAAAGGCTTCTAAAATAGAACCTTCATTACATTACTTCAAACACTATTCTCTTTATATATCTAGTTCTTTATCTCTTAACCTGCTAACATTAAGAAATCTTAACCTTCTTTTGACCCAACCAAGGCTCATACAACAAAAAGGAAATAGAAAGAAGGTTGCTTACCTAGCCATACCTATTGGGACAACTGGACTTGCTTCCCCTGATTCACGTTCGGTTTTCTGGCTATGTGTCGGCAACTGGTGATGGATAACCAAAGCCAGATCACCAAAGGAATTCCGATTCAACTACAACATTTACAATGCTCATCACCGACATAATATCGACTTCATGAGACATGGCCGGCTATCAATCGGCAACCCGACTAATATACGATGGCTCCTGACTATCTCTCAGATAGCGACTTATCTCAATGGCCTCGACACGGTCAAAGTGTCGGGATAGTGGTGGCTCGACATGGCGGGAATGTCGAGCCGATCACCGTTCCAGGGATGGAGAAGGAGATTGTCAAGGGGCACGACGATTGTGCCTGGATGGCATAGTATGCGGTGCCTCTCCGCCATTGGTTGCTGTTGCTGTGTTTGTTGCTGCTGGAGGCTGTGGACTGCCTCCGTCAAGATTTTCACTTGTTGCACTAGTACAGCAAGTTGTTGGGCGTCCGTCGTAACGATCGGATGCGACGGATTAGGCTGTGACTTTGGAGGTGGGGGTGGAAAATCTTTCCGACAGGAAGACTGTCTGACGGAGCCGGTGTTGTTTTGGGCTCTAGTTTTCGCCATCGTGATTGGAATCTCTCGCCCCTACCTGGCGCGCTAATCTGTTGCGGCCAATTCTCTGCTGTGCCTATCGTTGGTATGAGTTACCTGCAAAACAAGTCCACTAACCGGAGTTGTGTCCGACAGGGACCCTCTGATGCTTAAGTCAGTGAGAAGTAATCGAACAGCAGATAATTTAGAATGCCAGAATCTAGCCCAGAAGTGTCCTACCATCACTGTTCCTTTACCTCTCTTTTATAGACAAAATATTGATAACTATCTGTAACGGTTAGGCACGTGGGATCCCGCTTATTCCGACACTATGTGATCGTGGGATGGACAGTTAATGCCCACTGATAATTGTGGTATGTTGCTGTTATGCGCCTTCTGCGCTGGCAGTTTCTGATATGCCGACTATGTGTTGGTGATCTTGGCATATCGACTGTATGTCGTGTCCCGAGTGTGCCGACTGTACGTCAGTCACACAGTCGACCCGACCACCACCAGCGGCGGTCTCCTCCTCTCCGCCACAGTATGAAAAAGGGGAAGAGACCGCACGCCCTTCGACTTCTTCATCCTCCAGTTCTTCAGGGGATTCCACCCCTGCATTCTCTCAGCAACGATGATTCGACGACTATGAATGTAAGTTCAAGGATCTCAAACGCTAACTCGCCCAACTCCGAATAGATGGCCGAGGGTCATCCAATGACTTCGCCATCCACACCATTCCACCCTTCTTTCGATACATCTTGAATGAGCCAATCCCGACTCGATTTAAGATGCCACAGATAGAGCCCTATAACGGCTCCACCGACCCAATGGATCATCTGGAGAGCTACAAGGCTCTCCTGATGATCCAAGGAGCGACCGACGCCTTCCTGTGTCTCGGCTTCCTAGCCACCATTCAGAAAGCTGCTCGGACTTGGTACTTTGGGCTCCAGTCGGAAAGCATCCACTCCTTCGACTAGCTGGAGCAATCGTTCGTGACACATTTTAGCACCAGCAGGAAGATGTCACAGACGTCCGACAGCCTCTTCTCCCTCAAGCAGCGGAAAGGAGAGAAACTCAGAGACTTTGTGGCACAATTCAATGCGGCCACACTTAAGATTCGGGACCTCAATGAAGACATGGCTATCTCGGCCATGAAGAGGGGACTCAGGAGCTCCAGGTTCTCCTGATCGCTCGATAAAATACTTCTCCGAACCTACCCCGAACTTCTGGAGCATGCATACAAGTCGTGTGCATGGAGGAAAGTGCTTCTGACCAACATGAATCAGAAAAGAAAGATCAAAAAAAGAAGCAAAAGAATGGAGCTTCGGCCAAATCTAGTCGGCCACCAATCAACAAGAGAGCTTCACCTCACCAACGGAGTCCAAAACTAAACTATAGTTACAGGTATGACTGCTATACTCCTCTCTCCGCTCCTCATGCATAGATCCTGATGGAGATAGAGAGAGAAGATTACCTTCGATGCCCCGCCAATGAAAGTACCTTCGAAGAACCACAACAAGAGGAAGTGCGTCGGTTCCATCGTGACCACGATCACGATATCAAACAGTGCATTCAACTGAAAGGCGAGATAGAAGATCTCATTCAACGGCGCTATCTCGGAAAGTTTCGACACGATCATCCGATTCAACCTCCTACCGACCAACAACTTCAGCCCCAACCTGAGGAGATAAACAACAATCGACAAATGACGAGAGTCATCAACATGATTTCAAAGTAACCGAGAGACTGGAGGGGCAACTTCCGAAGAAGAATCATCTAAGAAGCAATGACTTGATGATAATATAATTTTTTTTTCGGATGATGATGTTCAAGGAATACAAACTCCTCGTGATAACACTGTCATCGTCTTGACGATAATAGCAAATTATGATGTAAAAAAAATTTTTGTAGATAATGGAAGCTCCACAAACATGTTATTCTACTCGACTTTCTCACAAACGCGACTACCGACTGATCGACTCAGAAGAGTCTCTGCACCTTTAGTCGGTTTCACTGGAGATACAGTCAGTGTGGAAGGAGAAATTACTCTCCCTCTGACTGCAGGAACTGAACAACGATAAAGCACCATCTTTTTAACGTTTACGGTTGTCCGAGTTTCTTCAACTTATAACGCCATACTCGGACGACCAGGACTCAATGTGTTGAGAGCGGTAGTATCGACTTACCATCTACTTGTTCAATTTCCAACAAAGAGCAGAGTCAGAAAAATGCATGGAGATCAACAACTAGTCCGACACTGTTTCATGATTTCTACTGAAAGCAACAAGCTTGAAGACCCTCTGTCGGTTGATAAATTAGACCAGAGGGATAGTAAAGAAAGGGACGAACCAACTGAACAGTTGGTTTCGATCCCATTAAAAGAAGACCCTACAAGACTATCCAAATTGGATCGCAACTTCCTGATCCAGAGCGGAAGCAACTAATAGACTTACTGAGAGCAAACACCGATGTCTTTGCTTGGTCGGCGACCGACATGCCTGAAATTCTCCTGAAAGTAATAACTCATCGGTTAAATATTGACTCAAAAGTTAAACCGATAAGACAGAAAAAAAGACCCTTCATCCCTGAGAGGCAGAAAATCATTAAAGAAGAAATCGACAAGCTCCTTACAGCCGGCTTGATCAGAGAGGCCAACTATCCGGATTCGCTTTCCAATGTCGTAATGGTGAAAAAAGCCAATGAAAAATGGTGAATCTGCATCGACTATACCAATATGAATGAAGTGTGTCCAAATGACAGCTTTTTTTTACCGAAAATTGATCAACTAGTTGATGCAACGTCAGGCACTAACTTATGAGTTTTATGAATGCTTTCACGGGCTACAATCATATTCGAATGGCGCCCGAAGATGAGGAGCATACAGCCTTCACAACCGACATGGACATCTACTGCTACAAAGTGATACCGTTCGGCTTGAAGAACGCCAGAACGACTTACCAACGGTTGATCAACAAAGTGTTTAAGTCACAAATTGGACAGAACATGGAAGTCTACATCGACAATATGCTAGTGAAAAATGCCGAAATCCGTGATCATGTCTGGGATTTAAAAGAAGCTTTTGACATGCTTCGACGACATCGGATGAAGCTAAATCCGACTAAGTGTGCATTTAGCGTGATGGTCAAAAAGTTCCTCGATTTTTTTGTATCGCAACGAGGAACCAAAGCTAACCCGAAAAAAATAAAGGCTATACTCAACATGAAGCATCCCAATTCTAAGAAAAGTACAACAACTAAATGGAAGGATTGCCGCACTTAACCGATTCATTCGAAGTTGACCGAAAGATGTTTACCTTTCTTTAAGACTTTGCAGCAAACAAGCGACTTTTCATGGTCAGACGAGTGCCGATAGGCCTTCAAAGAACAAGAGTAACAGATTCCATAGTCATTTTCCAATGCATAAAAAAACATGGGTATATTATTTTCCTCTCCAAGTATTGCTTAGGTAACACTCATCCAAGAAAATGGGGATTCCAGGTAAGTATCAGCCCCCCCCCCCCAAGGACAAGCCCTTGAGAGAATCCTCGTTCCTTAATGCCTCAAAAGAAATCTTTTGGAAGACTCATCAAAATTACCTACATGGTGCCAAGATAAGATGTTTCCTCTATATTGCATCCTTGATCCTTCCTGATAGCTAAGAAGCCAAAGCAACAAAATCGAGATGCCCAAATCACATGGTTATATAAATTGTCCTGGTTGATCTTCCACTTATATAGACTACTGTCAGAACAGCTTAGAAAGCAACAAAATGTTGAAGTATTTGTCATCCCTCAACAAAAGTACGTTGAAATTTAATAAAACATCTAGGTCAAGGCACCTGAGTTAGATTGTAGATGGGTTATTTTAGCAAGCAAATGTGATCATTGTGCTACACATCCACCACTTCTCTCATCAGTTGTTTTTATTAGCTACATCTCATATTCACTTTGAAATATGAGTATTTTTCTTGTTCTAACTAAGGGTAATTCATGCCATATAATACAGAAATAAGCTGACAGATAGATGATTTGAATGGCAATTACCATATGAAGTGATGACAATGGAGAGAACAGGAGAGCCGTGTGCTCGCCAGGAAAGCCCTTCCTGAAAATTCCCACCTTTACCTGTCGGCGAATTCCTTGGTGCCAGCTGCTCCATCCTCCAAGACCGAATCTTCCCATCCTTGTGACCGCTCCAAACCAACCGACTGCCCTCATCAACAACCAAGCAAAGCGTGGGGGACGTGCGGCACGACTCCCAGAAAGGAGCACTCTCCTCATCCCCTCTCTTGACCACACCCCTCCTCCACTCCTCGTACACATCAGAGAGATTCCAGAACCGGACCCCGGACTCCAGGCCGGCCCAGAGCTGGGAATCCGAGCAGGCGATAGTCCGGAGGAAGGACCCTACCTGCGTCTCGCGGAGAGGGCGGGGCCTCAGTTCCAGAGAAGGCGGGCGGCCGGGATGGACCGCGGCCCGCGGGGGGACCTGGAAGATCCCCATCCCGCCGCCCCTGCCGGTGAACTCCGGGAGTGCTCCCGCAGGAGACCGACCGTCGGCGACGACGGAGACGGAGGAAGGAGGATTCCGGTGGTCCGCAGATCCGTGTGGACGGCGGTGGGGTGGGAGAGGGGGAGGGAGGTGGGGATCGACAAAGAGGGAAGGGGGAGGAGAGGAATTAGAGTTACTGCTGTTGACAGTGTTGTCGTCGATGTCGATGAAGGGGTTGTTGGTGGCGGCGGCGGTGGCGGAGCCGGTGGGGTGGGGCTCGTCGGGGCTGTGCCGGTGGAGGGGAGTTTGGGAGATTATATCGGGGGCGAGCAGTTTAGTGAGTCGTTGAGCCCAGTCATCGCCTTCTATTCCTTCGCCCATTTCTTTGGTGGTGGCGGCGACGGGGGAAGACCGAAGGGATGGAAGAGCTTGAGGTGGTTGGATCCGTCGAATGAGGTCAGATGTATGATTATTTTGAAGAGGAGAGAGGTTGGTCAGCGTACAGATCCGTTTTGTTTCGCGGAAAATATTTTACCTCACCGAAATATTTTTTTTGAAGAAGTCGGTGCTCATATATGAGAAAATTTTTTTTTTTACAAGACGGGTCATCGATACTATTTGATGAATAAGAAAATAAAATATTTTTGAAAGGGCTGAGAGTCTCACAAGTGTCAGTCCAAAAACGCCATTGATCCCGGGGACTCCGCAATAAAAGCCGCTCCCAGTCTGCTGTTGCGTTTTTTTTTTTTTTTTTTTTTTTTTTTGAGTAGAAAGTCTGCTGTTGTGTTTATCTTTCAGAAGATGTGCCTAATGGTTGTGCACAACTTGACAACAGAGTTGATGTATCGTGCAGTAAAGAATGGCTGGCATCTCTCTACGTACTCTTCTGGATCCAATTACAATGGTGCTCGAGTCGCCTCCGCTGATCAGCTGGTTAGCATGAAAGATTCAACTAGTATCAACTCGAAGCTTAGCGGCAAAGATCGAGGGTTCAAAACTGTAACTACCCTGACTGCAAGCAGTCTGGAAGCATAGTCACATATCACAAAACCAGCACATTTGCTCCTGCCTCTGAAACTATTGTCAAAATTGATCTTGAGAAACATCAGAGGAGGAGACTCTCAGACAATAAAAACCCAATTGGTCGCTGCAAAGCAAAATGAAAATCCTAAATTTTCGAGAATTTTGAGGTTGCATCAATCACTAGAAAATAATTCTCAAATATTTGATTGTTGGACACCTACTTTTTCAAAAAAAATAAAATATCCACTAATTTCTTAAAAAAAGGGACTTGTATGCAAACCACCAAATTTCTCGTCCTAAGATATTGGATGTGAGTTATCTTTTACCAACCAGAGCACTTCGATCTAGAACTAGGTGACATGGACTAAAAAATAGCTCAAGCTTAAGCAAAACAAGTCTACGACCCCCGACAACAACCGATCTTCTTACTAAATGGAAGCCAATAAATAAATACCAACTCCAGCTCGTTACAAACCGACCTAAACATCAAATAAACACTGCCCTGAGGCTTACAATTTCACACATACTCAATCGACCCTGGATTTATACTAAAGTGGCATCTCAGTATTCTAATGATCTCAAACCATCGGCCCACTCAACGACAAGGTCAATCCAATAGAATCTTCCATAATATCGCACGACCTTCTGTGACTTCTAGAACGTGGACAGAATCTACGTATAATGTCCACGACCAATAATCATGATCCGAGGGTTAATGGATAGATTCTTTATCTCAACGACCTATCGATTCAGGTATAATGGCCTGTGGCTTCATCTTTATATAAAGATATAATGAGAGTGTTGAGAATTATGTCTTAAAGTCAATCGTTTGACGATTGTGTTAATTATAAATATATTTAAATTGATCAATAATAAAAGTTATTTGACTTTTCTCATCACAAGATGACATCTTCTAATGAACTCTTATATTGTGATGAAGTCCTTAGAATTATTTTGATCGATAAAAGAGGATTTATCGCTAGTTCTTAAACTGATTCCAACCAAATGATACACTATATTAAGACGATAGCGATATCAAGTGTAAGTTGTTGTGTACCATATGTGTTGATTATCCTCGTAACCAAATAATGTGAAGACACTGGTATGGCATGCAAGTGAGATGTAGGAGTATATCGTCACTGAACGTGACCAACTGCAGAGTATTCTACTGTCAAGAGTAGCTCGCGAAGGATATGGATATAAGTGTCCCTCTAATCTGAGATCACTATGATGACTTGCAAGCAAGTCCTTGTACTTTGACGTCGAACCATCTAATTTCTAATTCAGTGATACAAGATTTCTGGATGCAGTCAAGTATTGTCAAATCGGTACATGAGTTAAGACGAGATTGATCCCTCTGAATTAGTAGGAGTTAATGTATCAATGTATTTCAATTTAGTAAAATCTAGGCCTGGATAATCTATATGATGGATTTGAAAGATTAAAATACAATATGGATGACTATGTAGGGTTGACAGTTAAATCCTAGATCGTTTTTGAGTATTAGGGTCAAAAGGATGAATTATACGATAACCATACACCAGTAGTTCTTGAATATTGCTTCGTCATCATTCGACCTATCTGGATGTCGGATCCCATTGCTAGATGGTACATCGATTGGTTCAAAAATTTATCCCTATGCTGCCAGCTTAGATTCGAACCTATGGGATCACACTCAAAAAGTTTCTAACTGATCATGTGGCTGATCAACGATTGAGAATCGTTCAAGGGTTTAATCGTCAATTCGATTGATGGTTAACCTTATACAATAATTACAATGAATTTATTCACTAAGTGTTAGTGAATTAATGAAGGATTAATTAGTAATTAGATTGCTGACTAACTTAATTTGATTGAGCAAAGAGGATTAAATCAAATCTAATTGAATTAGATTCAATTAGGTTTGATCCGATTAGGTTATGAGATGACCTAATCGCTAAAGGAGAATTATCCCTGATTTGATCAGAACTTTGGTTCAATCAATTTCTAATTTAATTCAGATTTGATTAAAAAATTATGAACCTAATTAGACTAGATTTCATCTATTTATTTGGGCTTAACTAAATGTGATTTGATTTGGAGTCAAATAAAGAAGCCAAGAGTCCATAAAAGATTGGACTCTTCTTCTCTTGCGCCACAAATTTTGGATACCACTTCTCATCACGCACAAAAGATTTTTGCATGAGATTTCTCTATGCCAAAAGGCCTTCCACCCTCCCTTTCTCACATCCAAACTTGGATATAATCTGGTGTTAAATGGTATGTTCAAATTAGATTTGAATAAGTTACCATATAAGATAAGATTTGACCTTATCTATAAGTCTTGCCGCCCATTTCCTTTATTCTCCTTCTTTTGTGCGACAAAAAGAGAATTTTTTACCATGGAAAATCATATAGAAATCTGATTTATCATGAAAAATATTTGGTTTGGGCATCCAACATTTTTTTGAGGCATGGAATTGAAAGAAAGGGCGATAACTCATGAAGAGTCCACAATCCCTTGGACTCTTCTAACCCAACTCCTTACATGCCAAAATAAAAGGGATTTTATTTCTCTTTTGTGCATGTAAGAGACCAGAAAGAGGCCTTTCACGGTGAGAAGCCTTGGGGTGTGGGTGCATGGCGTGAAAGAAGAGGAGAGTCCTCTCCTCTTGGGATGAGCACAAAACCTAAATTCTAGAGTTTGGTCCTAAGGGTTTGGGAAGAGAAAAAAAGAAGAGAGAAAAGTGTCTCCTCTCCATACTTCTTTCAGATCTTCATCTCCTCCAGATATCCATCTTCAATCTCTAAAAAGATTCAAGAGATTTGAAGAAAGGATCCAGATCAGCTAACAAGATAGTCTTCGCACGAGCTAGCACTCCCGAAGAGATCGATCAGATCGAGACTTCGAGTGGACTTTTCATAGAAATCAGACATATGTGCGGCTGCAAGCAACTAGCGAGGATCTTCTTTACCAAATCTTTCAGTAGTGGTGATCATCGATTCATATTCAAGTATCGAGTTCTGAACTCAGATAGATATAGATTTAATCTACTATTTACATGTATGCATACAAATTTTATCTTCTGAATTTTTTAAATTTTATATGCAACATATTATGTCATAGATCCTAAAGTAGGTTAATTTATTGATCTGATCATATGTATGTTAGATTAATAAGATTAATCTAGTTATTTTATACTGTAATTTATTTCAAAAAATTTTGAAATACATGCATGAAATCACCTACGATTTCTAACAATGGTATCAGAACCTATATTCATTATGACATATGATATGTGCATATTAAATCTAAAATTTAATTTTATTTAGATCTGATATGTGATATTTTAGATCTAAATTTAATTAATAATTAATCATACAAACTGAAATAAGGTTGTCCTACTGTAGGGTTTACCCCTTATAATGAACAGGTTGTCCTAGTTTGTGCTGATCTTTAATAAAATTTGATTTTATATGTTGTATATGATATTTATGATCTGATTTAGATATGATCTAAGATTGTGATCAGATCTGATATAATTTAGATTAGATCTAAATTTAAGCATGTATAATATATTCTTAGATTAGATGATTCGATCAGTAAGTACTTGGATTGGATTGATCATCAGACCATCTGATCATAGGAATAAGAAAGATTTAAAGAATCTCTCTTTTCATTCGATAGGATGCTCTTATGGTATGTGGGGGTGCCATATGATTAAATTTCATGAAGAAGAATACGAAAGAAAGAACTTACTTTTCTACAAAATCCTAAATCAAACCCTAGATTTGTTGTATATGATACAAAATTGTATGAAAAGTAAAATATTTAATCTATATGATTAGAATTATTTAATCATGAAAAAATAAAATCTGAAATCATAAAAAATTTAAATATGATCTAAAAGGGTGTTTATAATTGATTTTATTTTAAGATTATGCAAGATTTTTCAAATCTGAAACTATTTGAAATATGTTCACACAATTACGAAGCCGATCTAGTTTTAAACTGAGTTGACCTTGTTGGGAATAGTGTCCCAAAGTCAATCGTCAGTCTATTGACGGTTGTGCTCTTTCTTGTATTAGTATATAATTATAAATAAATAAAATTATTTTGATATTTTTTATCACAAATTGTTTCATCTTCTAATGAACTCCTGTATTATGGTGAAGTCCTTAGGACTATTTAGACTCGACAAAGGAGGATTTATCGTTTAGTCCTTAAATCTGTTCGCGACCAAATGATACGTTGTTACCAAGGACGACAACGTTTATCAAGCATAGGTCGTTGTGTGCCATATGGGTTGGTTGTCCTCTTAATCAAGGAGTGTAGAGACACTAGTATGGCATATAGGTGAGATATAAGGGTACATCTGCATGAACGTGATCGACTCTAGAGTTTTTTCTACTGTCAAGATTTGCTCCGATGGGATATGGGTATAACTGTTCCTCCGACCTGAGACCACCACGGTGACTTGCAAGCAACTCACTGCACTTAGACACTGGACTACCTGAATTTCTAATTCAGTGACGGAAGGCTGTTGGGTGTAGTCAAGTACTTGACTTGTCGGTGCGTGTGTCAAGATAGGATTGACCACTCCAGTTCAGGAGCTGTGTACAGTCATATTTCAATTTAGCAAAATTTTGACCAGGGTAGTCCTAGTGAGGAGTCACAGGATGATTAAATTGAGCACGATTCAGATGATCTAATCAGGGTTGACAGTTTAACCCTGAGTCATCCTATACACAGGGGTCAAAAGGGATGAATTATACAGTAACCATATTCACATAGGTTCTGAATGTTGTGATTGTGACTATTCGATCTATCCGAATGTCGGGTACCATTGCTAGATGGTCACTTCGATTAGTACAGGAATTGGTTCCTGTGCTACCGACTTAGATTCGAACCTGCGGGGTCACACACATTAGAGGTTCCTATCTGATCTGATAGCTGGTGAAGAGTCCCACTGGATTGAGACTCTTCGATCAAGAGTCTTAATGCTCGAAGACTCTGTGATTGAGAATTAGGATTCTTTGATCACGAGTTCTACATATTTTGGGTACCGGGGTCAAGAGTCCCACTAGTTTGGGACTCTTCGATCAAGGTTTCATATCGATGAACTTTGATGCCGATTGTCCATCGAATTTGGACTCAGTATTTATGAGAAATTTAATTAGTAATTTGATCGCTAATTAACTCAATTTAATTGAGTAATTATTTTTGGATCAAATCCAATTGAATTGGATTCAGTTGGGTTTGACCCGATTAGGTTAAGAGTTGACCTAATCACCAAGGTGGTTTGGTCCCTGATCTGATCAAGGGTTGGGCTTAATCAATTTCTGATTTGATTAAAATTTTATTGAACCTAATTAAGCCTAATTATGTTGGATTTAATTTAGTCTAATTGTGTCTAACCTATTTTAATATGGTTGGTTCAATTAGATTGCTTTAAAATTTCAAACCACCTTGACTTATCTCCCTGTGCCACCTCACTTCACCTGCCCTATTTGAATTCATGAGAAACAAGTTCTCATGAATTTTCTCCCATGTAGAAGCCTTCCCACGCCCCTTCTTTGTGCACCATTTGGGTGGATAATGATAAGGTTGGTTGGCCATTCAAATTCAAAGGATGTTTGAATTTGAATGGGCAACAAATCCCATGCGCCACCCCTTTCTTTTGTGCGCCACTTATTCTACACGAGAAAAGGTTTCTCGTGAAAACTCTCCACGCACAAAGAAGCCCACGCCCCTCTCTTCTCACGCTAAGAGTGGATAAAGATTGGTTGGTTGGCATTTGAATTCAAATTCGATTTGAATTCAAGTGAGCAACCACCTAGCTTTATCCTCTCACGCTGTAAAAATGCTGTAAAGATGCATCTTGCACTGTTTTAAAAGAAATGAGAAGGTGGGCATGTGATATCTGATCTAAGAGAGAAAAGGGAGCATCAGATAGACCCTCTGCGTGAGAAAAGAAAAGAAAAGAAGAGAAAAGAAAAGAGAGAGTTGATGCAAGGTTTTTCTTAGAGTACCCTAGGGTTACTGCCTAGGGTTCGAAAAGTGAGAAAGTGAGCTACGAGTATCGTGAGCCCACCAGATCTCAGGAAGAGCTTCATCAACCTCTCAAGTATATCTGCTAATGATCCGAAGCATCCGAGGAATCGATAGATCAAGATCGAAAGAGTTCGATCAGCATCAGCCATCGAAAGGATTCTGCAATGAACTAGCATTCGTGAGGAGTCGATCAGATCGAGAGCTTCATGTGGATGATCTGCAGAGACCAGACATACTGTGTGGCTATATTACGATGATCAGACCTCCCGACAGTGATCAGATTGCGATGATCGACTACCCACACGAAGGTAATGTGTTCTGAACACATAACAGTAAAATATTTACTGTAGAAGTTTCAAATTTAAATGCATGCTATATATATATATCATATTTAGATCCTTGTGTAAGATTAATACATGTTAATTAATTAGATTAATTAATAATTTTTACTGTAAAATTATAATTTTAAAAAAGTTTTAAAATTACCGTTTTATCTCTGCACTAAAATTCACTTCAGACCTGGTCTCCTTGTGTAGCCAGATCAGTGCTGATTGAGTCGATCCAGTTTCAGAATAAAAAATATTTACATAAAATTTATTATAAATTATTTAAAAATAAAAAGTTAAAATTATTCAAAACTTAATCTAAACTCATGTTGATGCTGAAACTTAATTAAGAATTAAGTATAAAATCAATTAGATCTAGAATTATGATTTAAGATCTAATGATATTGCATAAAACATAGGGGCATGGGTTAGCTCAAATTAGGTAATCTTAATTGGATTAAACCTAAAGTTAGAATCAAAGAGTTAATAGACCATGTAGAGAAATTGATTAAATCTAATCAAATATTGAATTAGATTAAATTAGAATTTATCTAGAACCAATACAATAGTTGTAGATGGTCAAGTCATGTCTTTGATTACAAATGGACCTTGATTGTGGCTCAGTGGTTAAATCTGAATCATTAGGCTGGTCACATCAAAACTAATTAACCAATTGGTGTCTAAGGTAAGTTTGATATTTTGATTGGTAGTTTTAAATTGGGAGCGGCTTACCTGACCATTTTGATAGTGTCTAAGGCAAACTTAGCATATCCTTCTCTCGATCTCACTTACCTGATCAATTTGGCTTCCAATCTCACTTACCTGATCAATTTGATGGATTATGTCTTGATTAGATCGCTAAATTTTTGAGTTGATCCATACCATTAAGGTTGATCAGTGTGACTGATTTAGGTACCATTTCAACCAGCATAACCCTGATCCAATTTAATGACTTGATAAAGTCAGTAGAAGGATTGTGGTTTATTGGTTGATCTCTTTTCTTCTCTTAATTCATCATTTAAATTCTCTAAATTATTAGGTCCCTAAAAATGAGATAGTTATGGTGATAACTAAATCATAGCCTTCCATTAAGTTGGATGATAGTGGGTCTATTAGTATGATGATCATTGGAGGCCCAAGACCTGGTACTCATCTGCTATTGAAATTATCATTCATAATATGATACTCAGTCGAGTCTCTCTAGCAAATACTCAAATTAATCAATCAAAGTCGGGCCTGATCATTTGATGATTAGATTCCTAAGTATGATCATGTTAATGGTTAGACCTAATCAGGGCTTGCAAACAAGACCAAAGTCAACTGAAAAGTTATCTAAGATAAAATTAATTACTAAAAATTATTTATTAAAATAATTGACTAAGAACCTACTTATAAATGTACATGGTGAGCCGACTAAAGTCAGGCTTATGTGTAACTGTGTGGATTCTAGTACCCACTAAAGAATTAGGATAATTCCTCGGATTGGAGGTAGAGGCTACCAATTCAACTAAAATAGTGGAAGAACCTTTAGACTAAAGTCTAAGTCTTTAGGCTTAATCAATTTATAAACATAGAGATCTTATATTTTTCTTTCAGGTATGGCTAGATGTCCGTTGCTCTGTTCACTGTTTGACAGTGATTTATTTATAGGACCTAACTTTGATAGACGGTATCAAAAATTACAGATAGTTTTAGAGCACGAATGGATTCTACATATGATTATGGATCCAGCATCTAAAGTTTCCACGTCCAACATACATGATGCGATCAAAGGTACTTATCAGAAGTGGCCAAATGATCATATCACCGTATGGTATTTTTGAGAGCAGCGAAGAATACGAATTTAGTTATAAATTCGATGATGCTCAGTGGGAAGAAATTCTTCAAATATTGAAGAAGTTCTTTGCACCTCTAAAGATATGACTTCAGTGGGGCAACAATTCTTTGAGAAAGAAAAGAAAAAGAAGGTGCAAAAGAGTCATGCTTAGGCTGAGAAGTCCGAACTGACAAAAGAGTCTAAGGTTAACCTAGTCTGACAGAGTTCCTTAATCTGAACAGGCTAAAGAAGAGAAATTAGCAAATGCTTGCTAGACGACGTACTTATATGATAACACCTTATGATTTCTCTATCTATATACTACTACTTGGGTAATGGATATCAGAAGTCCATGCAAATTATTGCAACGACTTCAGGTGAGTAAAAAGATTGAAAATACAAAAGATTCCTGAATGTTGGAGCTGAAAGTCATGTTTCAGTTCTGACTATAGAATTTCTCAAGTAAGTTTTCGATTCTAATAATGTCATTTTTGGTGATTGTCACCATTATCTATTTTGACGAATATAATTTTCGTAGGTCTTCTGGCCAAGGATGAATTTATATTATCAACATAGAATGATTTTTGTGATATCATTATAGATAATGTCAAAATCATGGTGGATAATTGAGAAATGCATTTATGAATAGCCACAGCCTGTTAGTGTAATGTACACATTAATCAAACGTCCTAAAGTAGATCATGTTATGGATGCCTATCTTTAGCAATTTGGACTTAGTCATATAAACAAGAATAGGATCAATAGAAGATAATTCTCGAAGTCAATAATTGTGAATCATTATCAACATGTCAATCCTATCTCTTTAGTAAGATGATCAAGTCACCTTTTATTGAAAAAGATGAACGAGCCAATGATATTCTGAGTCTGATACATACTGATGTATTGGATCTACGAATATATTTATTATAAATTTAAATTATTTAAAATATTTAAATAATTTTTTATAAGATAGAGAAATAAACTAAAAAGAATATTGAAACTCTTCGATCGGATCAAGAAGGAGAATATCTTTTTGGTGAGTTTTTGACATATCTAAAATAGAATAGAATTCTCTCTTATTAGAATCAACTTTGTTAGACATAGTTCGATCCATGATGGATTTTATAAGTCTGTCAGTCTCTTTTTAGGATTATGCTCTTAAGACTATTTATCATATTCTCAACTAGATTTCGAATTAATCAGTCGTAAAGACTCCATATGAGATATGGACTAAGTGTAAGCTGATACTTTCTTACCTTAGGGTTTGAGAGTATTTATTTTATGTCAAGCATCTGTAGATTGATTAGTTGGGATCCTGATCCTATAAATATTATTTTTAGGATAACCTTAAAGAATCTAAGGGATATAACTTCTACCTTACTAAAGGACAAAAGTTGCTCGGCATTCTTTTTAGAAAAAGAGTACCTTAGTGAAAGAACTAATATCTTTAATGTAGAACTTATGAAGTTCAACAGATAAAAAATTGACACAATCTAATGAACCCATAGAATTGAATTTGATTAGATCAAATCCGAAACTCATTGTAGAGGCACCATTAAAAGGATCTGATATAGTACCACGTCCATCAGATAGATACTTTGGTTTCTAATTTCAAGATGTGATCCTCTTAAACTCGATGAGAACAATAAAGATTTAATCATCTACATGGATGCCACACAGAGGTCCGACTCCGATTAGTGGCTTAGAGCCATAAAGTTCGAAATAAAGTCCATAATGGTCAACGATGTATGGACACTCATTGATCCACTCAAAGAGGTAAAGCTCATAAGATGTAAGTGGATCTTCAATAGGATCAGAGAGCACAGACAAGAAGGTAGAAATCTACAATGCTCGTCTGGTTACTTAAGGATATCGTCAACATTATGCTATTGACCATAATAAGACATTTTCTCTTATGGCAATGCTAAAAAAAAAATCAGAGTTGGAACATACATTTTGATAAGTGACTAAAATGCATGACTTCGTTGAAAATGAAGAAGAATCCTACAAATACAAATAGGTTAATAGTTCTGTGAGTATATTTCTTATTTTGTATATGAATGAAATTCTCTTAATTGAGAATGACATTTCTTACATTACAAGGAATAAAATTTTGCTGTTATCATTGTTCTCCATAAAGGACTTGAAAAAAGCATCCCTCATCCTAGGGATGAAGATCTATAGAGATAGATCTAAGAGACTGCTTAGGTTATCCCAGTCTACGTACATAGGGTGTTTATGTGTAGAATTTATTCTATCATGTACACCATGTACAAGAAAGATATGGTATACTTACTAGGATAGTGAGTGGATACCTACAAGATCCGAATGAGAATCACTGAAAGGTCATCCTTAAGTATTTAAGAAATACTAAGGACTAGTGACTCGAACATGAAGAATCTAACTTAAAATTTGTAAAGTTTGATTCTAATTTTTAGTTGGACATCATAGCAAGAATGAGTCAGAATACATCTTTATCTTAAATAATGGAGCAATCTGCTGAAAAAATTTCAAGCAGAATAATATAGCCAATTCAATTTGCAAGGCAGAATACATTGCAGCATCCGATGCTTGCAAGGAAGCTATGTGATTGTACAGATTTACTGACAAGCTAGGAGTGGTACCCTTCAATGATGATTATGCTGTATTATACAACTTCAGAGCTATAGCTTATGCCAAGGAGCGAAATCTCATAAGCTTACCAAGCATTTTGCATCACTACCACTTATTCGACAATCATGGATCGAGGTGATGTCGAACTTTAGAAGATCGACAAAAAAAAAAATTGACCAACCTATTTACTAAACCTCGATATCTAGGAGTTCTGAGATGATAATCGAAGATGGGTATATGATACTACACTGATTGGCCTTAGTCTGAGTGGGAGTTGTTGGAAATTGTATCTTAAAGTCAATCGTTTGATGATTGTACTAATTATAAATGTATATGAATTGATCAATAATAAAAGTTATTTGACCTTTTTCACCATAAGATGATATTTTCTAATGAACTTCTGTGCTATGATGAAGTCCTTAGGATTACTTTGATTGATAAAAGAGGATTTATTGTGTAGTTCTTAAACTAGTTCATGACCAAACGATACGCTATTATTAGGAGGATAGCGATATCAAGTGTAGGTCATTGTGTGCCATATGTATTGTTATCCTCGTAATCAAATGATGTGGATACACTGGTATGGCATGCAAGTGAGATGTAGAAGTACATCATCATGAAACATGACCAACTGTGGTGCACTGTGCTGTCAAGAGTAGTTCGCGAAGGGTATGGATATAAGGATCCCTCTAACCTGAGATCACCAGGATGACTTACAAGCAACTCACTATACTTTGATATCAGACCATCTGAATTTTTAATTTAGTGATGGAAGATTTTGGGTGCAGTCAAGTACTTGTCAAGTCAGTGCATGAGTCAAGATGGGATTGATCCCTTTGAATTAGTAGGAGTTAATGTATCAATGTATTTTAATTTAGTAAAACTTAAGCCCGAGTAATCTATGTGATGGATTTGAAAGATTGAAATATAATGTGGATGACTATCTAAGGTTGATAGTTAAATCCTACATCATCCTTGAGCATTAGGATCAAATGGATAAATTATACGTAACCATACGCCAGTAGGTTCTTGAATGTTGCTTTGCCATCATTCGATCTATTCAGACGTCAGATCCCATTGCTAGATGGTTACATCGATTGGCTCAAAAATTTATTTCTATGCTATCAGTTTAGATTCAAACCTATGAGGTCACACTCAAAAGAAGTTTCTGACTGATCATGTGGCTGATCAACGTTGAGAATCATTCAAAGATTTAATTATCAATTTGATTGATGGTTAACCTTATGCAAAAATTACAATGAATTTATTCACTGAGTGTTAGTGAATTAATAAAAGATTAATTAGCAATTAGATTACTAATTAGTTTAATTTGATTAAATAAAGAGGATTAAATTAAATCTAATTGAATTAGATTTAATTAGGTTTGACTCGATTGGGTTATGAGATGACCTAATCGCTAAGGGAGAATTATCCCTAATTTGATCAGGACTTTGGTTCAATCAATTCCTAATTTGATTAAAATTTGATTAAAAAATTATGAATCTAATTAGACTAGGTTTCATCTATTTATTTAGGGTTAATCAAATATGATTTGGTTTGGAGTCAAATAAGGAAACCAAGAGTCCATAAAAGATTGGACTCTTCTTCCCTTGCACCACAAACTTTAGATGCCACTTCTCATCACGCACAAATAATTTTTGCATGAGATTTTTCTATGCCAAAAGGCCTTCTACTCTTCCTTTCTTACATCCAAAATTAGATATAATCTGATATTAAATGGTATGTTCAAATTAGATTTGAATAAATTACCATATACGATAAGGTTTGACCTTATCTATAAGTCTTGTCGCCCACTTCCTTTATTCTCTTTTTTTTGTATGATAAAAGAAGAATTTTTTGCCATGAAAAATCAGATAGAGATCTAATTTACCATGGAAAACATTTGGTTTGGGCATCCAATATTTTTTTTGGGGCATGGAATTGAAAGAAGGGGCGACAACTCATGAAGAGTCCATAATCCCTTAGACTCTTCTAACCCAACTCCTTACATGCCAAAACAAAAGGGATTTTATTTCTCTTTTGTACATGTAAGAGATCAGAAAGAGGTCTTTCATGGTGAGAAGCCTTGGGGCGTGGGTTCATGGCATGAAAGAAGAGGAGAGTCCTCTTCTCTTGGGGTGTCCGCAAAACCTAAATTCTAGGGTTTGGTCCTAAGGGTTTTGGAAGAGAAAAAAAGAAGAGAGAAGAGTGTCTCCTCTCCATACTTCTTTCAGATCTTCATCTCCTCTAGTTGTCCATTTTCAACCTCTGAAAAGATTCAAGAGATTTGAAGAAAGGATCCAAATCAGCCAATAAGATGGTCTTCATATGAGCTAGCACTCCTGAGGAGACCGATCAGATCGGAGCTTTAAGTGGACTTTCCATAGAGGTCAGACACATATGCGGCTATGAGCAACTAGCGAGGATCTTTTTTACTATATCTCTTGTAGCAGTGATCATTGATCTATACTCAGGTATCGAGTTTTGAACTCAGATAGATGTAGATTTGATCTACTGTTCACTTGTATGCATGCAAATTCTATCTTCTGAATTTTTCAAATTTTATATGCAACATATCATATATAGATCTTAGAATAGATTAATTTATTAACTGATCATATGCATATTAAATTAATAAGATTAATTTAGTTACTTTTCACTATGATTTATTTCGAAAAATTTTGAAATACATACATGAAATCGCCTATATTTTCCAACAAAGAGGACCTCAGGTAAGCAAACAAAAAAAAATAGTGCCTACACTCTCTCATTTCTTTCTTCTTCCCCTATTTTTAAGCTCTAACTAATTTAAGCATCAGATTGTCCTCCACCAGAGCATCTTTAATGAGTGTGGACTTTCATTACAAGTTCTTGGAAGAGGAAATACCCTCAGATCGGATTCGAACTGCATATCGACGGATGATCAATATCTTTCTGGAGACTTGCAGCAATAAATTGGCACTAGAAGAAGGGCTTATCATCCATTTTTGAAAAAAGAAAGAAGAAATGATTAGAATGTGGATGCAAAATAGCTCCGCCACTTCCCACCACCAGTTGTCCTGATGGAATCAGACCTTTGACCTAGTCTGTCGTAATGACAGACCTATAGTAGTTTGATGTCTTAGTCCAGCAGGTCTAGGCACTGACCATCCTCATACAATAGCTCTAGCAAACTATGAAGAAGCAACACCAACGTGAGTCGGCTCGCCAAGCTGCTCCATCGCATCATAGCCGCCTATCTTGCCCGAGAGCTTGAGAAGGATCTTATGGTGTTTTATCATTCTAAATTGATTGCTCACTAATCTCGTATGCCTTGATGAAGCCCAAGAGAATGGATTGGCGATGGGGAACCTCAGAGTCTTCGAGAGGAGACTCGACTTCAGTGTACTTTCCATATCTCGTTGGTTCTCATCGTGAGGATGGTCTCGAGTGAAAGATCTAGAAGATCGAGTGGAAGCTTAAGACATTCTGGGAGAGAGATCGGAGGCATGATGAGTCCCTCAGTTTTAATTTACACCCATCTTTCTCTCAAAGGATATTGGAGGAACCAATTCCATCTCGATTCAAAATGCCATAAGTGTAACTGTACAATAGCTCCTTAGATCTACTAGACCATCTCAAGGGCTACAAGGCCCTCATGATACTCCAGTGGGCTTTAAACGCCCTCCTTTATCTTGCCTTCCCAGCCATGCTCAAGAAGCTAACATGAGCATGGTACTCCATGTTATGAAAACTTCGATACGATCCATCCATACCTGATCGTAAACACGTCATGTGAAACCTGGATGTTACTCTGGCAAACAATAAAGAAGAGAGAAGGATGTTAAGGTTTGGCATTGGAACAAGAGAGGGAGAGAAAATTAAGGAAAAAAGATCTTTATTCCACTCCTTTCATTATGTAAAATCCTAATACAACCTATGTATATTTATACACAGTCATTAGGCCCGACCAAAAACTTTTCTTAGCTCAACCTAATATATGAAAGTACTCACTGAACCATATCTCATCCATGTCTCACATGCTCTCACCCCTTGGACTTAATCCCAGCCCAAGCCTTGAGTTAACCTCCTTAAGACCTCCCAAACAAGGCTTCAAGTTTCCTAAGATTAAATTCAATCCTAGTCGAAACTGGAATCCATGCACTGTTCTATTCCCAACTTGAGCTGGCTCTATCAGACCTCGAGCCGGCTCGACTGCCATGCCACCACGTGTGCTCGCGAAATTCACTTTCTGTTCTGTTGGAGTTTTATGGTTTCATACACGTATGATTTTTTAAAACAAGTGTTGGTGCAGAATTTCACCGAAGCCGAAGTTCCTGGAGTCGAGGTGACCGCCGCCACCATCGGGACCTGCAAGAAAAGTCTAAACTGGAGTTGGGGGTGCTCCGGCAAGACCCTTCGATGCTCAAGTCAGTACTCTGCTTCAACAGAAATGGAGTGCTCGAGTGGACTTTGAGTAGAGTCTTGAGATAGAGTTTTGAGCTTAGAGAAGAACGTATCTGAGGATCCTTATTTATAGACGGAGAGCATAACTAATTGACAGCGATGTCTGTAACCGCCTGGTAGTGGGCTGTTCAGAGCCATCCGGAGTTTGTTACGGAAAGTAGTGGTGTCAGGGGTCGTTCAGGGCCACGTGGAGTTTGTTACGGAGAGTGGAGTGGTGTCCGTTGTCGCGACTTGCCAGAGAGTGGTGGAGCCATACGAAATCCATTGCAGAGAGTGGAGCAGGGTAGCGGCCCTTGTCGTGGCTTGCCAGAGAGTGGTGGAGCCGCATGGAATCCATTACAGAGAATGGAGCAGGGTAGCGGCCCTCATCATGGCTTGCCAGAGAGTTTGGATCTGTCAGCTGAAGCTCGCTGGGATGTCTGATGGAGTGGAATGGCTCTCTGTCTCATCGATCTAGGAAAAGCTCAGACATTTCTGAGGTTGTTGATGAGTCTACTGTTGTCGGAGGCCTTGGGCACTGAGGCTACAGGTGAGAACCATCTGCTGTAGAGGCTCGAATGAAGACTTTCTATTAGCGAAGTTCGATAGGAGTCCAATTGCTAGGGAAGTTCGTCTGGAATTTGCCTGATGCGAAAGCTCGTCTGAAGATTATCCATCAGAGGAGTCCAATTTCATCTGGCGGAAGGTCGGTCGGTGGTGGACTTCGGATGATGTTAGGGAGGCTCGTCTGTTGGAGGAGTCTGAGGGATCCAGAGACGATTGGTCATTGTAGAAATCCAGCTGCTGGAGCCCATCTGTTGTAAAAGCTCATCCGGAATCCATCTGCTGTGGAAGTTCGGACGGAGTCCGATTTTTATTGTAGGAGCTCGGTCGAAGATCGATTATCGTGGGAGCTCAGAGTAACGACCTGGCCGGTGGATCCTGCCCCATGGTAGAAGCTCGTCTGAGATCCAGCTACGAAGAAGCTCGGTTGAAGTCTACCTATAATAGAAGTTCGAAAGAAATTTGTTTATAGTAGAGGCTCGAATGGAATTGGCTTACAGTAGATATCTGGGGTAGACAGCCCGCTATAAGAATTTGGAGTAGACCGCTCGTAGTAGAAGTTTGGCTCTCGCGGGAGCTCGGTTGGAATCCTGAAAGTGGTCAACCGCCGTAGGAACTTGGATGGAGTCTGATTACTGTAGAAATGTCATTGTCGAAGAAGCTCAGATATTGATGAAGTCTGGAAGAAGTTTGGAGAATAGTTGATCATTATAGAAGGTCGGCTGGTAGTGAGGCCTAGAGAGCTTGTGGAGCGACCGATAGATGGATGGAGAGGCTCCTTGTCGGAGAAGTCCGGAAGCTCGGACAGCTGAGGGGGTTCAAAGAGACGCCACACAAGGTCGGAAGTCGAAAAAACCCTGAAAGGGTCGATCTTTTACAAACTTCGGTCGGGATGTATTTTATACCCAACAATAAGTATGTAGCGAAATTTAAAAATTTTTCAGATTAAATCTAATTTAATCTAAACATGAATAAGATCAAATCTTCAAACCATAAGTAGGATCGTTATATATAAGATAAGATTCAGATACAAAAATCAAATAAAAAAAATAAATTTAAAATATACCTAGATATGGATCAATCTTCAACATGAACTGATGATCATGGATATCTTCCGAAGGTCCCTTGTAGCCGCACAAATATCCGATCTCTACGGATATTCACATGAGACTCTGATCTGATCAAAAACTTTTTGATCTCACTAGAGTACTAGCTCCCTTGCAGAATCACATCTTGATGGTTGAAATTTTTTTTTCTCTTAAGATACTCTTAGAGAACAAGAAGATGTAGGAGGATCTTGATCTCTACGCTAGAGATCATGAGAAGAACCTTTTTTTTCTCTTTTCTTCTTAAAATCCATACACCAAATCTCTACAATAGAGATGTAATAACTTTGTCCAATTTTGGATAAAAGGAAGAGACATCCATGTCTAAACGTGGACAAGAGGGATAGAGGAGGATGTTCGAACAACCAACAATTGGTTGTGTAAGAAAGAAGAGATATGGGAACTCATACCTTACCTCACACTAAGACCTCTTCACCGCCCCTCCTTTTTTTTTATTTTTCTCCACGCACAAGATCTTGTTGGGAATTGTGTCCTAAAATCAATCATGTGATGATTGAGTTCATCCTTGTATATGAATTATTGATTATTGAATAATAGTTATTCTGATATTTTTCATCACAAAGTGACTTCTTCCTTGAACTCTTGTACTGTGATAAAGTCTTTAGAACTATGCTGTGTACGATAAAGAGAAGATTTATCGTATAATTCTTAAATAAGTTGGTAATCAAATGATACGTCATTATGGAATGATGACGTTTATCGAGTGAAGGTCGTTGTGTGCCATATGGGTTGGTTGTCCTCTTAATCAAGTAGTGTGGTGATACTGGTGTGCATACAGGTGAGATGTAAGGGTACATCATTACTGAACAAGTGACTCACCTGCTGAGCGTTCTGCTGTCAAGAGCTGCTCGCGAAACATATGGGTATAAATATCCTTCAGATCTGAGATCACCATAGTGACTTGCAAGTAACTCACTGTGCTTTGGTGCCGAACTACCTGAATTTTTAATGTAGTGACGGAAGGCTACTGGGTACAGTCAAGTACTTGCGAAGTTTGTGTGTAAATCAAGATGAGATTGATCTCTTCGAATTATTGGAGTTGATATATCACTGTATTTTAATTTAGTAAAGTCCTGACCACGGTAATCCATGAGATGGATTTGAAAGGTTGAAATATAATGTGGAGGAAACAATCTCGGTTGACAGTTAACCTGAGACCATCCTAGAGCATATAGGATCAAAAAGATGAATTATGCGGTAACCATGAGTATAGGTTCTGAAATATTCTTTTGTAATAATTCGACCTATCTGAACATCGAGAACCATTGCTAGATGGTATCTCGATTAGTGCAGAAATTGGTTCTTGTGCTACCAGCTTAGTGTTTGAACCTATGGAGTCACGCACACAAGTCAGACAAAGTAGGAAGAAATTGACCTATGTTTATATGTCCAATCTGGAAGTACTTGACTTGATTGAACATATAAGCTAACTTGATTGAAAATTGAATTATGGGTCAAACGGAATTGAAGAGTTGACCATGTCTAGCTAGCACTACACATGAGGTTCAGGTTCAATCCCAGAGATGAACAATTTCTATCTATGATCTATGGAACATATGAAAGATTGGATTTAAGTACTAATTAATTTCAGATTAGATCTGAATTAATTAGACTTAAATAGGTCCAAAATCTAAGTTAGACTTGGTACAAAAGTCTTAAAGAGTTTAGGATTGACAACCTTTCGAAATTATTTTGAATCGATTTCGAATCAGATTCAAATCGGACCTGTTTTGGATGAGATATGAGTATTCCTACTTGCACTGAGAATATCCACTCATGAAATATGACCAAAAATTAGTTTGGTGCTTATTTGGGGTGTCTCAAGTGGGTGTGAGAGTGGGTGCAAATGGATGTCATAAGTGATGACAATTATATCTCATATAGGAGTCCTTCTTTCATGAGTATTGGATCAATTCAAATCAGATTTGAATAAAGAGTCATCCTCTCATTGGATCATGAGAATCATATATAAATAGAGAGGGTCTCTACCTATGAATGAAAGAAGAGAATAGAATAGCAAACTAATCAAATTGAGAGAAGAGAAAAAGAGAGAGAGACAGGCATGTGAAGAGATAGGTCCTTCATCTTCTACATCTCTGCTTTTGTTGCTGCCTCCTCTCCTTGGGCGTGGATCCTTCTTGGACATCTTATCTATTGGTGTAAGATGTCACATCATCACATCTCATCCCTCGATTGATTGAGTTGTGAAGCCAATTGGATTGGAGTTCATCCTGCTTTCCTGCAGTGTCTGACGTACATGCGAAGTAAAGGGTCTGCATATCAGATAATTTAAGATTGATCTCTAGTTCTACTATGATTCAGGTAAGGATTTGATCCTTAAATAAGTAGAATATTTAAAAATTTTTTAGATGCAACCGGAGCATTCTGGAGGGAAACTATTTCCTTCCCTTCAACTGGTATCAGAGCAGATCTAAAATATATGCATATAAAATAAAATTTTTTATGATTATTTATATGAGATATAATTGAGATTTTTTGTATGATAGTAAATCTCATTTAAATCTATTTATATAAATTTTTTAATCTAATTTTGATTGGATTAGAGGTGCCTAATCAATGGTTGATTGAGGTTGTTATGAATTTGTTACAACAGAATTCTGCTGTTGCTGAATTTTTAATGAAAAATAATATGAATTAAAAATCTATCTTAAATCTATTTTAATAAAATTTTAATTTTATTATTTTTTTAAAGTGAAGATTATCTCAGATTTAAATTGGATCTATTTCGATGGATATTTAGATCTGAATCCTATCATAATTCAGCACTGCACGAAAATAGATTTTACCAAAAATTAATTCCTTATGCATTCATATTTGTATCTAATTATTTTTCTATTTGATATCAAATCTAAAATTGGTATTTTATAATCAATATAAGATAAATTTTAGATTTGATATGATGTATATGATACATCAAATCTAATTGGATTAGATGAAGAACATAATTGATGAGATCAAGGTGAAGGAACCAGATCTAGGATTTCAGGGTTAGATCTTGAAAATTTTTCAAGATCAGGCAGTGGAAGATTAAAATAAATTAAAATTTATCTTATAAAATCAGAGAATCTTAAGATCTAAGATTTTATTATATGATTATTACATGGTATTAAATCAAAAATTAAAATATAAAGAGCAAGAACTGCTTGTTGATCATATCAACATGTTTCTGTACTACATCTAATGTATGTAAAGTATAATAGATCAGATCTATTACCTTGCAAGTTAGATATTCGAACTTTACTGATCCGGGCTTGAGGATGATGTTGCAAGCTGCACATGCGTCCGGCCTCTAGGAGTCATCCACACGAGCCCATGAATCGCGATCAGAAGTCCTGGTCCAGAAAATCAGTACAGTATGCTAGTACTGCACTGATCCTTCTTCGATGGTCGATTAGATGCCTCCTTCTTCTTGATTAGGACTCTTCTAAAGATGAGAAGTAGGAAGAGTTTTAGATCTGAGACACTCTCAGAAAACTCAAGATGGAGGAAGGGAAGAGATGAACACAGCAACCCTAGAAGAAGACCCTCTTCTTCTTCTCTTTGCTCTCACCTAGATACCTAGTCTCGTGTCTATTGTATCTCCACACCCCAACCTTCTTTCTCCCTAATTTTTGCACTCCCCGAAGATCTCTCTTTTCTCTATTTTTCACAAAAATTTCATGATGAAATTCATTTTAAATAGAAAGATATGATAGAATCCTTTTCTAGGTCAAATATCTGATCAAGGATTATCCAAACATGGCAAGACAAGGGGTGCCCAACTCTTGGGTACCCCCTCTTTCTTTATATGTGTGGACTACCAAAAAGGGTGCATATTATTTGCCATAAAAGTCATGAAAATTTCAAAAAAAATCTGAGTAAAATCAGTGCCATAAGGAAAGAGTTTTGGTTTCCTAAAACTCTATCTCATAGAATTAGAAATCCAAACTAATTCCTACTTTGACTTGATCTACAACCACTTTCCATGTAAGAGAGAAAGAGAGAAAAGTTTTGGGTGTGTGTGAAGACTTGGTAGAGAAGTTTTGTCACATAAAATAAGAGAGAGTGGGCGTGAGATAAGAGAGAGTGGAAGTGGGGGCTAAATTGGCACAAGGTGGAATCCTAGTCTTACTAGGATTCAATCTATGACCTATTCAAATTTGGTTTCTTAAACTAAATCAAACCAAAACCAAATTAACCAAATTAAAATAGATCTTAACCTAATTAAGAACTTAATTTAATTAGATTAAATTAAATTTAAATATAATTTAATTTTTTAATCGAATTAAAAATTAGATTGACCCAAGTCCTAATTGAACTAGGACTAGTTTTTTCTTGCACTTGGCTTATCCAATAAACCAATTGAACTTAATCCAATCAAGCCCAAACTAAATCTAATTAAATCATATCCAATAAAACTTAATCTCAACCCATTGGCTTAATCAAATTAAGCCAATTAGCAATCAAATTGCTAATCGATCCTCCTGCAACACTTGCACTAGGTTAAATGTCAATCATATTGATCGTTTAACCCTAGAACGATTCTTAATCATTGATCAACCATCCGATCGGATCGTGAACTCTAATGTGTGTGACCTCATAGGTCCAAACCTAAGCCGATAGCATAGGAATAATTTTATATACTAATTGAAGTGACCATCTAGCAATAGTATCCGACGGTCGGTCGATAGGTCAAATGTGTAGAACAACATATTTGGAACCCATGCGGATATAGTTTCTATATAATTCATCCCCTTGACCAAAATATTCATAGGATACCTCGGAGTTCAACTGTCAACTCTGATCAGGTTGTCCACATTATATTTCAAAATATCAAATCCATCTGATGGATTATCCTAGCCAAGGTTTTGCTAAATTGAAATACAGTGACTCATTCTTCTCCAACTCTTGGAGTGGTCAATCCCATCTTGATCGCACTCCAACTTTGCAAGTACTTGACTGTGCCTAGAAGCCTTCCATCACTGAATTAGAAATTTAGTTAGTCTAGTACGAAAGCACAGTGAGTTGTTTGTAAGTCACTGAGGCGATCTCAGATCTAAGGGACACTTATACCTATATCCCATCAGAGACATTCTCGATAGCAGAATGCTCTGGAGTTGGTCACGTTCAATGATGATGTATCCTTACATCTCATCTGTATGCCATATCAGTATCTCCACACTCCTTGATTAAGAGGACAACCAACCCATATGGCCTACAGTGACTTATGCTCGATAGAAGCTGTCGTCCTTATTAACAGCCTATCATTTGATCATAAATAATTTTAAGGACTAATCGATAAATTCTCTCTTTATCGAACCTAAATAGTCCTAAGGACTTCATCACAACAACGGAGTTCATTAGAAGATGAAAACTTATGATGGAAAAGCCAAAAATATATTTTATTTATTAACAAATCAATTACAATACAAGATTGCTTAACTGTCAACAGCTTGACGATTGACTTTCGGAATATATTTTTCAACAACTTCTACTTATTCTAAAGCCACTTGGTACAGTATCTAATACCCATCTTCGACTTGTGGTTGTCGAACTCCTTTATCATCAGGGCTTTAGTGAAGGGATCGGTCAGATTTTTCTTTCCATCGATCTTCTGAAGGTCGATGTCACCTCGATCCACGATCTCCCGGACCAGGTGGAAGCAGTGCAAAATATTTTTCGTCTGCTAGTGTGCTTTGGATTTTTTTACCTGAGCTATGGCACCAGTGCTATCACAATAGAGCAAGACTGGGCCATCGAGGGAGGATGCTGCTCCGAGCTTGATGATGAATTTTCTCAGCCACACAACTTCCTTCACGGCATCCGATGCTGCGATGTACTCCGCCTTACAAACAGAGTCTGCCATAGTATGCTGCTTGGAGCTCTTCTAGCAGATGGCTCCACCATTCAGAGTAAAGATATATCCCAATACGCTTTTGCTGTCATCATGGTCAGATTGAAAGCTGGAGTCTGTGAACCCCACAAGTTTCAGATCTAACTTGCCATAAACCAACCATTGGTCTTTAGTATTTCTCAAATATTTGAGGATGACTTTAACCACTTTTCAGGGTTTTCTCTAGGATCAGATTGGTATCTACTCACTACTCCTAGTGAGTATGCCACATCTGGCCTTGTATATGTCATAGCGTATATGATAGATCCCACGATTGAAGCATATGGGACTCTACTCATACGCTCTCTCTCTTCAGGAGTTGTCGGACAATCCTTCTTAGAGAGAAAAATTCCATGGCCTATCGGTAGATAGCCCTTCTTGAAATTTTTCATGTTGAACCTCTTCAGCACAGTGTCTATGTATGTGGACTGGGATAACCCAAGCATCTTTTTAGATCTATCCCTATAGATCTTCATCCCTAGGATGTAGGATACTTCACCCAAGTCTTTCATGGAGAACTGCGATGACAACCAAACTTTTATTCCTTGTAGTGTAGGGATGTCATTCTCGATTAAGAGAATGTCATCCACGTACAAGATAAGGAATACCATAACTGGACCATTTGCCCATTTATAGATGCAAGGCTCTTTTCCATTCTTAACAAAGCCATACGTTTTGATCACCTTATCAAAATGTATGTTCTAACTCCGAGAAGCTTGCTTCAATCCATAAATGGGTCTCTGAAGGTTGCACACCTTGGACTCATCTGTGGATATAAACATCTCAGGTTGTATCATATACATCTCTTCGGTCAGCTCTCAATTCAGGAAGGCTATCTTTATATCCATCTGCCAGATCTCATAATCTAGATGGGCAGCTATTGCAAGCATTATCCGAATAGATTTGAGCATTGTCATAGGGAGAACGTCTCATCATAGTCAATACCATAATGTTGACGATACCCTTTGGCAACCAGACGGGCTTTATAGGTCTCCACCTTTCCGTCTGCACCCCTCTTCCTTTTGAAGACCCATTCGCACCCAATGGGTTTAATCCCTTTAGGTGGGTCAACCAATATCCATACATCGTTGATCTTTATGGACTCCATTTTGGATTTCATGGCTTCAAGCCATTTCTCAGAATCAGATCTCTGCATTGCATCCGTATAGGTGATCGGATCATCATTGTTCTCATCGAGTTCGATGGGATCACCATCTCGGACCAAGAAACCATAGTACTTATCCGACTGACAGGTACTCTATCGGATCGCCTTAATGGTGCAGGTACATTGAGCTCCAAATCTGATTTAATCAAATCCGACTCAGGTTCAGCTATTGGTGTCGGTCCTTCTACCTGTTGAACTTCATCAAGTTCAACCTTAGAGGCAACGGTTCCTTCACCAAGAAACTCTTTTTCTAAAAAGGTTGCCTTAAGGCTAACGAATACCTTTTGTTTATCAGCATGGTAGAAAAAATATCTTTGGTCTCTTTGGGGTACCCTATGAATGTGCATTTGTCAGACCTAGATCCAAGTTTATCTGTAACTAACTGTTTGACATAGGCCGGGCACCCTTAGACCCTAAGGTGTGAAAGTGTTGGCTTACGCCCTGTCAATATCTCATATGGAGTCTTAATTACAGACTTACTTGAAATCCTATTTAACAGATAACAGGTCGATTCGAGTGTATATCCTCAGAAGGATATCGACAAGCTGGCAAAACCCATCATAGATCAGACCATGTCTAACAGAGTCTGATTTTCCTTTCAAACACACCATTATGCTGTGGTGTTCTTGGAGGAATCCATTGGGAGAGAATCTCATTCTCTCCTAGATATGTGAGAAACTCACCAGAAAGGTATTTCCCTCTCGGTCAGATTGAAGAGTTTTAATACTCTTCCCAGTTTATTTTTCTACTTCACTTCAAAATGTTTGAACATTTCAAATGAATCTGACTTATGTTTCATCAGATAGATATATCCATATCTGGATAGATCATCCGTGAAAGTGATGAAGTAAAAATATCCACCTCTAGCACTTATGCTCATGGGCCCGCATACATCAGTATGTACTAGGCCCAAGAGCTCAGTAGCTCTCTGACCTTTTTCAGTAAAAGGTGACTTGCTCATTTTACCAAGAAGACAGGACTCACAGGTTGGAAGTGATTCATAATCACTGACTTTGAGGATTCCCTCTTGAGTCAACCTGTTTATCCTGTTCTTATTTATATAACCTAGCCTACAGTACCATAAGTAGATATCTGATACACTATCTAATCTAGGGTGCTTGCCAATAGAATAGACTATGTTAACAGGTTGTGATAACATATACACACCATTGTTCAAATGTCCACAAAATATAGTAACACCATTCATAATGATATTATAAACTTGTTTCTTTATTGAAATTTCATAATCATTTTTGGTCAGAAGGCCTACAGAAATAACATTTAAAAAAAAATTAGGACAGAAATGACAATCATTAAGAACAACGGTATGAGACTCAAATACAAGTTTCAAGATTCTAATGCTAGAACTAGAATTGATCTTCCATCTCCAACGTTCAGAAACCTCTCATCTTGCTCGAATCTCCTACTGACCTGCAACCCTTACAACGAATTGCAAATATGGTAAGAGCTACCGATATCCAATACCCAGTCAGTTATATTACAAATAGAGAAATTGCAAGGATTTATCATATAAATACCTTGCCCAGCAACAGCTTGCTTCTTTCTCTGCCTGTTCGGATCCAGGGAGGCAATGTACTAAAGACAGTTTTTCTTCTAGTGCCCCCGCTTCTTACAAAAGAAGCATTCAACTAGACTCTTATCAGGCTTGATCTCTCTGGTCTAGCCCTACATAGATGTCCCTGCTTGAACTTGCACCTTCTTCACTTTCTTCTTCTTGTTCTTCTTCCCTTTCTTAAAGAGTCAGAACCAGAAGACGAACCTCCCACTAAGTTCACCGACTCCTTCTGGAGTTGGTGATCCTTCTCAAAGTTTTGAAGCAGCCCCTGTAACTCGTGGTAGTTTACTTCAGACTTTGACATTCTATAATGAGTGAGGAATGGGAGATAAGACTTGGGAAGTGAGTTTAGTATTGCATCTTTCCCAAGCTGCTCATGCAAAGGAAAGCCGAGGTTGCTCAAATGCTCCATCAGCTCGATCATGTACAATACATGATCAGTGACAGAGGCACCATCTCATATTTTGATGTTGAAGATGGCATAACTAGTCTTGTGCCTCTCCACATCATCGGGTGTGCCAAAGGTATCCTCTAACACTTGAAGCATGTCATTTGGCTGAGCCATCTCAAATCTATGACTGAACTCATTGCTCATGGCAGCCAGCATGATGTAGCGCATCGTGGTCCGATCACTGAGCCACTTCTGGTAAGTGTCTCTGACTATTTCACATGCATTGGCAGCTGGCTCCTCAGATGCAAGATCCGTTATCACATAGAGGATTCGTTCATGCTCTAAGATTATCTTCAACTTTCGATACTAGCTACCGAAGTTGGGTCCCACCAACTTATCATTGTCCAACAATGATCGGAGCAATAGAGAAGTGGATATATCTGCAGAAGGAAAAACCATAACCTAATTAGTAATTGATTTATTAAACTTAAAGATTTGAACTTTAATCAAAAGGTTTCTCCCACTATTTTATTCAATTGGTAGCATCTACCTCCAATTCGAAGAATTACCCTAATTCCTTAGTGGGTACTAGAATCCACTTAGACTGCACACAAGCCCAACTTTGGTTAGCCAACCCATGTACATCTAAGGGTAGGTTCATAATCAATTGTTTCTCTAAATAATTTCTAGTAACTAAATTTTGCCCAAGTCCCTAATCAGTAGGCTTTGGCCTTCACTGAAAATGTCTGGTTAGGTCCAACCATTAACATGACCATACTTGACCCATCTAGCTAATGAATGATTAGGCTCAACTTTGATTGGCTAACCTAACCATCATTTAGAAAGATACAGTCAAGAAATCATATTATGAATGATAATTCTATCAGCCGATAAGCACCAGGCTTTTGGGCCTCCAATGATTATCCAACTGATGGACCCATTATCATCCACTTAATGGGAGGTTATGATCTAGTTATCATCATAACTATTTTATTTTAAAAATTTAATAATTTTAGAAGATTTAATTAATTTAGAGGAGGAGGTCAGATGAACCAGCTTATCATTATCCTCCCACTGGCTTCACCAAGTCAGCTTAAGGGAGACCATTAAAAGGGCTGGTCTAGGAGCACCTAAATCAGTTACACTGATTTACCTAGCTGACATGGGTCAGCTCGAATAGTCAAGTGATCTGATTAAAATATAATTTTATCAAGAGGTCAGGTAAGTTCGATCGGTGGGAGGGTCTGTCAAAGCTTGCCTTAGACACCATCAGAAATGGTCAGGTAAGCGGGCTACCAATTAAAAACCACCGGTCTGGTTTACCTTAGACACCAACTGGTTTAATTAGTTTTGATTAGATCAACCTAACAGTTCATGCTACACCGCTTAGCCAAGAATCAATTCCATTTGGTTCTCGTTAAAGACATGGATTTGACCAACTATAACTATTGTAATTGATCTAGAGAATCCATGACCTAATCTAAGGCAACAATTGATTAGATTTAGTCAATTCTTTAATTAAGTCCATCTTTAATCTAACCTTAGGTCTAACCTAATTAATGGACCTAATTTTCACTAACCCATTAACCCAATGTGTTATGGTTTGTGTCTTAGGTTCTTCAATTCACAATCCTAGAATCTAATCAAACAACTTCTTAATTCTAAATTAAGTTTTGGACTGAGGGTTAGGGTTCGACTTTTCGAAAATAATTTTAATATTTGTAAAATATTTTTACAACATGGTTCTACCAACCAAGTTGCATGTTTGATTCGTAATCAAAATGCAAGTGAAATAAGCATGAAACTACTTTAGATCTAATCTAAACAGTTCATGTAATTGAAATAATTTCAACTTTAAATTACGCCAATTTTTCAGACTAATATATGATACTTCTTTGTGTGAAAATTATTAATAAAGAGATTTTATTTTAGATTTAAATATTTTTTAAATCTAATAAATCATAAATTTAATCTAGATCACATCTAACAAATTTATGATTAAAGATAGATCTACACGAACTAGGATAACTTTTGCACTGTAAGGGATAAACCTTACAGCAGGACAACCTACAGTTCGTGATTGATCTAAAAATTTTAATTTTAGATTTAATAATCAGATTATAAATTAGATCTAATCTAAAAAATAATCTAAGCATGTATAAATAATCATGTAATAAATAATCTAGGCTCTGATACCAATTGAAGGAACCAGATCTAGGGTTTCAGGGTTAGATCTTGAAATTTTTTCAAGATCAGACAGCAGAAGATTAAAATAAATTAAATTTTATCTTATAAAATTAGAGAATCTCTAGATCTAAGATTCTATTACATGATTATTGCATGATATTAAATTAGAAATTAAAATATAAAGAGCAAGAACTACATGTTGATCATATCAATATGTTTTTGTACTACATCTAATATATGTAAAATATAATAGATCAGATCTATTACCTTGCAAGTTAGATATTCTAACTTTGCTGATCCAGGATTGAGGATGATGTTGCAAGCCACACATGTGTCCGACCTCTAGGAGTCATCCACACGAGCTCACGAATCACGATAAGAAGTTCTGATCCAGAAAATCAGCACAGTATGCTAGTACTGCACTGATCCTTCTTCGATGGTTGATCAGATGCCTCCTTCTTCTTGATTAGGACTCTTCCAAAGATGAGAAGTAGGAGAAGGAGTTTTAGATCTGAGACACTCTTAGAAACTCAAGATAGAGAAAGAGAAGATTTGAACACAGCAACCCTAGAAGAAGACCCTCTTCTTCTTCTCTTTGCTCTCACCTAGACACCTAGTCTTGTGTCTATTGTATCTCCATGCCCCAACCTTCTTTCTCCCTTATTTTTGCATGCCCAAAGATCTCTCTTTTATTTATTTTTTATGAAAATTTTATAAATAAATTTATTTTAAATAGAGAGATATGATAGAGTCTTTGTCTAGATCAAATACCTAGTCAAGGATTATCCAAACATGGCAAGACAAGGGGCGCCCAACTCTTGGGTGCCCCCTCTTTCTTTTTGTATGTGGATCACCAGCAAAGGGCATATATTATGTGCCATGAAAGCCATAAAAATATCAAAAAAAATTTGGATAAAATCAGTGCCATAAGGAAAGAGTTTTGGTTTCCTAAAACTCTATCTCATAGAATTTGAAATCCAAACTAATTCCTACTTTGACTTGATCCACAACCACTTTTCATGTAAGAGAGAAAGAGAGAAAAGTTTTGGACGTGTGTGAAGACTTGAGAGAGAAGTTTTATCACACAAAATAAGAGAGAGTGGGCATGGGGGCTAAATTGGCACATGGTGGAATCCTAGTCTTACTAGGATTCAATCTATGACTTGTTCAAATTTGATTTCTCAAACCAAATAAACCAAAATCAAATCAACCTAATTAAAATTGATCTTAATCCAACTAAAAATCTAATTTAATATATTAAATTATATTTAAATCTAATTTAATTTTTTAATCGAATTAGAAATTAGGTTGACCCAAGTCCTAATTGAACTAGGACTAGTTTTTTCTTGCACTTGGCTTATCCAATAAACCAATTGAACTTGATCCAATCAAGCCCAAACTAAATCTAATTAAATCATATCCAATTAGACTTAATCTCAGCCTATTGACTTAATCAAATTAAACTAATTATCAATCGAATTGCTAATCGATCTTCCTGCAACACTTGCACTAGGTTAAATGTCAATCATATTGATCATTTAACCCTAGAACGATTCTTAATCGTTGATCAACCATCCGATCGGATTGTAAACTCTAATGTGTGTGACCTCATAGGTCGGAACCTAAATCGGTAGCACTAAAATAAATTTCTGTATCAATCGAAGTGACCATCTAGCAATGGTACCCGACGGTCGGATAGGTCGAATGTGTAGAACAACATCCTTGGAATCTATGCGGATATAGTTTTCATATAATTTATTCTCTTGACCAAAATGTTCATAGGACACCTCAGAGTTCAACTGTTAACTCTGATTAGGTTATCCATATTATATTTCAAAATATCAAATCCATCCGATGGATTACCTTGGCCAAGATTTTACTAAATTGAAATACAGCGACTCATTCTTCTCCAACTCTTAGAGTGGTTAATCCCATCTTGATGACACTCTGACTTCTCATGTACTTGTTTGTGCCCAGAAGCCTTCCGTCACTGAATTAGAAATTCAGTTAGTCCAGTACCAAAGCACAGTGAGTTGCTTGCAAGTCACTGAGGTGATCTTAGGTCTAAGGGATACTTATACCTATATTCCATCAGAGACATTCTCGACAGCAGAATGCTCTGGAGTTGGTCACGTTCAATGATGATGTACCTTTAATCTCACCTGTATGCCATACCAGAGTCTCCACACTCTTTGGTTAAGAGGACAACCAACCCATATGGCCTTCAGCGATTTATGCTCGATAGAAGCTGTCGTCATTATTAACAGCCTATCATTTGGTCGTGAATAGTTTTAAGGACTAATCGATAAATTTTCTTTTTATCGAACCTAAATAGTCCTAAGGACTTCATCACAATAACGGAGTTCATTAGAAGATTAAAACTTATGATGAAAAACCAAAAATATATTTTATTTATTAACAAATAATTACAATACAAGGTTGCTCAACCGTCAACAGCTTGACGATTGATTTTTGGGACATATTTTTCAACACAAGGATATATTCATGACATAAAATAGTTTTGTCAATAATTGCATGTTGATGTAATTATATATAAAATTAGATTTCAGATCTTAGTAGCCTAGTACTCGGATTGATGAGATCACCAGACCGTCCGGTCATAAAAGATTGAAGAGATTAATATCTCTTTTACCTATTCGATGGGTTCTCTTATGACGTATAGGGGTGTCTTGTGATCCAATTTCATAAAGAAGAAAAGTGAACAGATTTTTATATATTATTTTGATCATAAATATATTTAGATTAGATCTAAAGTAATTTATGATTCATTATAATAAGATAAAATTTAGATATAAAATTATTTTAGATCTGAATTACATGTTGAATATGATGAAATTGGTATTGATCTAAAAGTTATCATGATACATGAGATGTACGAATAAAGTTTAGATCATACCTATGTATGTTTAATTGTTAAACATATTATGAAAATTTATTTTCATGTATTGAAACATATGGTATGCTTCACTCGAAACCCTTGTAGAATAGTTCTACAAACCGAAACACACATTTCACACACTTAATTTTGAATTTAGTTTGAATGATCTAGAATTGAGAATTGAAGATCATTAAGATACGCATAATATGATGAGCAAAGGGTTAGCATCAATCAGGTCCTTTAATGGGTTAGACCTAGGTTAGGAACACATATGGACCAAGTAGAAAAATTGATTAAATCTAATCAAGTGTTGAATTAGATTAGGTCAGTATTTCTCTAAATCAATCTCAATAGTTAAAGTTTGATCAAGTCCTTATGTTTGACCCTAATAAATGGACCATGATCATGGCTCTGTGGTTGAGCCCAAATTTTCTGGTGTGCCAAATCAAAACTAATTAACCAATTGGTGTTTAAGATAAGTTTGGCAGATTCGATCAAGTGGTTTTTAATTGGAAGTTATTCACCTAGATGTGTCTACGATGAGTTAAGGGCAGATCTCTCCCGCTGATCTCACTTATTTGGCCAATATTGTAGATTATATTTTGATTAGGTCACTAGTCGATTCGTGTAGTCCCACGCCATTAAGGTGAATCAGTGTGACTGATTTAGGTATCCTTAGACCAGCTTGTGTTTAATCCTTTACATGACTTGGTGAAGTCAGTGGAAGGATTTGTAGCTTGCAGGTCGACTTCTTCTCTTATTCTCAGATCAATAAAATCAAATCTTCTAAATTATTAAGTCCATAAAGTGATAAAGTTATGAGATAACTTGATCATTGCTCCCATTAAGGTGTGTAATAATGAGTCCAATATTCCAAATAGGTATTGGAGGTGCCACACATATGTCTATTACGTATTGAATTGTCATTCATCATGTGACCATCATAATGTACCTTCAGATCAATGCTTAAGTTGGCCGAGCTACACTCGGGCCTGGACATTCATTTGTTAGATGCACTTGATGTGTCATGTTAATGGTTGGACCTAACCAGGATTTTCAGTGGAGGCGCCACACGCCTGCGGAAGGGAAGTCTGGGGCAAAACCCAATGCTAGAAGTTATTTGGAGAAATAATTGGTTATGAACCTACCCATGGATGCACTAGGATTGGCCGAACCACACTCGGACTTGAATGCAGTCCGTGTGGATTCTAGTGTAGTGAATTTTAGTGCAGGGGTAAAACGGTAATTTTAAAACTTTTTCAAAATCACTATTTTACAGTGAAAATTATTAATTAATCTAATTAATTAACATATATTTATCCTATACTAGGATCTAAATATGATATATAGCATGCATGCATTTAAATTTGAAATTCAAACTTCTACGGTAAATAATTTACTATTATGTGTTCAGAACACATTACCTTTCTACGGATAGTCGATTGCTGTAATTTGATCACCATCGGAAGGATCTGATCATCGCAAAATAGCCACACAGTATGTCTGACCTTTGCAGATCGTCTACATGAAGCTTTCAGTCTGATCGGCTCCTCACGAATGCTAGTTCGTGACTGCACCTTTTTGATGGCCGATGTTGATCGAACTCCTTCGATCGATGTCTATCGACTCCTCGAATGCTCTGGATTGTCAAAAAAGATAGTAGAGAGGTTGATGATACTCTTCCTAAAGTTTGGTGGGCTCACGATACTCGTAGCTCACGTTCTCACTTCCCGAACCGTAAGCCAAAACCCTAGGGTACACTCCGAAGAAACTAGCGCCCACTTGTTTCTTTCTTTTCTCTCCTTTTCTTTTCTTTTCTCATGCAAGAAACCTTTCTCATGCCACCCTTTTTTCTCAGATATCTGGTGTGCATGCCCTCTCTTATCTCCTTTTTAAAATGATGCAAGACCGCGTCATTGCAGCATTTTTATCGCGTGAGAGGATAAAGATAAGTGGTTGCTCATTTGAATTCAAATCGAATTTGAATTCAAATACCAACCAACTCATTCCTATCCACTCTACACATGAGAAGAGAGGGACGTGTGCTCTCTTGTGCGTGGAGAGTTTACACGAGAAACTCTTTCTCGTGTAAAGAAAATGGCACACAAAAGGATAAGGACATGGCGCATGGGATTAGTTATCCATTTAAATTCAAATACCCTTTGATTTGAATGGCTAACAAATCATATTTATCCAAATAATTGGCACACAAGTGTAGGCATGGGAGAAAATTCATGAGAAGTTATTTCTCGTGAATTCAAATGGGCGCAGAAGAAGTGAGGTGGCACAGGGAGTTGATGTCAAGGTGGTTTCTAATTTTAAATCAACATAATTGAACCAACTTAATTAAAATAAGTTAGATCCAATTAGACTAATTTAAATCCAACACAATTAGGCTTAATTAGGCTCAATAAAATTCTAATCAAATCAGGAATTAACTAAGCCCAACCCCTAATCAAATCAGGGACCAAACCACTTCGACGTTTAGGTCAACACTTAACCTAATCGGGTCAAACCCAACGAATCAAATTCAATTGGACTTGATCCAAAAATAATTACTCAATTAAATTGAGTTAATTAGTGATCAAATTACTAATTAAATCTCTCATAAATACTGAGTCCAAATTCAATGGGCAATCGGGTATCAAAGTCCATTGATATGAAACCTTGATCGAAGCATCCCAAACCAGTGGGACTCTTGACTCCGGTACCCAAAATGTGTTGACTCATGATCAGAGAATCCTGATTCTCGATCATAGAGTTTCAGACACATAGGACTCATCACCAGCCATCAGCTCAGATAGAAATCTCTAATGTGTGTGACCCCGCAAGTTCGATCCTAAGCCGGTAGCACAGGAACCAATTCCTGTACTAATCGAAGTGACCATCTAGCAATGTACCCGATGTCCGGATAGGTCGAATAGTCACAATTGCAACATTCAGAACCTACGTGAATATGGTTACTGTATAATTTATCCCTTTTGATCTCTGTGTATAGGACGACTCAAGGTTAAACTGTCAATTTTGATTAGATCATCCGAATCGTGCTCAATTCAAACAGTCCTGTGACTCCTCACTAGGACTACCCTGGTCAAGATTTTGTTAAATTGAAACACGACTGTACATAGCTCCTGAACTGGAGTGGTCAATCCCATCTTAACACACGCACCGACAGGTCAAGTACTTGACTACATCCAGTAGCCTTCCGTCACTGAATTAGAAATTCAGGTAGTCCAGTGCCTAAGTGCAGTGAGTTGCTTGCAAGTCACCATGGCGGTCTCAGATCGGAGGGACAGTTATACCCATATCCCATCAGAGCAAATCTTGACAGTAGAAATAGCTCCGGAGTCGGTCATATTCAGTGCAGATGTACCCTTACATCTCACCTGTATGCCATATCAGTGTCTCCACACTCCTTGGTTAAGAGGACAACCAACCTATATGGCACACAACGACCTATGCTTGATAAACATTATTATCCTTGATAACAACGTATCATTTGGTCACGAACAAGTTTAAGACTAAATGATAAATCCTCCTTTGTCGAGTCTAAATAGTCCTAAGGATTTCACCACAACACAGGAGTTCATTAGAAGATGAAACAATTTGTGATGAAAAATATCAAAATAATTTTTATTAATTTATAATTCATATACTAATACAAAAAGAAGCACAACCGTCAACAGACTGACGATTGGCTTTGGGATACTATTTCCAATAATCTCTCACTTGCCTAAAGCCAATCGGTGTAGTATCTAATACCCATCTTCGATTTGAAGTCATCGAACTCCTTCACCACAATGGTTTTAGTGAATGGGTCGGCTAGGTTCTCCTTTCCATCGATCTTCTGAAGATCGACGTCACCTCGATCATGATTTTTCGGATCAGATGATAGCGGTGCAGAATATGCTTCGTCCGCTGGTGTGCCTTTGGTTCCTTTGCCTAAGCAATGGCTCCAGAGCTGTCACAGTAGAGCAGAACTGGACCAACAAGGGAGGGTGCTATTCGAGCTCGGTGATGAATTTTCTCAGCCACACCGCTTCTTTGGCAGCATCTGATGCAGCGACATATTCCGTCTCGCAAACTGAATCAGCCACTGTGTGCTGTTTGGAACTCTTCCAGCAGACAGCCCCACATTAAGGGTAAAAATAAATCCGACACACTCTTGCTATCATCATGATCAGACTGAAAACTAGAGTCTGTAAACCCTATAAGTCTCAGGTCCGATTCACCATAAACAAGCCACTAGTCCTTAGTATTTCTTAAATACTTCAGGATGGTCTTAACAATCTTCCAGTGATTCTCCTATGGATCAGATTGGTATCTACTCACTATCCCTAGTGAGTATTCCACATCTGGTCGTATACATGTCATGGCGTAAATGATAGATCCCACTACGAAGCATATGAAATTCTATCCATACGCTCTCTCTCTTGAGGTGTTGTCGGACAATCCCTCTTCGAGAGAGAAATTCCATGGCCTATCGATAGATAGCCTTTCTTAGAATTCTCCATGCTGAACCTCTTCAGCATAGTATCAATGTACGTGGACTGGGATAATCCAAGCAACCTTTTAGATCTATCCCTATAGATTCTCATCCCTAGGATGTAGAAAGCTTCTCCCAAATCCTTCATGAAGAACTGTGACGACAGCCAAATCTTTATTTTCTGTAATACAGGGACATCATTCCCAATTAAGAGAATATCTTCCACATACAATACAAGAAATACCACTACTAGACCATTAGCCCACTTATAAATGCAAGGCTCTTCTCCATTCTTAACGAAGCCATACGTCTTGATCGTCCTGTCAAAACGTATGTTCCAACTCCGGGATGCTTGCTTAAGTCCATAAATGGACCTCTATAGCCTGCACACCTTAGACTCATCTGTGGATGTGAATCCTTCAGGTTGTATCATATACACCTCTTCATCCAGCTCTCCATTTAGAAAAGCTGTCTTCACATCCATCTGCCAGATTTCATAGTCCAGATGGACAGCTATCGCAAGCATAATCGAATGAATTTGAGCATTGCCATAGGAGAAAATCTCGTCATAGTCTATACCATAACGTTGATGATATCCCTTGGCAACCAGACGGGCTTTATAGGTTTCACCTTTCTGTCTGGTCTCTCTTCCTCTTGAAGACCCACTTACACCCTATGGGTTTTACTCCTTCGGATGGGTCAACCAATGTCCACACATCGTTGATCTTTATGGACTTCATTTCGGATTTCATGGCCTCTAGCCATTTCTCAGAGTCAGGTCTCTGCATTGCATCCATGTAGGTGATCGGATCCTCATCATTTTCATCAAGTTCGATAGGATCGCCGTCCCGGACCAAGAAACCATAGTATCTGTCCAGTTGGCATGGTACTCTACCAGATCGCCTTAAGGGTGCAGGAACAATGGGCTCCGGATCTGATCTAACCAAATTGGTTCAGGTTCAGCTACTTGTGTCGATTTTTTCACCTGTCGAACTTCCTCAAGTTCGACCTTAGAGGCAACAGTCCCTTCACCAAGGAACTCTTTTTCCAAAAAGTTTGCCTTAAGGCTGACAAACACTTTTTGCTCATCTGTTAGGTAGAAATAATACCCTTTGATCTCTTTTGGGTACCCTATGAAATAACACTTGTCAGACCTAGGTCCATGCTTGTCCGTAATTAAACGTTTAACATAAGCCGGACACTCCCAAATCCTAAGGTGCGAGTGTACTGGCTTACGTCCTATCCATATCTCATATGACATTTTGGTTACAGACTTACTCGGAACCCTATTTAGAAGGTAACAAGTCGATTCGAGTGCATATCCCCAGAGGAAGATCGGCAGACCAGCAAACCCCATCATGGATCGAACCATATCCAACAAGGTCCGATTCCTCCTTTCAGATACACCATTATGCTGTGGTGTTCCAAGAGGAGTCCACTGAGAGAGAATCTCATTCTCTCCAAGATATGTCAGAAACTCATTGGAAATGTATTCACCTCTTCGATCAGATCGAAGAGTTTTAATACACTTTTCAGTTTATTTTTCTACCTCATTTCGGAATAGTTTGAACATTTTAAACGACTCCAACTTATGCTTCATTAAGTAGACATACCCATACCTAGATAGGTCGTCTATGAAGGTTATGAAGTAGAAATATCCACCTCTTGCATTTGAACTCATGGGTCCACATACATCAGAATGTACCAGACCCAAGAGTTCACTGGCTCTCTCACCTTTTCCAGTAAAAGGTGACTTGGTCATCTTCCCAAGAAGACATGACTCACAGGTTGGATGTGATTCACAATCACGTACTTCAAAAATTTCTTCTTGAGCCAACCTGTTTATCCTGTTCTTATTGATATAACCTAGTCTACAGTGTCAAAGGTAGACTTCTGACATATTATCTATTCTAGGACGTTTACCGGAGGTTTGAACCACATTAACAGGCTGTGATAGTAAGTAAATTTCATTATTTAGTTGTCCAACAAACATTGTAACACCATTCAAAATGATATTGCAAATATTTTTTTTTATTAAAAATTCATAACCGTACATGGCCAAAAGGCTTACAGAAATAATATTTAATAAAAAGTTTGGACAATAGTGATATTCACTCAGAATTATATTACGAGAATTGATTACAAGGTTCATGATTCCTAAAGCTAGAACTGGAACTTTGCTTCCATCTCCAACGTTCAGGAACCTCTCATCTTCATCAAATCTCCTACTGATCTACAGACCCTGCATCGAATTGCAAATATGATAAGGGCTTCCGGTATCCAATACCCAGGCAGTTGTATCACAAATGGAAAAGTTGCAAGGTGTTATCATATAATTACCTTGCTTCTTCTTCGGCCTGTTCGGGTCCAGGGAGGCAATGTATAGAGGACAGTTCCTCTTCCAGTGCCCTTACTTCTTGCAAAAGAAGCACTCCGCCTGGCTCTGATCGGGCTTGTACTTCTTGGTCTGACCCTGTGCAGACATCCCAGTATGCGACTGCACCTTCTTATTCTTCTTCTTCTTGTTCTTCTTTCCTTTCTTAAAGGGTCGACGATCAGAAGAAGACCCTCCCACAACATTCACTGACTCCTTATGGAGCTGGTAGTCCTTCTCAAAGTTCTGCAGCAACCCCAACAAGCCGTAGTAGTTCATTGCAGGCTTTGTCATTCGAAAATGAGTAAGGAAGGAGAGGAAGGACTTGGGCAAAGAATTAAGGATCTCATCCTTACCGAGCTACTCATGCAAGGGAAAGCCCAGTTTACTTAGGCGCTCAATCATTTCGATCATGTACAGTACATGATCATGACTGAAGCCCCATCCCTCATCCAAGCATTGAAATGGCACAATTAGTTTTGTGCCTTTTAACATCGTCAGGCGTGCCAAAGGAGTCGTTCAACATTTGAAGCATCTCCTGTGGCTGGGCATTCTCAAACTTGCGGCTGAACTCATCATTCATTGCCCCAGTATTATGCATCGAACGATGGTGCGGTCGTTGAGCCACTTCTGTAAGTGTCTCAGACCGTCCCTCTAGCATTCGGAGCTGGCTCCTCGGGTGCGGATCCGTTACTACATAAAGATCCGCTCATGCTCAAGGATGATTTTTAATTTTTGATACTAGCTATCGAAATTAGATCCCATGAGCTTGTCATTATCTAATAATGACTGAAGCGACAGGGTAGTGGCCATAGCTGCATAAAAGAAAATCAGATCTTATTAGTACATAAATTATTAATACTAAAGACTTGGACTTTAGTCTAAAGTTTCTCTCAGTATTTTTACAAACTGATAGCCTCAACCTCCAATTCGAGAAATTACTTTAATTCCTTAGTGCGTACTAGAATTCACACAGACTACACACGAGCTCAACTTTGGTTGGTCAACCCATGTGCATCTATGGGTAGGTTCATAACCAGTTGTTTCTCCAAACAACTTCTAGTAATTTATTTTCCCCAGAACCTAATCAGTAGACTTTGGCCTCCACTGAAAAGATCTGGTTAGGTCCAACCATTAACATGACTTGATTTGGTGAATCGGATCAATAAATGATCTAGCCCGACTTTGGTCAGCCAACCTGACCACCATTAGAAAGACTCAACCAAATTATCATACTATGAATGATAATTTCATTAGTCAATAAGCACCAGGCCTTTGGGCCTCCAGTGATTATTAAACTAACGGACTCATTATCACTCACTTAATAGGAGGCTATGACTTAGTTATCACTATAACTTAATCATTTTAAGGACTAATAATTTTTGAGGATTTTATTAAAGGATAGAAGAGAAGAAATTAACCAACCAATTTCAATCCTCCCACTGACTTCACCAAGTCAGATTAAAAAGATTTAATTAAAGCCGGCATTAGGAGCACCTAAATCAATCACACTGATTTACCTAATGACATGGGTGAGCCCTAATCACCAAGTGATCTAATCAAAACTAACTCACCAGGTTGGCTAGTAAGTGAGATCAGTGGTGGGGATATGCCATTAACTCGTCAAAGATCGAATCAATGCGAGTAGCTCCCACTTAAAAATCACTGGTCAAACTGCCGAACTTACCTTAGACACCAACTGGTTCATTAGTTTTAATTTGATCAACTTAGTAAATAGGGTTCCACCGTGTAGTCATGAATTAAGTCTATCTTGGTCTAGTTAAAGACATGGACCCATTCAACTACAACTATTGGAGTTGAGTCTAGAGTATCCTTGACCTAATCTAATTCAACTTTTGATTAGATTTGATCAATTACTCTAATTTAGTCCATTTCTTTAAGCTAACCTTAGGTCTAACCCAATTATGGATCTAATCCATCTAACCCATTGACCCATAAGTTTATGCAATTGTCTTAGGTCTTAATTCATAATTCTAGACCAACTAGACAACACTTAATTCTTTTAATTAAGTATTTGGACTGATGGGTCAGGATTTGATATTTCAAAAATAATTTTTAAATTTGAAAGGTTTTATTTTCTGTTCACCAAATGTGTTGACTCATTTCACAAATAGATCACACATTTCATAAACAGCAATCCTATTGCTAATTACATAATAGAAAATAACTCAATCAAAATAAATCATGAATATTTCTTTAGATCTAATCTAACACATTCATGATAAATTTTACAATTGAACCTTTATAATTAAATCCTTTCGTTGCTTCATCTGCATGGGATATAATTGCAGCGGCACCCCTACCGCCATAGGAGAACCCCATCAAATGGGAGGAGAGACCTTTAAACCCTACTTTTCTCCTATGACCGGACGATCATGGCAACCAACCCAATTAGACTACTTGCTACTTGGATCAAGTATATCTAAATATACCAATTTTAAAATTTAAAATTTAAATTTAAATTTTAAATTTTAAATTTGAATTTCAAATAAATTTCAAATTTCAAATTTTTTAATTTCAAATTTTGAATTTTAAATTTTAATTTCAAATTTGAAATTTCAATAAATTTCAAATTTCAAATTTTAAATTTAAATTTCAAATTTTGAATTTCAAATTTTTGAATTTTGAATTTCGATTTTTGAATTTCAAATTTCTAAATCTTGAATTTTGAATAAATTTTAAAATTAAATTTAAATTAAATTTAAATTTTAAATTTTAAATTTTAAATTTAAACTTTTAGATTACAACTTAATCTACGTATGCAAATGTATATCATATTTTAGAACCTGCTCTGATACCATTTGTAGTGAATTTTAATGCAGGGGTAAAATGATAATTTTAAAACTTTTTCAAAATACTATTTTACAGTGAAAATTATTAATTAATCTAATTAATTAATATATATTTATCCTACACTAAGATCTAAATATGATATATAACATGCATGCATTTAAATTTGAAATTCAAACTTCTACAGTAAATAATTTACTGTTATGTGTCCAGAATACATTATCTTTGTGCGGATAGTCGATCACTGCAATCTGATCACTGTCGGAGAGTTTGATCATCGTAATATATCCACACAGTATGTCTGGCCTCTGTGGATCATCCACATGAAGCTTTCGATTTGATCGGCTCCTCATGAATGCTAGTTCGTGACTGCATCTTTTTGATGGTCGATGTTGATCGAATTTCTTCGATCGATGTCTGCCAACTCTTCGAATACTCCAGATCATCAGCAAAGATGATAGAGAGGTTGATGATACTCTTCCTGAAGTTTGGTGGGCTTACGACACTCGTAGCTCACATTCTCACTTCCCGAACCCTAAGCCAAAACCCTAGGGTACACTCCGAAGAAACTAGCGCCCATTTGTTTCTTTCTTTTCTCTCCTTTTCTTTTCTTTTCTCATGCAAGAAACCTCTTGCACACCACCCTTTTTTCTCAGATATCCCGTGTGCATGCCCTCTCTTATCTCCTTTTTAAAATGATGCAAGACCGCATCTTTGCAGTTTTTTACCGCGTGAGAGGATAAAGATAAGTGGTTGCTCATTTGAATTCAAATCGAATTTGAATTCAAATGCCAACCAACTCATTCCTATCCACTCTACATGTGAGAAGAGAGGGGCGTGAGCTCTCTTGTGCATGGAGAGTTTACACGAGAAACTCTTTCTCGTGTAAAGAAAATGGCGCACAAAAGGATAAGGACATGGTGCATGGGATTAGTTATCCATTTAAATTCAAACACCCTTTGAATTTGAATGGCTAACAAATCATGTTTATCCAAATAATTGGCACAAGTGTGGGCGTGGGAAGGCCTTTGCATGGGAAAAAAATTAATGAAAAGTTATTTCTCATGAATTCAAATGGGCGCAGAAGAAGTGAGGTGGCGCAGGGAGTTGATGTCAAGGTGGTTTCTAATTTTAAATCAACCTAATTGAACCAACTTAATTAAAATAAGTTAGGTCCAATTAGACTAATTTAAATCCAATACAATTAGGATTAATTAGGCTTAATAAAATCTTAATCAAATCAGGAATTGACTAAGTCCAACCCCTGATCAAATCAGGGACCAAACCACTTCGACGATTAGGTCAACACTTAACCTAATCGGGTCAAACCCAACTGAATCCAATTCAATTGGACTTGATCCAAAAATAATTACTCAATCAAACTGAGTTAATTAGCGATCAAATCACTAATTAAATCTCTCATAAATACTGAGTCCAAATTCGATGGGAAATCGGGTATCAAAGTCCATCGATATGAAACCTTGATCGAAGAGTCCAAACCAGTGGGACTCTTGACCCCGGTACCCAAAATGTGTGGGACTCATGATCAGAGAATCTTGATTCTTGATCACAGAGTCTCAGACATGTAGGACTCATCACCAGTCATCAGATCAGATAGGAACCTCTAATGTGTGTGACCCCGTAGGTTCGATCCTAAGCCGGTAGCACAGGAACCAATTCCTGTACTAATCGAAGTGACCATCTAGCAATGATACCCGATGTCTGGATAGGTCGAATAGTTGCAATCACAACATTCAGAACCTACATGAATATGGTTACTATATAATTCATCCCTTTTGACCCTGTGTATAGGACACTCAGGGTTAAACTGTCAATCCTGATTAGATCATCCGAATCGTGCTCAATTCAAAGTCTTGTGACTCCTCACTAGGACTACACTGGCCAAAGTTTTGCTAAATTAAAATACGACTATACACAGCTCCTGAACTGGAGTGGTCAATCCCATCTTGACACACGCACCGATAAGTCAAGTACTTGACTACACCCAGCAGCCTTCCGTCACTGAATTAAAAATTCAGGTAGTCCAGTGCCTAAGTGCAGTGAGTTGCTTACAAATCACTGTGACAGTCTCAGATCGGAGGGACAGTTATACCCATATCCCATCAGAGCAAAATTTGACAGCAAAAATAGCTCTGAGTCGGTCAGTTCAGTGTAGATGTACCCTTACATCTCATCTATATGCCATACTAGTGTCTCCACACTCCTTGGTTAAGAGGACAACCAACCTATATGGCACACAACGAACTATGCTTGATAAACATTATTGTTCTTGGTAACAACATATTATTTGATCGTGAATAGATTTAAGGACTAAACGAAAATCCTCCTTTGTCGAGTCTAAATAGTCTTAAAGACTTCACCACAACACAGGAGTTCATTAGAAGATGAAACAATTTGTGATGAAAAATACCAAAATAATTTTTATTAATTTATAATTCATATACTAATATAAAAAGAAGCACAATCGTCAACAGGCTGACGATTGCTTTGGACATTATTCCCAACATCTAGTACCCGCTAAGAAATTAATGTAATTCCTCAAGTTAGAGATAGAGGCTACCAATTCACAAAAAATAGTGAGAGGACTTTTAGATTAAAATCCATATCTTCAGGATTAAAAAAAAATAATTTATATACTAATAGGCTAATATTTTTCCTTTTAGTTATGGTCAAGACACTATCCCTCCGTTCGCTGTTGGACAGCGACAAGCTCACCGGACCCAACTTCGATAGCTGGTATCGAAAGTTGAAGATCGTGTTGGAGCATGAGAGAATTTTGTATATCCTTACAAATCAGGCACCTGAAGAAACTGTAGCCAATGCTCCTCGTGTTGCGAGAGACACTTACATGAAGTGGCTCAATGATTGTACGACTGTGCGTTGTGTGATGAGGGCAGCTATGAACGATGAACTTAGTTGTAAGTTCGAGGATGCACAGCCTGAGGAGATGATTCAAATGTTGAATGAGTCCTTAGGCACCCTTGAGGATACGGAGAGACATAAAACCTCCTGTGCAGTGTTCAATGCCCGTATGTGAGAGGGAGCTTCAGTCACCGATCATGTATTATACATGATTGAGCAATTGAACGCCTTAGCAAATTGACTTTCTGTTGCAGCTTGTCTTTGAGTCTAGTAGTGTCATGTTAGATGATTGTCATTATTGTTCCTCCTTTATGATGAATATCATCTCCGTAGGCTTTTTGGCCAAAGTTGGTTACAAGTTTATAATAAAAGATAATTTTTGTGATATCATTATAAATGATACTACAATTATATAAGGATAATTAAAATATGGCATATACGTAATATCATGGCCTGTTAGTGTAATGTGCACACCTAGTAAACGCCCCAAAATAGATAATGTCAGCAAATCCTACCTTTGGTATTGTAGGCTTGGTCATGTGAACAAGAATAGGATTGACAGGTTGATCAAGAATTATTCTTGAGATAGATGATTGTGAATCATTGCCTACCTGTGAATCTTGTCTACTTGGTAAGATGACTAAGTCACCTTTTAAAGAAAAAGATGAAAGTGCCAGTGATGTCCTAGGTCTAATACATACTGAAGTATGTGGGCCTATGAACATAAGTGCCAGAGGAGGATACTACTACTTCATTATGTTTACAGACGACCTATTGAGGTATGGGTATGTCTATCTAATGAAGCATAAGTCAGAAGCATTTGAAATATTCAAACGATTCCGTGCTGAAGTAGAGAAACAAACTGAAAAAAGTATTAAGATCCTTCGGTCAGATCGAGGAGGTGAATACCTTATCGATGAGTTTCTGACATATCTGAAAGAGAATAGAATTCTCTTATAATGGGCCCCTTCTGGAACACTACAAATAATAGTGTGTCCGAGAGGAGAAATCAAACTTTGTTAGATATGGTCGATTCATGATAGGCTTTTTCAGTCTGTCAATATCTTTTTGGAGATATGCTTTAGAGATGCCTGCTATATTTTGAATAAGGTGTCCAGCAAGTCTGTCGATGCTCTCACATCTTAGGGTCTGGGGGTATCCAGCTTATATCAAGCGTTTAAAGATAGATAAGCTTAGACTGAAGTCCGATAGATGCTTGTTCATAGGGTATCCAAAGAAAACTAAAAGGTACTATTTCTACCTCACTGTAGAACAAAAGGTGTTTGTTAGCAGTTGGACAGTCTTTTTGGAAAAAGAGTTCCTTAGTGAAGGAGCTAATGCTTGTAAAATTTGACTTGATGAAGTTTATGAGGTGGAAGGACTGATATATACAGAATTGGGTTTGATTGGTGAATCAAATCTGGAGCCAGTAGAGGCACCATTAAGGAGATTTGGTAGAGTACCACGTCAGCCAGATAGATACTATAGCTTTCTGGCCTGGGACGGTGATCTTATTGAACTTGATGAGAATGATGAGGATTCGATCACCTATATAGAGGCCATGCAAAGGCCGAACTCTCAAAAATGGCTTGAGGCTATGAAGTCTGAGATTGAGTCCATGGAGATTAATAGTGTCTGGACACTAGTTGATCCGTCCGAAGGGATAAAATCCATAAGGTGTAAATATATTTTCAAGAAAAAAAGAAGAGCGGATGGGAAGGTAGAGACTTGTAAAGCCTGTCTAGTTGCTAAGATTACCGTCAGCATTATGATATTGACTATGACGAGACGTTCTCTCCTGTGGTAATGCTCAAGTCCATCCGGATTATATTTGCTGTCGCTGCACACTTAGATTATGAGATCTGGTAGATGGACGTCAAAATCACTTTTCTTAATGGAGAGTTGGAAGAAGAGGTGTATATGATACAACTTGAAGGGTTCACATCTACAGATGAGTCGAAAGTGTGCAAGCTGAAAAGATCAATTTATGAACTTAAACAGGCATCGAGGAGTTGGAACATGCATTTTGATAAAGTTATCAAAAGTATGGCTTCATTAGGAACGGAGAAGAGCCTTGCATCTACAAATGGACTTGCGATTTTGTGGTCATTTTTCTTGTGCTGTCTGTGGATGACATACTGTTACTAGAAAATGATATCCCGACTTTGAAGAGTGTGAAGCTATAGTTGTCATCACAGTTCTCCATGAAGGACTTGGGAGAAGCATCCTACATCTAGGGATGAAGATCTATAGGGATAGATTTAGAAGGTTGCTTGGATTGTCCCAATCCACGTACACTGATACCTTGTTGAAGCGGTTCAACATAGATAATTTCAAGAAAGGCTATCTTCTGATAGGCCATAGAATTACTCTTTCCAAGAAGGATTGTCCGACAACTCCTGAGGAGAGAGAGTGCATAAGTAGAATACCATATGCTTCGACAGTAGGATCTATCATGTATGCTATGACATATACGAGGTCGGATGTGGCCTATTCACTAGGGGTAGTGAGTAGGTACCAGTCAGATCTAGGTGAGAAGCATTGGAAGATTGCAAAAGCAATTCTTAAGTATTTGAGAAATATTAAAGATCAATGGCTTATTTATAGAGACTCTGATCTGAAACTTGTGAGATGTACTGATCTTAATTTTCAGTCAGATTGTGATGACAGTAGAAGCATCTCGGGCTACGTATTTACCTTGAATGGAGGAGCTGTTTGTTGGAAAAATTTCAAGCAATATACTGTAGCCGATTCTGTATGTGAAGCAGAATATATTGCTGCATCGGATGCTGCAAAGGAAGCAGTGTGGTTGTGAAAGTTTATTATCAAGCTGGGAGTTGTACCTTCCATTAATGGTCCTGTCCTGTTGTATTGTGACAGCTCCATGCCATAGCTCAGGCAAAAGAACCTAAGTCACACCATCGCACTAAACATATTCTGCACTGCTATCACGTAGTGCAAGAGATCGTGAACTGAGATGACATCGAGCTTCAGAAGATCGATGGAAAGGAGAACCTAACGACCCCTTCACTAAAGCTCTCGGGATCAAAGAGTTCGATGACTTCAAATGGAAGATGGGTATAAGATACTACCTCGATTGGTTTTAGTCCAAGTGGAAGTTGTTGGCAATTGTGTCCTAAAACCAATCATGTGATGATTGAGTTCATCCTTGTATATGAATTATTAATTATTGAATAATAGTTATTCTGATATTTTTCATCATAAAGTGACATCTTCCTTGAACTCTTGTACTGTGATGAAGTCTCTAGAACTATGCTAGTGTATGACAAAGAGAAGATTTATAGTATAATTCTTAAATAAGTTTATGATCAAATGATACGTCATTACGGGATGATGACGTTTATCGAGTGAAAGTCGTTGTGTGCCATATGGGTTGTTGTCCTCTTAACCAAGGAGTGTGGTGACACTGGTATGACATACAGGTGAGATGTAAGGGTACATTGTTACTGAACAAGTGACTCGCCTGCTGAGCATTTTGCTGTCAAGAGCTGCTTGCGAAACACATAGATATAAATATCCTTCAGACCTGAGATCACTATAGTGACTTGCAAGCAACTCACTGTGCTTTGGTGCCAAACTACCTGAATTTTTAATGCTATGATGAAAGGCTATGGGTACAGTCAAGTACTTGCGAAGTCTGTGTGTGGATCAAGATGGGATTGATCCCTCTGAATTATTGGAGTTGATGTATCACTGTATTTCAATTTAGTAAAGTCTTGACTAGGGTAATCCATGAGATGAATTTGAAAAGTTAAAATACAATGTGGATGAAGCAATCTCGATTGACAGTTAACTTGAGACCATCCTAGGGCATCTAGGGTCAAAAGGATGAATTATGCGGTAACCATGAGTATGGGTTTTGAAATATTTTTTTACAATAATTTGACCTATCTGAACATTGAAAATCATTGCTAGATGGTATCTGATTAGTATAGAAATTGATTTCTGTGCTATCAGCTTAGTGTTTGAATCTATGTAGTCACACACATAAGTCAGACAAAGTAGGAAGAAATTGATCTATGTTTATATATCTAATCTGAAAGTACCTGACTTGATTAAACATATAAGCTAACTTGATTAAGAATTGAGTTATGGATCAAACGAGATCGAAGAGTTGACTATGTCTAGCTAGCACTACATATGAGGTTTAGGTTCAATTCCAGGGATGAACAATTTTTATCTATGATCTATAGAATATATGAAAGATTAGATTTAAGTACTAATTAATTTTAGATTAGATCTAAATTAATTAGACTTAAATAGGTTCAAAATCCAAGTTAGACTTGGTACAAAAGTCCTAAAGAGTTTAGGATTGATAGCCTTTCGAAATTATTTCGAACCGACTTCGAATCAAATTCGAATCAGACATATTTTGGATGAGATATGAGTATTCTTACTTGCACTGAGAATACCCACTCATGAAGCATGATCAAAAATTGGTTTGGTGCTTATTTGGGACGTCCTAATTGGGTGTGGGAGTGGGTGTAAAGTGGATGTCAAAGTGATGGCAATTATATCTCATATAGGAGTCCTTCTTTTATGAGTATTGGATCAATTCAAATCATATTTGAATAAAGAGTCCTCCTCTCATTGGATCATAAAAATATCTATAAATAGAGAGGATTTCTACCTATAGATGAAAGAAGAGAATAGAATAGCAAACTAATCAAATTGAGAGAAGAGAAAAAGAGAGAGAGACAGGCATGTGAAGAGAGAGGTCCTTCATCTTCTACATCTCTCCCTTTATTGCCACCTCCTCTCTTTGGGTGTGGATCCTTCTTGGGCATCTTATCTGCTTGTGTGAGGTGTCACATCATCACATCTCATCCTTCGATTGATTGAGTTACGAAGCCAATTGGATTGGAGTTCATCCTGCTTTTCTGCGGCGTCTGACGTGCATGTGAAGTAGGGGGTCTGCATATCCAGACCTCCGCAAGGTTTATATTAGATAATTTGAGATTTGATTCCTGATTCTGCTGCGATTCAGGTAGGGATTTGATCCTTAAACAAGTAGAACATTAAAAAAATTTTTTAGATGCAACCTGGGCATTCTGAAGAGAAACTGTTTCCTATGCTTCAGACCTCTCTTTTGGGTGTCATAATCTGATAGAAATCTCCTCTTAGCCATCCCAAGGTTGTGGTATTTTATAGGTATAAAAGAGTTTCAATTTGAATAGGAGATAGAGTCTAAAGAGCCTTGGACTCTATCCTCTTTGTACCGCCCATATACAATCAGATCTCAACCCAATTTTTACATGATGAATCAAGGAAAAAATCCTTCTTTCTTACATGCTAAATAGGGGAGGAGAAGTAGCGTTAATTCCTAGTAGGCATGGGTTTATTTGGGCACACAAAATCTGGTTAATGTGGGACTCCTTGTTGCACATGGATAAAAGAAAGTTATAAATCATGTGGGACTCAATTAGTTGGCTGTTTTAAATCAAATAAAACACCAATGAGTCTTAATCATATTAGGACCAGATTAGACTCAAAAATATAGAAAACCAAATCTGATTTGGAGGCCAACTTATTTAAATTAGATGTCTCTTAATTGGAGGAGGAATCTTAGTCCTATTGGATTCTTTCTTGGTGCTCAATTTTAATCCTAATCCAATTAAAATTTGGTGCACTATGAAATGAAGATTTCTAGTCCAATTAAGCATACATACATCCTAGTCTAATTAAAAATTAGATCAAATCCAAATCTTAATTCAACTGGGACTAATCATTCGATCCTTTTGGGGTTATCCTATAATCTATAGGGTTGATCAAATCAAACACATAATGAGTCAAATTAAATCTAATCAAATTGAACTTGATACAAGCCTCATTGCTCAATCAAATTGAGTGAATTAGTAATCTTATTGCTAATTAATTCTTCTATAACTCACTAATCTTTAGTAAGCTACATAATGCAATATTTGCATTGGATCAATTATCAATCAAATTAATAATCAAATCCTATTATGATTCATAATCGTAATTCAACCATCTGATCAGTCAAAAACCTATTTTGTGTGTGACTCCATAGATTCTATTCTGTCTGGTAGTGAGATATATTGTGATCTCATCACAATATCATTGAAACTCTTTTCAATGGGTGGCAACAATTTTAACTCAGCCCACCAAGGATCATCGATCATCAAGATGATGCTTGTGAGTCCCACAATCCACCAGTGATACCTACAGTATATAGTGGTAATCCAGTAGAATAAAAGATGAACCTCTAGGTGCAGTTAACACATGATACAGTCCCTCTATCGTGAGTCCCAACCAGATGACAGATCATGGATAAATCGTCAAACCTCAACATCGGTCATATGATAGATTCAATCAGCTTGAGTCCATATGTGACTTTATGGAAACTCTTTTTCATCAATCACAAAGCTATGGCCATAGACTTAAAGACTCAACCTCTTAAATTTCATAGGACTACTCCCTTCTACTAAGATCGATAGATCCCATCTTAATGCACACCCCACTCCTATGGTGGATCAACTATCGTCAACATCCACTACAAGGACTCCTTGAGATTCATATTAATGCGTCAGTCAAACTTCAGCAGTCTCACTGTGAGCAGTAGTGTCATCTCAGATCAAAGGATCAGTCATACAACTGCAGCATCGAGAAAGTCACTAACGAGTGAGCAGACATCCATGTGACTTCTCGTGTTGGTCATGCTCAGTGCTAGTTGTTCTCTAACAACCACCTGCACTCTCGCTCCAGTGTCACTACACTGCAGACTCGAGACCTATTTGCCTGAAGAAAGTGATCCATGCACTGATTTATCTGGATCAATCATCATTCCCATGATGATCCTATGATCAGGAGCAATTTAAAATCAACTATGAATGACACAAGTCTCAAATTTTTAACTCTTTGAGAATATGTGTCATCATCTTGTTAATCCTTTGGATGATTCATAGACACATAAATATGAATGGTAATATAACTGCTCAATAAGTACAAAATCATATTTTAAAAATATAAAATATGTTAGCCAAGATTGGCTTCTAGGGCATACATCCAACAATCTCCACTTGCACTAAAGTCAATCGGCCATTTACCAAGCCCTATCTTCAGAAGATAAGCTTTTAGTCTTAGGCTGGCTAAATGACTTACCAGTGGGTCATCCACATCACATGTGGAGTTTGCTCTCTGTACCTCTATGTATTTCTACTTGAGGTAGTCACGTGTTCTGCTGCTCTATGTGCTTGGATATCTGGCGAGATTTGGGCTCCTTAGCAAGGGCTATGATGTCATTATCTTTGTAGTATAGTGTCACGATATTTGATGGCATGACAATCAATTCTGCAACTAATATTAGAACTAGAATATATCTTACACATCTACAGTGTACTCAGCTTCCATTGATCGATTATTTGGAACATTTTCAAAATATCGATATAGGAACACACCTCATGATGCAGACATTCTACCATCAATATCAGACATAAAATTTGAATTGGTATATCCTCCTACTTCTAGCTTTGATCCTTCTCCAAATTAAGAACATATCCTCAGTTTTTCTTAAGAGCTTAAGGATATTTTCACAGTAATCCAGCTCTCACAGTCTGGATACAACTGATATTACTTGTGATAATCACAGTATAATCAATTCAAATATTTTATGGCATACGACTATGCCCGAGAGGGTAGCAGACCCCTCTTCGAGATTTCTATGCTGAACCCCTTCAGCATCAGTTTTTGTATTTTATCTGTGAAAACACAAGCATCCAATTGTATCTATCACTATAGATCTTTAGGACACTCATTTTATGTCTTTTATGAAAAAATTTATATTCAACCATATTTTAATCAATATCAGTATTGGATACTCCCACTGACCCTTTTGAAATCCATAATTCCTCATGTCTGATTAAACAATTTGATCATATCATCAAAATAATAGTTCTAACTCTAAGATTATTATAAACTTTGTGATCTTCCATCACAAGAAGTGAAATTCATAGACTATTCCATGCAGAAATCTTTAGAAGATCTCTTCTCAGGAAAGCTATTTCACATATTTTTCTTGGAGTCGATGTCGTACATCATCTCGTTATAGGTTCTGAGATCATCTTTATGCTTCCTATCTCCCATGATAAATGACTTTCTCTACATCCTCTGTTAAGCATACCTGAGTACCTTTCGAGAGGATTGGAGACCTACTATGTGTACGAGGTGGAGGAGGAATATACGTTTACTGACTCATCATGATAAATAAATTTTTAAGGTTCCAAGGCTCGCTGCTCTACAGAGACACTCTTTTCGAGCTTAACTTTTCTCTCACTACTTTATCTTGATTAAATAATTTTTCAAGAAGATAGCATGTCGGATCACAATCACATTGTAATCCTTTCGGAAAGTAATATCTCAAACTCTTTTAGGATGAGCTTTATAGACCTATCCTCTAACATATCCACCTGCTATCCAAGATACAGACAGGACATCCTTGAATCTCGAAATGATCAAGATTCAGTTCTCACCATGCCATATCTCATACGGTATGGTAGGAACAGGTTTAGAGAGAACCCAATTTCATAGAAATAAAGTATATCCCTAAAAAACATAAATAAATCAGCGAAGTTCATTATGGACCAGACATATCTCATATAGTCCTATGACTCTTCTATCTCATTGAGCTGAGATACTAAGAGCAGTCTAATATGAAACTATGCCATATTATGAGATAATCAAAAAATTTTTTTCAATAGTATTGCATCCTCGATCTGATTGAAGTACCTTTAAAAATTTTTTAATTTATTTTTTACTTATATCTGAATTTTTTGAACCTTTCAAAAATTTTAGATTTGTATCTCACATACTAAGTGAGACCACTCTTTGGTTAACACATCACATGGGCTATACACATCAAATGTGTACAAGGATAAGTATCACAGTGGTCCTTTTTCTCTTATCTCACAAGAATAGCTTGATCATATTTTCTCAAAGAGATAATACACAAACTAGATTTGACTCAATAGTCAATGAGCCCAAAGGCTCGTAATTCTCCAATTTGTTAATCATTTCTTTTCCAATATAACTTAGCCATAAGGGTCCACATATACTTTAAGTTTTATCTCAATTCTGGATATCTCAGATCCAATGGCATTCACTAATTGCTCAATAAGTTCACAGATGCATCACCATGCAAATGATAGAGACTGTCTCTAAGAACTAAATCTAAACGATGATTGCGAAGGATAGATACCCATGGCCGCAGTAGCAACTGTTGCCCTATAGCCAATTCAAGGGTTACTTCTTCAGTCCTCTATCTTCCCATCGACTCTACACTAGAGTCCACAGCTCAACTGGGAGAAGAAAAAATTGTAAGGATAGCACTGAGCAATCTTGACATGCCTACTCTAGGCGTGTCTTTGTTTCTTCAGGCTCTTCAGGTATTTACTTCTAAACTCTTTCAAGGTTCCTTTGTTATCAACACTTTGATCAATTCAGATAAGATACCATGATGGTCTTTCATATGATAGTTTACCATAAACTATTTATATAAACTAATCAGAGATTGCAGGATCAAATCCATAAGCAATTCCTTATGCATGATCATGTCGAGCCTTTAAGCTCCTTAATATCTTTAATCATTACCAAATAATGATCATAGACTGACTGCCCATCATGCATCACATGTGCTATATGACTCTGATCATCTCAAATACTTATGGATGAATCAACGTATCGTTCACAGTGAATTTGTGCTCATGCATAGTACCTATCTTAATTGTCATTGTCCATCCACTTATCAAGTATAGCTCGTTGACTATGGGTTGGATGTATTGTTAACATCGAATAATCTGGTAGAGAACATTGCTTAATTTTTTAAAATTAAAAATAATTTTTAAGTTTGTGAGCCAGTCTATGTAATCAGTTTCGGTTAATCAGTTGATATCTAGGATTCAAGCTAGAAGGTTGGAAGCTGACATAATGAACAACAGAGAGCAAAGATTCTAATTAGATATTTATACTTATTTTGTAATTTATTCTAGAGACTTTTAAATAAAAAAGAGACTCCCACTATTTTATCAGATTTCCACACTCTTCGGATAGAGAAATGAAAACCCTGATGCGATAATTAGGTTTTTAGTGGGTGCTACGGTCCCACCGATGTCGTGCACCTCATCTAACAGTTATTGGTAACACGAATGTACACCGATGCATGGATAACTCTTTGCCTCGATGCTTCTCTAAGCATATTGCAGCCACTTGATCTCTAAGTCATGGGGCTCACCTAACGTTATTGTCTGCACTTCTTAGTTAAGCCAGACCCACCATTCACAAGCAGGTGCAAAGCCATCATTGGGTCCCTCACCTAATAGTTATTAGGTCCAATCCCATCTTTACCCTGTAACAACTCTTTGCTAATAGAGTGGTTGCATATTTTCGATGCAACTAAACCACTATGACCAACCGAGAACAATCAACGTCGGTAGCACGCCCGCACATGTATAATGGTGGAAGACCCTGAACTTAATATTTGGTGGAGAGATTTTAGTTTAGGTCTCATCTAATCGTCATCACATGACTGATGTAATTGGCATGGACTAAATCAAACCACCAAGCAACCATATTTGAGACTCAATCTTCCTAATTGACCAAGTAAGTTGAGATTGGTGGGGGTCCCCTCGTTGCTTTCTTTAGACATCAATAAATTAGCCAGATAAATAAATGAATTAATTAAATAATCATCTTTCAATTACTTATCTTAGACACCAATTGGATAATTGATTCGAATAAGTTAGCTTAGGTGAATTAGACTCGAGCCACAGAGCCGAATTAGATCCTTAGGTTAATCGATTCTACATATGGGTGTCAATCGATTCAATCAATAATAATTATATGATCTTAGGCTCTATTGACCTTACTTTAATCAACACTTGACTTGGTTTGATCAACTGCTAAATCGATTCTAACCTAATGTGATCAAATCAGAAATCCTTTGATGTAATCTAATTACATCACCTAATTTGATCTACCCATGACCAATCTCTCATATACAAATACTAATTTCAGATCTTAAATCAAAATTTTTAGATCTAAATTCTTTACATGAAGAGTAAATTTTGATCTCGAAATAATTTTAGATCATGCATACAAATATGTATCACATATATAAATAAGTTCAGATCATAGAAATAAATTTTAGCCCTAAACATGCTTCCATATATCATATATATGAATTAAAACTGATCTCAAAATTCTTTTCAGATCTAAATAACAAAATATATATTACATATATACTGTAAAAATTAGATCTAAAAAATTCAATCTAATTAGAAATTTTAATATCATTTTAGGACAATCATTCAGCATAACAAGTTATGTCAGGACAACTTTATGCCAGAACGACATCAAAAATTTTTAGATCTAAAATTTTTCTCTACAGATTTTAAATCTATATCTTAATCCTATGCATATGACGTGGCTTTGATATTACTGTTGGAGTTTTATAGTTTCATGCATGTATGATTTTTCAAAACAAGTACGCAGCAGAATTTAAAATTTTTTTCGATTAAATCTAATTTAATCAAAGCATGCATAAGATCAAATTTTCAAACCATAAACAGGATCGTCATATGTGAGATAAGATTCAAATATAGAAATAAATAGAAAAAAATAAATTTAAAATATACTTAGACATGGATCAATCTTCAATGCGAACTGATGATCATGGATGTCTTCCGAAGGTCCTTTGTAGCTGCACAAGCATCCGACCTCTACGGATATCCACACAAGACTCTGATCTGATCAGAAGCCTTTTGATCTCACTGGGGTGCTAGCTACCTTGCAGAGATCACATCTTGATGGTTGAAATTTTTTTTTCTCCTAAGACACTCTTAGAGAACAATAAGATGTAGGAGGATCTTGATCTCTACGCTAGAGATCATGAGAAGAACTCTTTTTTCTCTTTTCTTCCTAAAATCCATGCACCAAATTTCTACAATAGAGATATAATAACTTTGTCCAACTTTTGGACAAAGGGAGAGGAGACATCCATGCCTAAACATAGACAAGAGGGATAGAGGAAGATGTCCAAACAACCAACAATTGGTTGTGTAAGAAAGAAGAGATATGGGAACTCATACCTTACCTCACGCCAAGACCTCTTCACCGCCCCCACCCCCTTTTTTTTTGTTTTTCTCCATGCACAAGACCTCTCTTTTGGGCATCATAATCTGATAGAAATCTCCTCTTAGCTGTCCCAAGGTTGTGATATTTTATAGGTATAAAAGAGTTTCAATTTGAATAGGAGATAGAGTCCAAAGAGCCTTGGACTCTATCCTCTTTGTGCTGCCCATATACAATCATATCTCAACCCAATTTTTACACAGTAAATCAAGAAAAAAATCTTTCTTTCTTACATGCTAAATAAGGGAGGAGAAGTGGCATTAATTCCTGGTAGGTGTGGGTTTATTTGGGCGCACAAAATCTAGTTAATGTGGGACTCCTTGTTGCACATGGATAAAAGGAAGTTATAAATCACATGGGACTCAATTAGTGTTAGATGTGTGCCCTAGATGCCAGATGACTGACACATTTCTGTACAAATCTAAGGCAAAATTATAATTTTGACTATAAATAAATAAAAGAGTTATTCTTCTATCACATTATGTACATAGTGTCTGTGATACATCCTTTGAGTTAGTGAGAATGTCAATTCATATTTTCAAGAGTTGAAAATTTAAGGCATGAATTTACATAACTAACTCATAAACTGCTCTTGACCATAGGATCATCAAGAGGATGGTGATCGATCTGGAAGGTTAGTGTACGATCGCTTTCTTAGGGTAGATGAGTCTTGAGTCTACGATGTGGAGACACCGGAGCGAGAGTACAGGTATTCATTGAGAATGAGAGTACTGAGCATGACCACCTCGAGCAGTCATAAGGAAGTCTACCTTCTCGTCGATGACTAGCTTAATGCCGCAGTTGTGTGTCTAGTTCTTTGACCTGAGGTGCATCGATGGTTCACCTTGAGTGTGTTATAGTTTGACTACACCATAACTCGGTCTTCTAGCCATTCAAAATCCTGAGGTGTATGTTGGCTGTAGCATATCCATTGTAGGAATCAGATCGCACTAAGATGGGATCTATCAACCTTGATAGATGTAAGGAGTAGTCCTATGATGATTGAAAGATCGAGTTCTTAAGCCCATGGCCATGGCAAAGTGAAATAATGGAAAAAATTTTTATTGGGGTTTCACATCGGACTCGGATCAATCGATTGATTCATATGACTGATGTTGGTTTGACGAGTTCACCTTAACCCTAATTCATCGGGACTCATGATAGAGGAACTCAATCACACAGTAGCGCACCAAGAGGTTCATCTTCAATTCTGATGGGTTGCCACCATATACTGCTAGGTGTATTGGTGGATTTTGGGAGCAATTAGAATGATTTTGATGATCGATCATTCTAATTGTCTGAATCAGAAGAGTTCGGTCCATCGAAAGAAGTTTCGATGATGTCGATGATGAGATCACGACATGTCTCATTACCATACAGAATTGAACCTAACTGGGTCACACAAACAAGGGTTAGGGTCTGGATGTCATCAATTGGGTTACCCCAATTGATTTGGATAAGATCAATTAGGTTCAATAAAATCATGCTAGCACTCGATTTAGCCTAACTTTCTCCTCGTGTAATTTTTTCTGTCTGTACTGAGCCAAATAAGATCTCACTCATCCAGAGAACCTTAGAAAGGTTTCTCTCAGTCTAATTGACTCTAGTCCAGCTCAAAAAAGGCTTGTCTTAATTCATAAGATGAATTTAAGACAACACCTGCTAATTTCTAGCACCTGCCAATTTCATTTTAGGACATCTATCAAAAGTTGACATATGGGTCTTAAACTGAAGAGGACTTATTGGAGAATTTTTATGGAGTGTCCACATGCCTAAACCTAATCAAATTGAGTGCCATAATCAGATTATGGGTGAGTCCAATTGGATTTAAGTAGGTGCCCAAAATGGATAAGAACCAAAGAGTCCTGATAAACTTGGACTCTTTGGCGCCACTCTATTTGTGCTTATCCAATGTTGGTGCCACCTTTTGGAGATAAGGTGGGGTTCTTATCTGATATGATCAGATGATATCACTCCACCAATCAAATTTTTTCAAAATTTATTAGAATTTTCTGATTGGTCGAATGATGTGGCACTGCGCAGCATACAAAAATTATATAAACCCTGCTGCACCTAGGGTTTCGAGATAGAATTTGTTTTATGCAAAAAACCTATTAGCTGCTGCCCCATCCTTCTTCTCCATATCCTCCCTATTCTCCTTTCTCCCCTCTTCACGTCCAAGAAGTTGGACGTTCATCTGGCAAAGGTACAAGGCGTGGTGATGCCTAGAACAGAAGGCTGCAGGACATCTTCGACAGGCTGCTGCTCCAACTTCAGAAGGAGTTTGAAGTACTTTCAAATCAGATATTGATCTAATTTTTGAAGCATAGAATCATGAGAAGAAGATATTCCAGATCCTACCTAAGTGGATACTGGTAGAGGCCAGGCACTTGCGTGGCTACATCAGAACCTCAGGTAGTGCTGCGATCATCTACAGGGTAATTAGATTACCCTTAAGGTATGTCTATATTTCTCATACTTTTAGATTTAATTTTAATTTTAAATATTAGATAATAAAATTAAATCTAATAGATATTAGATCTAAAATAATATAAATAAAAATATAAAATTTATTCCACCCCAGATTTGGTGAAATCTGGAAGATCCTACACAGGAAAAAAGGATTTTTCCATCAAGTGGTATCAGAGCCAGGTTGTTGGCTCTATTTCAGATCTATTTAGATCTAATTTTAATTTTAATTTATTTGATATTAAATAATTTCAGATATCACATCAGATGTAATAAGATCTAAAATCAAAATATTTAAAATTAAATCTAAGAAGATCTAACATGCATGAGATGCATGACTAGACTAGGATTAATTGAATCCATGAATAGTCTTAAGTTTTATATTTTAATGAGATTAAAATATGAATTAAATATAATTTATTCTCTATTATTTTTGATGTTATAATTATTATAATCAAATCAAAAAATAGAAAATAAAATTTTAATTATTTCATAAAATTGATCTGTTGTATGCCTAGACTAGTTGTAGAATTGTTCTAGTAACTTGTCTAGAATAGTTTTTATTTTGAATAGTTCAATTTAAATTTTATTTTTTAGATATTACATGTGATGTATCAGATCTGAAAGTATGTTAATTAGATTAATTTTGATACATGAGATGTATGCAAAGCATGCATTAGTTAGATCTTAAATTGTATATGTGATATGTTAATTTAGATCTAACTAGTTTTATAGTTAAATTTATATTTCTGATTAAGGTATTCCTCATGGCCATCGGTCATAAGAATAAAGTAGGATTTTAAGACCCTCTCTTCCCATTCAATGGGGTGTTCATATGACGTATAGGGGTGCCGGCATTCATCCTTAATTAAAAATCAAAACTTATTTTTCTGCAAAACCCTAGATTCTGAAACCCTAGGATTTATTTTACATGCTTTGTTTATGAACCCAAACTTAATTAATGTATTGAGCTTATGAAATTAAGTTAGGTCTAAAATTGAGAATTTCAGATCTAAGATATTTTCATAAGATTGGGTTCGGGCTTGGATAGCTCAATTAGGTCTAGCGGTTGATCAAACCGAATCAAGAGTTGGTTAGGTGGATCATGAAAGCTAATAATTGACCAGCCTAATAGGATTAAGTCTGGATCAAGGTCGAATCATATTTAGATGTGACTCGATCAAGTTAAGACCTAATTTGGCTCAGTGGTTAGAGCCTGGATTGTAGACTAACTCATTAATTCTGGTTCGATAATTTGGTGTCTAAGTAAGTTGGGCAAATGCGATCGACTGATTTTTAATTGGGAGCTACTCGACTCGAATGCATTCTTGTCGAGTTAATGGCATATCCCTCCCACTGGTCTCACTTACCTGGCCATATGTGTCGACCCAATTTTGATTTGAGATGGCTAACAATTCGAGCTGACCCATGCCACTAGGTTAGTCATAATTGTTATGACTATGTCAAGACAAGTTTAAAGAGACCTAAATCAAATCTCCCTAAGAAAATATTAAGTCTAGGTCTTCCACCATTGTGGATGTGCGGGCCCTTCCCGGGGTTGATTGTTCTGGCTGGTTACAGTGGCTCAGTTGCATCGAAAAGATGCAACCATGTCCATTAGGCATTGGATGCTATGGATTAGAGGATGGATTAGACTCAATATTCTGGATACGGTGAGGGACCCAATCAGGAATCTAGTTCGTGCAAATGGTGGGTTTGGCTTAACTAAAGATTGGAGCAATATCCCGGATACGGTGAGCTTCATGAATTAGAGACTAAGTTTTGGGTGCACCATGATTAGAGAATCATTGGACAAGAGTTGTCCACTCATCGGTTGACTCATCACCAATAACTGTTAGGTGAGGTGATGAGCCAGTCGGTGAGACTGCACCACCCACTAGAAATCACTAATCACGGAGATTTTCACATCTCTACCAAGGGAGTGTAGGGATCTGAGAAAATAGTGAGAGCCTAATTTATTTAAAAATAAAAACTCTAAATAAATTGGTTGAGTTTGATTACAAAATCTAACTTGAAACTTTTGACTCTCTACAGGAAATATATCTACCTCAAACCCCCTGACCAAAATTTAGACACTCATAGACTGACTGGACCAAATTTTAAGGACTGGTTGAGAACTACAGAATTATTTTGGATTCCAAAAAATTGACTCATGTCTTGGACCAGGACCCACCTGCCATGTCAACACGTCCGACTGCTAAACAGAGAGCGTCTTTGGGAAAGTGGATGGATGATGATAACAAAGCCAGGTACTACATGTTGGGTGCAATGTCTGATGATTTGCAGTGCCAATATGAAAATATTTTGACTGCCCACCAAATGTTGGCTCACCTACAAGAGTTGTTTGGTGAACAGAGTCGTGCGGCCAAGTATCAAGTCTGTCAAAGACTTTTTAAGGTCAAGATGTGTGATGGGCAGTCAGTCCAAGATCATTGTTTGACAATGATCGAGGATCTTGAGGAGCTTGAGAAGCTCGATATCATCTTAGATAAGAATTTTTAGATTGATGTGATCCTTCAGTCCTTGTCCGATGCATATGGTCAGTTCATCATGAACTTCCATATGCATAAGATGCAATGTACCTTGGCCAAGTTAATGAATATGCTGGTTACGGCTGAGCTTTCAATGAAAGGTTCAAAAGGCTCAGTTCTTACTGTGGAGCAGACTTCTTTCAAGAGAAAGTCTTTTGAAAGAAAAAGAAGTCCGTGAAGAAGCAGAAGGTGGATGGCAAGAACAAGAAGACAGGATCGAAGAAGAAGGCTTCTGAAAAGGGAAAGTGTTTCCACTGTCAGTCAGAAAGCCATTGGAAGTGAAACTGTCCTCAATACCTGGCCACCCTGAAGAATAAGAAGGATGGTCCTTCTGGAGGTATGCTCATTATCGAATCTAATTTACAGTTTCTTCTACATCCAGTTGGGTGCTTGACTCTAGTTTTAGTACTCATTTGTGCACTTCTATGCAGGGTCTTGAGGAGAGCAGGAGGCTGAGGGATGGGAGATGATCCTACATGTCGGAATGGAGCAAGAGTTGCTGCTGTGGTCGTAGGAACCTATTCTCTGTGATTACCATTAAGATTAGATTTAGTTTTAAGAGACTGTTATTATGTGCCTGCAGCAAGCATGAATTTGATTTCTGTTTCAAGTTTAGCACAAGAAGGCTATGTGATTAGCTTTCATAAGGACCATTGTAAATATTTTATGAAAATAATAAAGTTGTAAATGGTTTTGTTATTAATGGTCTCTATCAGTTACATGTTGATGTATCTATTTTTAATATTGAGCAAAATGTGAATGCCATAGAAATTAAAAGGCCTAGAGATAGTCTAAATGATAAGTATCTGTGGCACCTAAGGCTAGGTCATATAGCAGAAGACAGGGTTAACAAATTGAGAAATCGGGCTACTGAGTCTGTTGACTTCTGAGTCATTTGCAGTTTGTGAATCATGCCTTCAAGGCAAAATGACCAAGCTCTCTTTTGTGGGACATGAGAAAAGGGCACAGACCTACTTGCCCTAGTACATACGGATGTGTGCGGCCCATTTGATGTACTGGCTAGAGGCAACTTTGTCTACTTCATTACCTTTACCGATGATATGTCTATGTACGGGTATGTGTTTCTAATGAAACACAAGTCTGAAGTATTTGAAAGGTTCAAAGAATTCAGACATGAGGTAGAAAAATAAATAGGAAAGCCCATTAAGGTTCTTCGATCAGATCGAGGAGGTGAATACCTTAGTCGAAAATTTCTAGACTATCTTAAGGACAATGATATAGTCTCTCAATGGACTCCACCTGGAACGCTCAACTCAAGGGGTTTCAGAATGGAGAAATCGGACCCTATTAGATATGGTCCGTTCCATGATGAGCTTCACAGACCTCCAGAATTTTTTTGGGAATTGTCTCATGACAGTAATTTATGTATTGAACAGGGTTTCCTCTAAAATCGTTCCTACCACACCGTATGAGATATGGCATGGTAAGAAGCCAAGTCTGAATCATCTCAAAATTTGGGGTTGTCCGGCTCATGTCAAGAGAAGCAGACGGACAAGTTAGAGTTCAGGTCTTTTAGAGCTCGATTCATAGGATATCCTAAAGAGTCATTAGGATATTATTTTTATATTTCAGAAGACCACAATGTGATTGTAAGTCGAAATACTATTTTTCTTGAAAAATAGTTTATTCAAGATGATGGCATCGAAAGAATAATTAAGCTCAAGGAGAATATCTCCCAAGAGCAACGAGCTAAATAACCTGAGGAACCTAATCAATCATAACCAGTCCTAATACAACCTCTTCCATCTCGTAGATCGACTAGAGTTTTCCGTCCTCCTGAAAGATACTTAGGTACCATACAAGAGGATGTAGAGGAAATGTTCCTCATGGGAAATGGGGTTCATGGTGATGATCCCAAGATCTATGACGAGGCGATATCAGATATCGACTCCGAGAAATGGTTAGAGGCAATGAGATCAGAAATTGACTCAATGCACTCAAACCAAGTCTGGACCTTGGTAGATCCACCTGATGGTATTGTACCTATTAGGTGTAAATGGATCTTCAAGAGAAAGATAGGTGCAGATGGAAATATGGAGACATTCAAGGCTAGGCTCGTAGCGAAAGGTTATAGTCAGCGTGAAGGCATTGACTATCAGGATACCTTCTCGCCGTAGCCATGCTAAAATCCATCCGCACATTGCTTGCTATTGCAGTCTATTTTGATTATGAAATATGGCAGATGAATGTGAAAATGGCATTCTTAAATGGATATCTTGAGGAAGATATCTATATGGAACAGTCGCTTGGTTTCACATCCAGTGATAATGATCACAAGGTCTACAAACTGCAAAGGTCCATTTATGGACTTAAGCAAGCATCTCGGAGTTGGAATATTTGTTTCAATGATGTGATCAAAATGTTTGGTTTCATCAAGAACGAAGAGGAACCTTGTGTGTTCAAAAAGATCAGTGGGAGTGCAGTTGTCTTCCTCGTATTGTACGTAGATGACATCCTCTAATTGGGAATGACATTCCCAAGTTGACCTCAGTCAAAGTATGGTTATCTAAGGAGTTCTCTATGAAAGATCTAGGAGAGGCATCCTTTATACTGGGTATTAAGGTCTATAGAGATAGACCAAATAGGATGCTAAGACTTTCACAGAAGATGTACATAGAGGAGGTGCTAAAGAGGTTTAGCATGAAAACTCCAAAAGAGGTTTATTGCCTTTTAGACATGGCATTCATCTCTCCAAGAAGATGTGCCCTAGCACACCTAAGGAGATTGAACGCATGAGCAAGATCCCTTATGCTTCGGCAATAGGGAGCCTCATGTATGCCATGCTATGTACACGACCTGATATAGCCCATGCTGTGAGTGTCACAAGCAGATATCAGTCGAATCCAGGCGAAGAGCACTAGACTTCTATGAAATATATCTTTAAGTACTTGAGAAGGACTAAGGATATGTTTCTAGTCTTTGAAAATGGAGAACTCCAGATTTAGGAATTTACATACTCAGACTTTATGTCTGATATAGATGATCAAAAGTCAACATCTGGAGTCTGTTCATTTACAATGTGGTGTAGTCAGCTGGAAGAGTTTCAAGCAAACGGTGATTACAGATTCCACCATGGAGGCAAAGTATATTGCTACATCGGAAGCTGCAAAGGAGGTATTCTGGTACAAAAATTTGCCGCAGAGCTTGGAGTGATGTCATCGGATGCCATCCCTCTTTACTGTGACAATAATGGCTCATAGCCCTAGCTAAGGAGCCAAAGTCTCACCATAAGTCCAAGCACATCGAGCGGCAATTCCATCTGATCCGTGATTACCTCGAAAAAGGTTATGACGAAGTCAAGAGAGTCGACTCCACAGACAATGTGGCAGACCCACTGACTAAGCCATTGGGCCAACAGAAGATCGAAGCCCACCTTGAGAAGATGGGACTTAGATATGTAGCCAATTGGCATTAGGTCAAGTGGGAGTTTGTTAGATGTGTGCCCTAGATGCCAGATCGGCTGACACATTCCTGTACAAATCTAAGGACAAAATTATAATTTTGATTATAAATAAATAAAAGAGTTATTCTTCTATCACATTATGTATATAGTGTCTGTGATACATCCTTTGAGTTAGTGGAATGTTAATTCATATTTTCAAGAGTTGAAAATTTAAGGCATGAATTTACATAACTAACTCATAAACTGCTCCTGACTATAGGATCATCATGAGGATGGTGATCGATCCGGAAGGTTGGTGTACGATCGCTTCCTTAGGATAGATGAGTCTTGAGTCTACGGTGTGGAGACACAGAGCGAGAGTATAGGTATTCGTTGAGAATGAGAGTACTAAGCGTGACCACCTCGAGCAGTCATAAGGAAGTCTACCTTCTCGTCGATGACTAGCTCGATGCTGCAGTTGTGTGTCTAGTTCTTTGACCTGAGGTGCATTGACGGTTCACCTTGAGTGTGTTATAGTTTGGCTAACCATAACTCGATCTCCTAGCCATTCAAATCTTGAGGTGTATGTTGGCTGTAGCATATCCATTGTAGGAACCAGATTGCACCAAGATGGGATCTATCAACCTCGGTAGATGTGAGGAGTAGTCCTATGATGATCGAAAGATCGAGTCCTTAAGCCCATGGCCATGACAAAGTGAAATAATGAAAAAGAGTTTTTCATTGGGGTTTCACATCGGACTCGGATCGATTGATTGATTCATATGACTGATGTTGGGTTTGACGAGTTCACCTTAACCCTAATTCAGTCGGGACTCATGATAGAGGAACTCAATCACACAGGTAGCTGCACCAAATGGTTGTCTTCAATTCTGATGGATTGCACCATATACTGCTAGGTGTCACTGATGGATTTTGAGAGCAATTAGAATGATTTTGATGATCGATCATTCTAATTGTCTGAATCAGAAGAGTTCTAGTCCATCAAAAGGAGTTTCGATGTTGTCGATGATGAAATCACGACATGTCTCATTACCATACAGAATTGAACCTAACTGGATCACACAAAAAGGGTTAGGGTCTGGATGTCATCAATTGGGCTACCCCAATTGATTTGGATAAGATCCAATTAGATTCAAGAAAATCGTGCTAGCACTCGATTGAGCCTAACTTTCTCCTCGTGTAATTTTTTCTGTCTCTACTGAGCCAAATGAGATCTGGCTCATCCAGAGAACCTTAGAAAGGTTTCTCTCAGTCTAATTGAAGCTTGTCCAGCTCAGAAAAGGCTTATCTTAATTCATAAGATGAATTTTAGACAACACCTGCTAATTTCTAGCACCTACCAATTTCATTTTAGGACATCTGTCAAAAGTTGACATATGGGTCTTAAACTGAAGAGGACTTATTGAAAAATTTTTGTGGAGTGTCCACATGTCTAAACCTAATCAAATTGGTGCCATAATCAAATTATGGCATGAGCCCAATTGATTTAAGTGGGCGCCCCAAATGGATAAGAACCAAAGAGTCCTGATAAACTTGGACTCTTTGGCGCCACTCTATTTGTGCTTATCCAATGTTGGTGCACCTTTTGGAGATAAGGTGAGATTCTTATTTGATATGATCAGATGACATCACTCCACCAATCAAATTTTTCCATAATTTATTGGAATTTTTTGATTGATCGAATGATGTGGCACTGCGCAGCATACAAAAATTATATAAACCCTGCTGCACCTAGGGTTTCGAGATAGAACTTGTTTTATGCAAAAAACCTATTAGCTGCTGCCCCCTCCTCTCTTCTCCATGTCCTCCCTATTCTCCTTTCTCCCCTCTTCATGTCCAACAAGTTGGACATTCATCTGGAAAAGGTACAAGGTGTGGTGACGCCTGGAACAGAAGGCTGCAGGACATCTTCGACAGGCTGCTGCTCCAACTTCAGGAGTTCTGAAGTACTTTCAAATCAGATATTGATCTGATTTTTGGAGCATAGAATTGTGAGAAGAATATGTTCCAGATCCTACCTAAGTGGATACTAGTAGAGATCAGGCACTTGCATGGCTACATCAGAACCTCAGGTAGCGCTGTGATCATCTACAGGGAATTAGATTACCCTTAAGGTATGTCTATATTTCTCATACTTTTAGATTTAATTTTAGATTTTAAATATCAGATAATAAAATTAGATCTAATAGACATTAGATCTGAAAGAGCATAGGATAAAAATATAAAATTTATTCCATCCCAGATTTGGTGAAATCTGGAAGATCCTACACAGGAAAAAGGCAGTTTTTCCCTTCAATTAGTTGGCTGTTTTAAACCAAATAAAATACCAATGAGTCCTAATCATATTAGAACCAGATTAGACTCAAAAAGATGGGAAACCAAATTTGATTTGGAGTCCAATTTATTTAGATTAGCTATCTCCTAATTAGAGGAGAAATCTTAGTCCTATTGGATTCTTTCTTGGTGCTCAATTTTAATCCTAATCCAATTAAAATTTGGTGCACCATAAAATGAAGATTTCTAGTCCAATTAAGAATACATACATCCTAGTCTAATAAAAATTAGATCAAACCCAAATCTTAATTCAACTGGGACTAATCATCCGATCTTTTTGGGATTATCCTATAACCCTATAAGATTGATCAAATCAAATCCATAATCAGTCAAATTAAATTCAATCAAATTAAATTTGATACAAGCCTCATTGCTCAATCAAATTGAGCCAATTAGCAATTCTATTGCTAATTAATCTTTAGTATGTTATATAATGCAATATTTGCATTGGATCAATTATCAATCAAATTGATAATCAAATCCTATTACGATTCATAATCATAATTCAACCATCTGATCAATCAAAAAATCTTTTTTGTGTGTAATCCCATAGGTTCTATTCTGTCTGGTAGTGAAATATATTGTGATCTCTATCACAATATCATTGAAACTCTTTTCAATGGGTTGGAACAATTTCAACTCAGCCCACCAAGGATCATCGATCATCAAGATGATACTTGTGAGTCCCACAATCCATCAGTGATATCTATCAGTATGTAGTAACAATCCAGCAGAATAAAAGATGAACCTCTAGGTACAGTTAACACGTGATACAGTTCTTCTATCATGAGTTTCGACCATATGACAGATCATTGATAAATCGTCAAACCTCAACATCGGTCTTTTGATAGTTCAATCAGCTTGCATCTATATGTGACTTTATAAAAACTCTTTTCCATCAATCAGAATGCTATTGCCATAGACTTAAGGACTCAGCCTCTTAAATCTCATAGGACTACTTCCTTCTGCTAGGATCGATAGATTCTATTTTGATGCACACCTCACTCCTACAGTGGACCAACTGTCACCAATATCTACTACAAGGGCTCCTTGAGACCTATGTTGATGTGTCAGTCAAACTCCAGCAGCTTCACTACGAGCAGTAGTGTCACCTCAGGTCAAAGGACCAGTCATACAACTCAGCTTCGAGAAAGTTACTAATGAGTGAGTAGACATCCATATGACTTTTCATGTTGGTCATGTTCAGTGCTAGTTGTTCTCTAACAACCACCTGCACTCTTGCTCCAGTATCACTGTACTACAGACTTGAGATCCATCTGTCTTAAGAAAGTGATCCGTGTACTGGTCTATACAGATCAATCATCATCTCCATGATGATCCTATGACCAAGAGCAATTTAGGAATCAACTATGAATGACATATGTCTCAAATTCTCAACTCTTTGAGAATATGTGTCATCATCTTGTTAATCTCTTGGATGATTCATAAACACATAAACATAAATGGTAATATAATTGCCCAATAAGTATAAAATCATATCCTTAAAATATGGAGTATATCAGCCAAGATTGGCTTCTAGGGCATATATCCAACATGTTCTATATCCAAGCTAACTCTTTCAGGGTCCCAAGCCGGGTCGACCCAGTCCGAGTCAACTTCACCCAGATCTGAGTCGGCTTCTCTATTGTAGAAACAGACCTTCATCTTAGGACCTCTTCCGTTCTAGCCCTCAAACTCATACCCGATCCTAGCCTCCTGAAGCTATCGCCATGACTCCTCTCATGACCTCTCAAGGTTTGGGAGTACCACACATTCACAACAATCTCCATCTTGATGCCTCAAGCCTTGGCAAACCCTACACATCTACCTACATGATCTTGCTACCTTGCTGGTCTCTTGACACCCTCCAGTGTCCTGTTGTCCTCCAGTACTCCATGCTCACGCATCTGATGCATCTGCATCTACTACCGCCATAGTGGATCTCCTATGCACCATGTCTTGTGCATCATCCCTACACTCTGTGTGCCTCCACCATCAAGAAACTCGAAGCATGCATCTTTCAAGGTATCCTCATTGATTCCAATACTCCACAGCCTCCATTTGGATCCCAAAATCTTGCAACTGCCTGTAGTCCAGCTGCGTGTCTATCCCACAGCCACTTGTATCCGGTTGTGCCCCTGCTGTGGCTCCACAGCTGTCTGTCTTCCCAGCTGCGCCTGTACCATGATCCACAACCATCATCTCCATGGCTATACCTATGCTATAGCTCTACCGCCACCTCTCTCCGACCATGCCTGCACTGTAGCCCCATGCCGCCGTCTGTGTCCCAACTGCATTCATCCTACAGTCTGCAACTGTCTGTCTCCCAGCTGCCTCTCTGCCGCTCTTTCAGTTTGTAGCTATCTGTCTTCCAGCTATCTCTCTGCCGCTCTACGTAGCCGCCTATGTCTTGAATATCCTGATTTCATCCATACCGCGACTCCACAACCATCTATCTTCGATCATGTCTCTATTGTATCTCGCAACTTTCTGTGTCTTAGCTGTGCCTCAAACTTTGTTGCTGTCCCTTCAGATCCTCCGCATTCTGCAGACATCTCCGAAGACATCTCAGACCCTCTACTCCCCACAGGCTCCTCCAAAACTATTAAGAGATCATCTGTCCCTTCACTTTTAGTGACTGTACCGATGGAGTCCCTCTCTTTTCCTCCTTTCTTCCATAATGGATAATCCTTCTTGAAGGGTCTAGTCTTATGGCACCTATAACACTTCAGAACTTTTTTGATCTGCCCTTTGATTTACCTCTCTTCTCAGGCCTCCCTCGCCTCTCATGAATAACGAACACCTCCAAAGTAGAGTCTCCCTTGCAAATTTTTTCTCGCTGCTCGTTTGATCTCAGGGCACCCATAACCTTCTCATACTCCAAGGACTCATTATCGTATACTAAGGTTGCAATCAGACCATATCATACATCGATAGGAGTGAGCACCGTAGCAACAATGCCCAATCTTCTTTCTTGATCTTCATATCCATATTCAATAAATTAGAACATACCTAATTGAACCTCTGGATGTGACCAACCAGATCACCTCCCTCGGACATTCATAAGCTGTATAACTGCTTCTTCAGTCAGAGCTTGTTCATCATGTTTTTACCCATGTACATCTTCTCTAGCTTCTCCCAAAGGCCTCTTACTGTAGTCTCCGTGTTGACCTCCAGTAACACATGATCGGCAAGCACATCCTGATCGTATTGAAGGCAATCTCCTCCAGCTCCTCCCAATCCTCAGCATTGATCTTTTTCGATCTTTCTCTTACCAAGACCTTTAGACCCACTACTGCACCAACAAATCCTTCACCCGCTATTTCTATAAGGTGAAGTTCTCCTTACCATCAAACTTCTCAAACTCTATCTTAAAATCATTTGAAGCCATTGTACCCTTCAAGCAAACAACCAACCCTAACCCTTCTGTAATACCATGCCTCACACCCTAAAAATAGGATCAGATCTACAACAGATCTCCTCCACCTTCTTCCAACCTTTTCTTGAGTCAAAACCCTCCACCTAACTGGAAGATAACCTCAACCAAAGAAGCAACAAGGAAGAAAATAAGGAAAAACCTGGGCACTGTAGAAATTTGGGTTGAAACTTGATCTTCGGCATCTTCTTCTTTCCTCCACATAATCAGGCTCTGATACCAATTATTGCAGAAACTCTGGTATGACCCATCCATACCTGATCATAAACACCTCACGTGGAACCTGCATGTTGCTCCAGCAAATAACAAAGAAGAGAGAAGGATGCTAGTGTTTGGCATTGGAATCAAAGAGGGAGAGAAAGTTTAGGAGAAAAGATCTTTATTCCATTCCTTTCATTATGTAAAATCCTAATACAATCTATGTATATTTATACACAGCCATTAGGCCCAACCATAAACTCTCATTGGCTCAATCTAATACATGAAAGTACTCATTAAATAATGTCTCATCCATGTCTCACATGCTCTCACCCGTTGGACTTAATCCCAGCATAAGCCCTTGAATTAACCCCCTTAAGACCTCCCAAACAAGGCCTCATAACCCCTAGGATCAAATTCAATCCTAATCGAAACCAGAATCCACACATCGTTCTGTTCTCAGCTCGAGCTAGCTCGATCAAACCTTAAGCCAGCTCAACTGCCATGCCACCATATGTGCCAGTGATGTTAGATTTGTATCCTAGAAGCTAATTGTTGGCTAACACATTATATAATTCTAGGGCTTAAACTTATACTTGTAACTTTTTATTATCAATAAAGAATTTTTTATTCCAATCATGTTTATGTTTTCATGATTTGTCTTAGAAATTAACAAAAATAATTTTTGTATATTCTTAAATGTTAAGAATTTAAGATATTCATTAATTAATGATTAATTTCTAAATACTTCTAATCAAAGGATCGTCATGGAGGATAATGATCAATCCATTCGAGATCGATGCATAGTTCACCTCTCTTATGGGTAGATGAGTCTCGGATCTACAGTATAGGAACACTGAGATAAAGGTTAGGATGGTTGTTAGAGAACAACTTGCACTAAACGTGACCAACATGAGAAATCACATGAATGTTTACTCACTCATCAGTGATTTTTTTGATACTGCAGTGGTATCAATGATATTTTAACCTGCGGTGTCATTAGCTATTCGCAGTGAGACTACTAAGTTTGACTGTACATTTTTTTGGTCTCTAGCCATTCGGATTCTTGATGTGTATGTTGGCTTCAGTAGGTTTAGATTTGCTATTTGGAGTAGGATGCATCTAAAAGAAATCTATCGACCTTGGTAGAAAAGGAGAAGTCCTATGCGATTTGCAAGATTGAGTTCAGAAAGTCTTTGGCCAAAATAAGTGTAAATACTGAAAAAAAGTTTTCATGAGATTTATAAATGAACTCGAGTCGAGCTAATCTTGCACATGACTGACAATAGAGTCTGACGAGTTCTCCATGACCTCCGTCAACTCGAAACTCACGATAGAAGGATTGAATCATATGATAATTGTACCTAAGAGTTCATACTTTCATTCTACTAGGTCGCCACTACATACTACTAGGTGTCACTGACGGATTGTGGGACTCATCGGACGTCATCTTGATGATCGATGATTTTCGAAGGGTAGAATTGAAAATATCCAATTCATTGAAAAGAGTTTCAATGATATTATAATGGAGATCACAATATATCTCACTACCAGATAGAATGGAACCTATGGGGTCACATATTAAGAGATTTAATCTTAAATTTATCAATTGGGCTTATGAAGTTCTAATTGGTTTAGGGTTTATTGAAATTTTATTAAGTTTAATAGAACCATACTAGCACATGGTTAAATCTAATTCTTCTTGAGACTTCGATTGGATCAAGTCCATAGCCTTAAACCTAATCTAAATCTATTTAGATTTAATTGGATACATAATTATGAGCCCAAGAAGATTGGATTAAGTCAATTATTTGGCTAAATTATCTCCTCATTATCTTTTCATTATCTCCTAATATATGTGTGAAATAAATGGAAAGAAGGGTGGCACCTACCTCACTTTATGGAAGGACCAAGGGGCGCCAATCCCTTGGATAATGCAAGAGGGGCCCGCCTCCTCTTGTGGATGAGCCTAGAAGGAGAGAGAGAGGGGGCGTGCCTATCCCTTGGATAATGTAAGAGGGGCCCGCCTCCTCTTGTGGATGGGTGTGGAAGGAGAGAGAGAGGGGCCACACCCCCTCTCTTGAGCAATGAAACCCTAAGGGGGTGCCAAGTGTTGGCACCCCCTTTACCTGCCCTATATAACATGAGGTGCCCACTCAGATTATCTTATTTGACTGGGGCACCTCATGTGCTTGCCAAAAGAGACTGATAACCTACCAATTAAGTCTGGTTTTATTGAGAAAAAAATAGATTAAAAAGGTAGAATTTCTTATGAGATAAGGATGTACTTTTTTAAGTTAATTGGATTCCTCTTTTAAATCAGGAAAGGGCCTATATAGTGAGGTCTCCTAGAGTTTTATAAGTTAGTTTTTATTGATTAAAAAACTAGATCTTTCTCCCTCTCTCCCTTCTCCATGCCTCACCCTCTCCCTTTTCTCTTTCCCATACCCAATGGTTGGGCATCCCTGATGCAAAATTCAGTGCAGGGGTAAAATGATAATTTTAATTTTTTTTCAAAATTATGATTTTACAGTGGAAAATATTAATTAATCTAATTAATTAACATGTGTTTACTCTACACTAGGATCTAAATATGATATACAGTATGCATGCATTTAAATTTGAAATTCGAATTTGAACAGTAAACACTTTACTGTAATGTGTTCAGAACACAATACCTTTGTGCGGATAGTAGATCGCCACAATCTGATCATCGTCAGGATAGTCTGATCATCGCGATGCAGTCACACAGCATGTTTGGCCTCTGCAGATCATCCACACGAGGCTCCCGGTCTGATCGGCTCCTCACGGATGCTAGCTCGTTGTAGAGCCCTTTTGACGGTCGATGCTGATTGAACTCCTTCGATCGATGTTTGTTGATTCTTCGGATGCTCTGGATCATCAACGGACATGCTTGAGAGGATGTTAAAGATCTTCCTAAAATTTAGTGAGCTCACAACACTCGTAGCTCACCTTCTCACTTCCTGAACCCCAGGCTGAAACCCTAGGGTACACTAAGAAAAAACTCTGCATCCTTTTTTCTTTCTTTTCTTTCTTTTTCTCTCGGAAGGTTTTGGACCTTCACCTCACGTAGAAAGGTTCCTCACGCCCCAAACTTTCTCTCCAAAAATTCTTCGCACATCCCACCTTTCTTCTCTTTTTAAAACAACATCGAACGTGTCTTATCCGCGTGAGAGGATAAAGATAAGTGGTTGCACATTTGAATTCAAATTGAGTTTGAATTCAAATGCAAACCAACTCATCCCTATCCACTTATGATGTGAGAAGACAAGGGCGTGGACTCTTTGTGCGTGGAAAGGTTTCACGAGAAACCTTTTCTCGTGTAAGTTATGTGGCGCACAAGATGGATAAGCCTAAAGGCACAAGAGATAAGTTATCCATTCAAATTCAAACACGTTTTGAATTTGAATGGTTAACTAATCAGCTTTATCCATCCATATGACACACAAATATGGGCATGGGGAGGGCTTTGCATGAGAAAAAATTCACAAGAAATTCCTTCTCATGAATTCAAATGGGCGCAGTGGATGTGAGGTGGCGCAGGGAGTTTGGGTCAAGGTGGTTTCATTATTTAAACCAACCTAATTGAACTAAATAAGTTAGGCCCAATTAGACTAATTTAAACCTAACTTAATTAGGCTTAATTAGGTTCAATAAAATCCTAATTCAATCAAGAATTGATTAAGCCCAACCCCTGATCAAATCAGGGACCAAACCATCTCGACGATTAGGTCAACTCTTAACCTAATCGGGTCAAACCCAATTGAATCCAATACAATTGGACTTGATCCAAAAATAATTACTCAATCAAATTAAGTTAATTAGTGATCAAATTATTAATTAAACCTCTCATAAATATTGAGTCCAAATTCGATGGGCAATCGGATATCAAAGTTCATCAATATGAAACTTTGATCGAAGAGTCCCAAACCAATGGGACTCTTGACCTCGGTACCCAAAATGTGTGGGACTTGTGATAAGAGAATCCTGATTCTCGATTATAGAGTCCCAAATATGTAAGACTCATAGTCCACGAATATTAAGACTCTTCATCAGCCATCAGATCAGATAGGAACCTCTAATGTGTGTGACCCCGCAGGTTCGAACCTAAGCTGGTAGCACAGGAACTAATTTATATACTAATCGTAGTGACCATCTAGAAATGGTACCCGATGATCGGATAGGTTGAATAATCATAATCGCAACACTCAAAACCTATGTGAATATGGTTACTGTATAATTCATCCCTTTTGACCCCTGTGTTTAGGACGACTCAGGGTTAAACTGTCAACCCTGATTAGATCATCCGAGTCATGCTCAACTCAATCAGTCCTGTGACTCCTCACTAGGACTATCCTGGCCAAAGTTTTGCTAAATTGAAACATGACTGTACACAGCTCCTGAACTGGAGTGGTCAATCCCATCTTGACACACGCACCGACAAGTCAAGTACTTGACTACACCCAGCAGCCTTCCGTCACTGAATTAGAAATTCAGGTAGTCCAGTGCCTAAGTGCAGTGAGTTGCTTGCAAGTCACCGTGGCAGTCTCAGGTCGGAGGGATAGTTATACCCATATCCCATCGGAATAAATTTTGACAGCAGAAAAGGCTCTGGAGTCGGTCACATTCAGTGCAGATGTACCCTTATATCTCACTTGTATGCCATACCAGTGTCTTCACACTCCTTGGTTAAGAGGACAACCAACCTATATTACACACAATGACCTATGCTCGATAAACATTGATGTCCTTGGTAACAACGTATCATTTGGTCGCGAACAGGTTTAAGGACTAAACGACAAATCCTCCTTTGTCAAGTCTAAATAGTCCTAAGAACTTCACCACAACACAGGAGTTCATTAGAAGATGATAATTTGTGATGAAAAATATCAAAATAATTTTTATTTATTTATGATTCATGTACTAATATAATAAAGAGCACAACCGTCAACAGGCTGACGATTGGCTTTGGGACACTATTTCCAACAATCTTTCACTTGGCCTAAAGCCAATCGGTGCAGTATCTAATACCCATCTTCGACTTGAAGTCATCAAACTCCTTCACCGCAATGGCTTTAGCGAATGGGTCTGCCAGGTTCTCCTTTCCGTCGATCTTCTGAAGGTCAATGTCACCTCGATCCACGATTTCTCGGATGAGATGGTAGCGGTGTAGAATATGCTTCGTTCGCTGGTGTGCCTTCGGTTCCTTCACCTGAGCAATAGCTCCAGAGCTGTCACAGTAGAGCAGAACTGGACCAACAAAGGAGGGTGCTACTCCAAGCTCGGTGATGAATTTTCTCAGCCACACCACTTCTTTGGCAGTATCTGATGCAGCGACATACTCCACCTCGCAAACTAAATCAGTCATTGTGTGCTACTTGGAACTCTTCCAGCAGACAGCCCCACCATTAAGGGTAAAAATAAATCCCGACACACTCTTGCTGTCATCATGATCAGATTAGAAACTAGAGTTTGTAAACCCTATAAGTCTCAAGTTCGATTCACCATAAACAAGCCACTGGTCCTTAGTATTTCTTAAATACTTCAGGATGGTTTTAACAACCTTCCAGTGATTATCTCTTGGATCAGATTGGTATCTACTCACTACCCCTAGTGAGTATGCCACATCTGGTCATGTACATGTCATGGCGTACATGATAGATCCCACTGCTGAAGCATATGAAATTCTACCCATACGCTCTCTCTCTTGAGGTGTTGTCGGATAATCCCTCTTCGAGAGAGAAATTTCATGGCCTATCGGTAGATAGCCTTTCTTGAAATTCTCCATGCTGAACCTCTTCAGTATAGTATCAATGTACGTGGACTGGGATAAGCCAAGCAACCTTTTAGATCTATCCCTATAGATTCTTATCCCTAGTATGTAGGAAGCTTCTCCCAAATCCTTCATGGAGAATTGTGACAACAGCCAAGTCTTATTCTCTGTAATGCAGGGACATCATTTTGATTAAGAGAATATCATCTACATACAATACAAGAAATATCACTACTGGACCATTAGCCCACTTATAAATGCAGGGCTCTTCTCCATTCTTAACGAAGTCATACGTCTTGATCGTCTTATCAAAACGTATGTTCCAACTTCGGGATGCCTGCTTAAGTCCATAAATGGACCTCTGTAGCCTGCACACCTTAGACTCATCTGTGGATGTGAATCCTTCAGGTTGTATTATATACACCTCTTCGTCCAGCTCTTCATTTAGGAAAGCTGTCTTCACATCCAACTGCCAGATTTCATAGTCCAGATGGACAGCTATTGCAAGCATAATCCGAATGGATTTGAGAATTGCCACAGGAGAAAATATCTCGTCATAGTCTATACCATAACATTGACGATATCTCTTGGCAACCAGACGGCTTTATAGGTTTCCACCTTTTCGTCTACGTCCCTCTTCCTCTTGAAGACCTACTTACACCCTATGGGTTTTACTCCTTCGGGTGGGTCAACTAATGTCCACACATCGTTGACCTTCATGGACTCCATTTTGGATTTCATGGCCTCTAGCCATTTCTCAGAGTCAGGTCTCTGCATTGCATCCATATAGGTGATCTGATCTTCATCATTTTCATCAAGTTCGATAGGATCGCCGTCTCGGACTAAGAAACCATAGTATCTGTCCGGTTGATGTGGTACTCTACTAGACCGCCTTAAGGGTGCAGGAATAATGGGCTCCGGATCTGATCTAACCAAATTCGGTTCAGGTTCAACTACTTGTGTCGGTTTTTCCACTTGTCGAACTTTTCAAGTTCGACCTTAGAGGCAATAGTCCCTTCACCAAGGAACTCTTTTTCTAAAAAGATTGCCTTAAGGTTGACAAACACCTTTTGCTCATCAGCTAGGTAGAAATAATACCCTTTGGTTTCTTTTGGGTACCCTATGAAATTACACTTGTCAGACCTAGGTTCAAGCTTGTCCGTAATTAAATGTTTAACATAAGCCGGACACCCCCAAATCCTAAGGTGCGAGAGTACTGGCTTACGTCCTATCCATAACTCATATGGCATTTTGGTTACAGACTTACTCAGAACCCTATTTAGAAGGTAACAAGCCGATTCGAGCGCATATCCCCAGAGGAGATCGGCAGACCAGCAAACCCCATCATAGATCGGACCATGTCTAACAAGGTCCGATTCCTCTTTTCAGACACACCATTATGCTGTGGTGTTCCAGGAGGAGTCCACTGAGAGAGAATCCCATTCTCTTCTAAATATGTCAAAAAATCATTGGAAAGGTATTCACCTTCTCGATCAGATCGAAGAGTTTTAATACACTTCCCAGTTTATTTTTCTACCTCATTTTGGAATAGTTTAAACATTTTAAATGACTCCGACTTATGCTTTATTAAATAGACATATCCATACCTTGATAGGTCATCTGTGAAGGTTATGAAGTAGAAATATCTACCTCTTGCACTTGAGCTCATGGGTCCACATACATCAGAATGTACCAGACCCAAGAGTTCACTGGCTTGCTCACCTTTTCCAGTAAAAGGTGACTTGGTCATCTTCTCAAGAAGACAGGACTCACAAGTTGGAAGTGATTCACAATCACCAACTTCAAGAATTCTTTCTTGAGCCAACCTGTTTATCCTGTTCTTATTGATATGACCTAGCGTACAATGCCAAAAGTAGACTTCTGACACATTATCTATTCTAGGGCGTTTACCAGAGGTTTGAACCATATTAACAGGCTATGACAGTAAGTAAATTTTATTATCTAGTTGTCCAACAAATATTGTAACACCATTCAAAATGATATTGCAAACGTTTCTTTTATTAAAAATTGATAACCGTACATGGCCAAAAGGCTTACAGAAATAATATTTAATAAAAAGCTTGGACAATAGTGACATTGACTTAGAATTACATTACGAGAATTGATTACAAGGTTCATGATTCCTAAAGCTAGAACTGAAACTTTGCTTCCATCTCCAACGTTGAGGAACCTCTCGCCATCATCAAATCTCCTACTGACCTGCAGACCCTGCATCGAATTGCAAATATGATAAGGGCTTTCGGTATCCAATATCCAGTAGTAGTATCACAAATAAAAAAGTTGCAAGGTGTTATCATATAATTACCTTGCTTCTTCTTCGGCCTGTTTGGGTCCAGGGAGGCAATGTATAGAGGATAGTTCCTCTTCCAGTGCCCCTGCTTCTTGCAAAAGAAGCACTTCGCCTAGCTCTGGTTGTGTTGGAGCATGATCCCGGCTCCTCCCACGGACCTTGGGTGTAGCAGAACCAGCAACGAACAAATCTGGAGACTTCTGGACTCGATCGAAGGCCCTTGCCGAAATCAGCCTGATTGTTATCTTCTTCGTCAGCCTTTCGTTCCAGATGAAGAACACCTCTAAGATCACCTCTAAAAAATCCAAAATCTGGTACCCAACTAGATCAGGCCTGGACTAAGATCTTTCAATTAGTAGATCTTGAATCAGGATATTCTAGATAGAGAAGAAGATAGATAGAACCAGACCTTGTAGATCTGTCCTGCTGCAGCCTTTCTTGTAGATCTGTTGATGGAGATCTCACCCGCACCTCAAACGACCTCAGATCAACTCCAGATCTGAGAGAAACTTGTACCAACCTCGTAGCAAGAGATTCCAAGTCCTGAACCTGATGTTTGGATGGCTGCAAGAAAGGGAGAGGCAATATGGTTGGTGGCACAAAGGGGGAGGGGCTCAAAACCCTAGCGCCTCCCCTGCTTTTCCTGCCTTCTATGGACCTGACGGCAAGAAACCCTAAGGTTTCTTGCTCCTGGGGCGTGAAGAATAGCTAAAGAGAGAGGGAGAAGAGAGAGAGAGAGAGACTTAGGAGAAAGGATTTTTATATTTTTTGGCTTAATCAAACCTATACAGTGCATGTATATATAAACACAGGGTCAAGTGACCCAAACCCAAAACTCCGTTGACCAACTCTATGGGAGATTAGGTTAATCCAAGCCCATGTACATCCATGACTCGACCTAATCTCACCTATCCTGGGTCCAGACCTAGTCCATAAAGAGTTGGTCCCTTGAGGCCTACATAACCTAGACCTCAAGAACCCGAAAGGCCCACAGCCTTTCAACCTAGGGCCCAACTAGCCCTAGAGCCTCCATGAAGCCCTCATGAATGATGGACCTTGGCCTTAGCCTTGATCCCTGGACCTTGGGCACACCACCTGGATCACAACAATCTCCACCTTGGTGTCCCAAGGCCTCAACCAGCTCCACTCTGTCCATCAGTCGAATCAGCTCAACACATCTCTGAAAGCTATCCCATGAAAGTACCTTCGTAAGTACATCAGCAAGGTTCTCCTTGGTGTGTACCTTTACCAGCTCACCTCGCCATCCTTCACAAGCTCCCTGATCTAATGATACTGACTATCGATGTGCTTTGTCCTTGCATGATAGACTGAGTTCTGTGCTAATAGAAGGGCACTCTGGCTGTCATAGTGCACTCTAATGGCCTCCTGAGTAAGGCCCATCTCTGTCAACAAACCCTTCAGCCAAATTGCCTCTTAGCTACTTCTGTCAGCCCGATGTATTCTGCCTCTGTAGTGGATAGGGCCGTGATAGGCTGCAGACTCGATCTCCAAGAAATAGGACCTCCATACAGGCTAAAGATGAAGCCTGTCGTAGACCTTCGGGTATCCACATCTCCATCGAAGTCTGCATCTACATAACGCTAATCAGCCCCTGAGCCTCTCTGGACATGTCAGAGTATCCCAATGCACCTCCTCGCTGTTTGTAGCAGATGCCAACTCCAACTGAACCTGTCAGGTATCTGAATATCCACTTCAGAGCTCTCCAGTGCTCCCTGCCAGGCTGCGCCATGAACCTGCTAACCTGACTCACTGCATGAGCGATGTCTGGCCTACAACAGACCATCGGATACATCAAGCTCCCAACTCCTGAAGCATAAGGAACCGTCTCCATCTCCTGAGCCTCCACCTCAGTCTGTGGTGCCATGGTCTTCGAGAGTCTGAAGTGACCGGCAAGTGGCAGCTCCATCTGCTTTGCTCCCTTCATCCCGAACCTCTCTAAGACCTTCTGTATGTAGCCCCCCTGAGATAGATGCAGCACCCTCCGGGCTCGATCTCTGAGAATCTCCATGCCTAGGATCTTCCTTGCAGGGTCCAAATCCTTCATCTCAAACTCCCGAGATAAGGATGCCTTTAGATCCTGCACAACCTTCCTACTCTTGCATGCTATAAGTATGTCATCCACATACAAGAGTAGGAACACCCTAGAACCATCCTCAAGAGACTGAACATAAACACAGGATCAAACTCGCACCTGGAAAGTCCAATGCTGCGCACATAGGAGTCGAACCGCTTGTACATTGCCTCGATGACTGCTTCAGCTCGTATAGCGACTTCTGCAACAAACAAACCTTTCCCTCTGATCCTGGATCCCTGAAACTGGGTGGCTGCTCCATATAAATCCTCTCCTCCAAATGCCCATGGAGGAACGCTGTCTTGACATCCATCTGCTCCAGCTCTAAATCTTGAGCTGCTACAATGCTCAGCAACACTCTGATGGAAGTATGTCTGACGACGGGAGAGAAGACCTTATTGAAGTTGATGCCTTCCTTCTGGGAGTATCCCTTGGTCACTAACCTCGCCTTGAATTGATACCTCCCTGCTCTGAAGGCCCTTCCTTACGACTGTAGACCCATTTGCAACCAATGGGCCTCTTCCCCTGTGGCAACTGCACCAATCGCCACGTCTGGTTCTGGTGGAGAGACTGCATCTCCTCGGACATCGTCTGGACCCATCACTCTCTGTCCTGGCTCTCAATAGCCTCCTGATACATATATGGGTCTCCATTCACTGTCACCAGGGCATATGACAGCATCTCCTCGAAGCCATATCAGTCCGGTTGCCTGATGGTCCTCTTGGGCTTGTGTAGGGCAACACCGATATCAGTCCTTGGTCCAGCTCGCTCCTGCTAGACCTCTCCACCTTGATCATCCGTCCGAGTCCTCTCCACCTGTGGAGACACCTTAGGTAGATTTTCCACCTGAATATCATATCCTCCCGTAGTACCTGCAAGAGGCAAAATCAAAGAGATAAGCTGTCCAGCAGTGCCCTGCTGGACCTCCTCCTGCCCTGCTGCTCCTCCATGCCTGCTCACCTCCATAGGACTGACTCCTCATCAAAAGTCACATCCCGACTAATGATGACCTTCTTTTCCAAGGGATCCCATAGCCTGTATCCCATAACTCCTCACGGATAGCCTAGAAACACCATCTTGCATGATTTGACGTCTAGCTTGCTCCGCTCACCAGCTCCAATGTGCACATAGGCCGTGCACCCAAATACCCGTAGATGGCCCAGCCCAACTGTCCTCCCAGACCACACCTCCTTTAGAAGCCTGCCATCCAACCTGGTGTGAGATGATCGATTGACCAAGTAACCACTGCGTCAACTGTGTCAACCCAGAACGCCTTTGGAAGCCCTGCCTGCAGCCTCATGCATCGTGCCTTTTCCAAAAGTGTTCTGTTCATCCTCTCGACCATCCCATTCTGTTGTGGAGTCCCTTAACTAAAAGTGTCTCCTAATCCCACACTCCTCACAGTAGTCCTGAAACTCTCTGCTGGTGTACTCTCCCCATTATCTGACCTCAGACACTTCACGCTCCTCCCCTGCTCCTTCTCCACCTCAGCTCTCCAGATCTTGAACTTGGTGAAGACCTCTGACTTCTCTCTCATGAAGTAAATCCAAAGTTTTCTTGAGAAATCATCAATCAGGGTCATGAAGTATCTGCCCCATTCCTAGCTGAAACTGGGGCTGGTCCCCACACATCCGTGTGTACTAACTCCAGAGGGACTGCACTGCGGGTTGTACTAATGTTGAACTGAACTCTCCTCTACTTTCTCATCTGACAAGGCTCACAGATCTCCCCTGTAGCACCATCCTTCAGATCAGAGATGAGTCCTCTCCTGCTCAACTCCCTCAGCCCCTTGTCACCCATGTGGCCTAGGCGGTAGTGCCACATCCTATAAGCCCCCTGCTGGTCCTGTGCTGCAACTGCTGCATCAGACTCTCCGATCACCACAGATCCCTCCATGCGATAGAGATTATTGTCCAACCTCCTGCCTCTCATCACTACCATAGCTCCATTGGAGATGTTTAATACTCCGCTTCTAGCCCTACTACTGAAGCTGTATCCACTAGCTCCAAGTAGCCTAGTGACACCAGATTCTTTTCTAGCTCCGGGATGTGCTTTACATTTGTCAATATCCTCACAATCCCATCAAACATCCTCACCCTGATTGTCTCTATCCCAGCCACCTTGCAAGGATGATTGTCGCCTAGAGTCACTGATCCCTCATCTGTCTTGGTGTATGTCGCAAACTAAGACCTGTGTGGTGTGTAGTGATGTGAGTACGCAGAGTCTAGTGTCCACTCCTCTGTGTAATGCCTGTGACCATCTGATACCACAAGTAGATCATTCTCCACCTGCTGCCCAGCAATTGCACTCACTGATTCTGAGCCACTTCTTTCTCCCTTCTTGCTCTTCCATAGTGGACATTCTCGCTTGAAGTGCCCAAACTCATTGCACTTGAAGCATTTCATCTCTTTCTTTCCCTTCCTGGACTTGGACCGCCCCCTGGACTTGCTTCTGCCTCTGCCTCTACCTGTCCTCTCTCCTACTGCCAAACCCTCCTGGGGAGCCCGATCTCTGGTCAACTTTTTTCTTTGCTCATTAGACCTCAGCACCGAGACCATGTCCTCATATTCTAGAGTCTCCTTGCCGTAGAGCAGTGTAGTCACCAAAGAGTCATATGATCCTGGCAACGAACACAAAAGCAACAGAGACTTGTCCTCCTCATCCAGCTTCACCCCGATATTCATCAACTCCGTGCATAACTGGTCGAACCTCTGAATGTGGCCAATCACATCAGATCCCTCCTGCATCTGAAGACTGTGCAACCTTTCTTCAGCATTAGCTTGTTGCACATATTCTTCCCCATATATATGGTGTGCAACTTCGACCAAAAGCCCTTCGGGATCTTTTCTTCCAGCATCGAATACAACACCGCATCCGTCAAATATCCTCTGATCATCGAGCATGCTTTCTTCTCCAACGATGCCCATTGTCTATCTGTCATTCCCTCAGGCTTCTCATCCAAAGCTTGATCCAGATCTGCTTGCATCAGAAGATCCTCCACCCGGATTTTCCACATGGAAAAATTTTATTTGCCATCAAACTTCTTGAAATCAACCTTCATATTGCTACTTATGACTGGATCCAAGCCAAACAAGCAATATAAAATCAAGAAGTGTAGAATATACCTTGATGGTACCTTGCTGAAAATTTTCAGCACTTGGGATCTTCAACTTCTCGTGCTTGGAACCGCTTCCTCACCAATGTGGCTCTGATACCAACTATTGGAGCATGATCCCAGCTCCTCCCATGGACCTTGGGTGTAGTAGAACCAGCAACAAACAAATCTGGAGACTTCTGGACTCGATCGAAGGCCCTTGACGAAATTAGCCTGGTTGCTGTCTTCTTCGTCAGCCTTTCGTTCCAGATGAAGAATGCCTCTAAGATCACCTCTAAAAAATCCAAGATCTAGTACCAACCAGATCAGGCCTGGACCGAGGTCTTCCAGTTTTTAAATCTCAAATCTGGGTGTTCTAGATAGAGAAAAAGGTAGATAGAATCAGACCTTACAGATCTGTCCTGCTGCAGCCTTTTCTGTAGATCTGTTGATGGAGATCTCACCCGCACCTCAAACAACCTCAGATCAACTCCAGATCTGAGAAGAACTTGTACCAACCTTATAGCAAGAGATTTCAAGTCCTGGACCTGATGTTTGGATGGCTGCAAGAGAGGGAGAGGCAATATGGTTGGCAGCACAAAGGGGGAGGGGCTCAAAACCCTAGCGCCTCCCCTACTTTTCCTGCCTTCTATGGACCTGACGGCAAGAAACCCTAGGGTTTCTTGCTCCTGGGGCATGGAGAATAGCTAAAGAGAGAGGGAGAAGAGAGAGAGAGACTTGGAAGAAAGGGTTTTCATATTTCTTGGCTTAATCAAACCTATACAGTGCATGTATATATAAACACAGGGTCAAGTGACCCAAACCAAAACTTCCTTGACCAACTCTATGGGAGATTAGGTTAACCCAAGCCCATGTACACCCATGACTCGACCTAATCTCACCTATCCTGGGTCCAGACCTGGCCCATAAAGAGTTGGTCCCTTGAGGCCCACATAACCTAGACTTCAAGAACTGAAAGGCCCACAGCCTTTCAACCTAGGGCCCAACTAGCCCTAGAGCCTCCATGAAGCCCTCATGAATGATGGACCTTGGCCTTAGCCTTGGTCCCCTGGGCCTTGGGCACACCACCTGGATCATAATAGATCGGGCTTGCGCTTCTTGATCTGACCCTGTGTAGACGTCCCAGCATGCGACTGCACCTTCTTGTTCTTTTCTTCTTGTTCTTCTTCCTTTTCTTAAAGGGTTGACGACCAGAAGAAGACCCTCCCACAATATTCACCAACTCCTTATGGAGCTAGTGGTCCTTCTCAAAGTTCTGCAGCAACCCCAACAAGCCGTGGTAGTTCACTACAGGCTTTGTCATTCAAAAATGAGTAAGGAAGGGAGGAAGGACTTGGGCAATGAATTAAGGATCGCATCCTTACCGAGCTACTCGTGCAGGGGAAAGCCCAGTTTACTTAGGTGCTCAATCATTTCGATCATGTACAGTACATGATCAGTGACTGAGGCTCCATCCCTCATTCGAGCATTGAAAATGGCACAACTAGTTTTGTGCCTTTCAACGTCATCAGGCGTGCCAAAGGAGTCGCTCAACATTTGAAGCATCTCTTGTGGCTGGGCGTTCTCAAATCTGTGGCTGAACTCATCATTTATTGCCACCAGCATTATGCATCAAACGATGGTCTGATCATTGAGCCACTTCTGGTAAGTATCTCGAACCATCCCTCTCGCATTCGGGGCTGGCTCCTCGGGTGTAGGATCCGTTACTACAAAAAGGATCCACTCATGCTCAAGGATAATTTTTAATTTTTGATACCAGCTATCGAAATTTGATCCATGAGCTTGTCATTATCTAATAATGACCGGAGCGATAGGGTAGTGGCCATTGCTGCATAAAGAAAACCAGACCTCTATTAGTACATAAATTATTAATACTAAAGACTTGGACTTTAGTCTAAAGTTTCTCCCAATATTTTTACGAACTGGTAGCCTCAACCTCCAATTCGAGGAATTACTTTAATTCCTTAGTGGGTACTAAAATCCACACAGACTACACATGAGCCCAACTTTGGTTGGTCAACCCATGTGCATCTATGGGTAGGTTCATAACCAGTTGTTTCTCTAAACAACTTCTAGTAATCAATTTTGCCCCATAACCTAATCAGTAGGCTTTGGCCTCCACTGAAAAGATCTGGTTAGGTCCAACCATTAACATGACTTGATTTGGTGAATCGGACCAATAAATGATCAGGCCCGATTTTGGTCAGCCAACCTAACCACCATTAGAAAGACTCAACCAAATTATCATACTATGAATGATAATTTCATTAGTCAATAAGCACCAAGCCTTTGGACCTCCAGTGATTATTAAACTAATGGACTCATTATCACTCACTTAATGGGAGGCTATGACTTAGTTATCACTATAACTTAATCATTTTAGGGACCTAATAATTTTTGAAAATTTTATTAAAGGATAGAAGAGAAGAAATTAACCAGCCAATTTCAATCCTCCCACTGACTTCACCAAGTCAGATTAAAAAAGATTTAATTAAAGCTGGCATTAGGAGCACCTAAATCAGTCACACTGATTTATCTAATGACATGGGTGAGCCCTAATCATCAAGTGATCTAATCAAAATCTAACTCACCAGGTTGGCCAGGTAAGTGAGATCAGTGGTGGGGATAAGCCATTAACTCGTCAGAGATCGAATCAATGCGAGTAGCTCCCACTTAAGAACCACTGGTCAAACTATCGAACTTATCTTAGACACCAACTGGTTCATTAATTTTAATTTGATCAACTTAGTAAATAGGGTTCCACCGCGTAGTCATGAATTAAGTCCATCTTGGTCTAGTTAAAGACATGGACCCATTCAACTACAACTATTGGAGTTGAGTCTAGAGTGTCATTGACCTAATCTAATTCAACTTTTGATTAGATTTGATCAATTACTCTAATTTAGTCCATTTCTTTAAGCTAACCTTAGGTCTAACCCAATTATGGACCTAATCCATCTAACCCATTGACCCACAAGTTTATGCAATTGTCTTAGGTCTTAATTCACAATTTTAGACCAACTTGACAACACTTAATTCTTTTAATTAAGTATTTGGCTGATGGGTCAGGGTTTGGCATTTCAAAAATAATTTTTAAATTTGAAAGGTTTTATTTTCTGTTCACCAAACATGTTGACTCATTTCACAAATAGATCAGTATATTTCATAAATAGCAATCCTATTGCTAATTACATAACAGAAAATAACTCAATCAAAATAAATCATGAATATTACTTTAGATCTAATCTAACATATTCATGATAAATTTTACAATTGAACCTTTACAATTAAGTCATTTCACTGCTTCATTTGCATGAGATATAATTGCAGCGGCACCCCTACCGCCATAGGAGACCCCATCGAATGGGAGGAGAGGGCCTTTAAACCCTACTTTTCTCCTATGACCGGACGGCCATGGCAACCAACCCAATTCGATTACTTGCTACTTGTATCATGTATATCTAAATATACCAATTTCAAAATTTAAATTTCAAATTTCAAATTTTAAATTTCAAAATTTTGAATTTCAAATTTCAAACAAATTTCAAATTTTTGAATTTTAAATTTTGAATTTTAAATTTTGAATTTCAAATTTTGAGTTTTAAATTTTGAATTTCAAATTTGAAATTTCAACCAAATTTCAAATTTCAAATTTCAAATTTTGAATTTCAAATTTTTGAATTTTGAATTTCAAATTTCAAATTTCAAAATTTAAATTTCAAAATTTGAATTTCAAACTTTTGAATTTTGAATTTCGAATAACTTTCAAAATTCAAATTTAAATTTTAAATTTCAAATTTTAAATTTAAACTTTTAGATTATAACTTAATCTACGCATGCAAATTCATATATCATATCTTAGAACCTGCTCTGATACCATTTAATGCGAAATTCAGTGCAGGGGTAAAATGGTAATTTTAAAACTTTTTCAAAATTATGATTTTACAGTGAAAAATATTAATTAATCTAATTAATTAATATATATTTATCTTATACTAAGATTTAAATATGATATATAGCATGCATGCATTTAAATTTGAAATTCGAATTTGAACAGTAAATACTTTACTGTAATGTGTTCAGAACACAATACCTTTGTGCAGGTAGTAGATCGCCATAATCTGATCACCATCGGGATAGTCTGATCATCGTGATGCAGCCACACAGTACGTCTGACCTCTGTGGATCGTCCACACGAGGCTCCCGATCTGATCGGCTCCTCACGGTGCTAGCTCGTTGTAGAGCCCTTTCGACGGTCGATGCTGATCGAACTCCTTCGATCGATGTCTATCGATTCTTTAGATACTCTGGATCATCAGTAGACATGCTTGAGAGGATGTTGAAGATCTCTCTAAAATTTGGTGGCTCACGATACTCGTAGCTCACCTTCTCACTTCCCGAATCCCAGGCTGAAACCCTAGGGTACACTAAGAAAAAACTCTACACCCTTTTTTCTTTCTTTTCTTTCTTTTTCTCTCGAAAGGTTTTGGACCTTCACCTCATGCAGAAAGGTTCCTCATGCCCCAAACTTTCTCTCCAAAAAATTCTTCGCACGCCCCACCTTTCTCCTCTTTTTAAAACAACATCGAACGTATCTTATCTGCGTGAGAGGATAAAGATAAGTGGTTGCACATTTGAATTCAAATCGAGTTTGAATTCAAATGCAAATCAACTCATCCCTATCCACTTATGGCATGAGAAGAGAAGGGCGTGGACTCTTTGTGCATGGAAAGGTTTCATGAGAAACCTTTTCTCGTGTAAGTTTTGTGGCGCACAAGATGGATAAGCCTAAAGGCACAAGAGATAAGTTATCCATTCAAATTCAAACATGCTTTGAATTTGAATGGTTAACTAATCAGCTTTATCCATCCATATGGCACACAAATATGGGTGTGGGGAGGGCTTTGTGTGAGAAAAAAATCATGAGAAATTCTTCTCGTGAATTCAAATGGGTGCAGTGGATGTGAGGTGGCGCAGGGAGTTTGGGTCAAGGTGGTTTCATTATTTAAACCAACCTAATTGAACCAAATAAGTTAGGCCCAATTAGACTAATTTAAATCCAACTTAATTAGGCTTAATTAGGCTCAATAAAATCATAATCAAATCAAGAATTGATTAAGCCCAACCCCTGATCAAATCAGGGACCAAACCATCTCTACGATTAGGTCAACTCTTAACCTAATCGGGTCAAACCCAACTGAATCCAATTCAATTGGACTTGATCCAAAAATAATAACTCAATCAAATTAAGTTAATTAGTGATCAAATCACTAATTAAATCTCTCATAAATATTGAGTCCAAATCCGATGGGCAATCGGGTATCAAAGTTCATCAATATGAAACCTTGATCGAAGAGTCCCAAACCAGTGGGACTCTTGACCCCGGTACCCAAAATGTGCGGACTTATGATCAGAGAATTCTAATTCTCGATCACAGAGTCTCAGACATGTAGGACTCATAGTCCACAAATATTAAGACTCTTCATCAGCCATCAGATCAGATAGGAACCTCTAATGTGTGTGACCCCGCAGGTTCGAACCTAAGCCGGTAGCACAGGAATCAATTTCTGTACTAATCGAAGTGACCATCTAGTAATGGTACCCGACGATCAGATAGGTCAAATAGTCACAATCGCAACACTGAGAACCTACGTGAATATGGTCACTGTATAATTCATCCCTTTTGACCCCTGTGTTTAGGATGACTTAGGGTGAAACTGTCAACCCTGATTAGATCATCCGAGTCGTGCTCAACTCAATCAGTCTTGTGACTCTTCACTAGGACTATCCTGGCTAAGATTTTGCTAAATTGAAACACGACTGTACACAGCTCCTGAACTGGAGTGGTCAATCCCATCTTGACACACGCACCGACAAGTCAAGTACTTGACTACACCCAGCAGCCTTCCGTCACTGAATTAGAAATTCAGATAGTCCAGTACCTAAGTACAGTGAGTTGCTTGTAAGTCACCGTGGTGGTCTCAAGTTGGAGGGATAGTTATACCCATATCCCATCGGAGCACATCTTGACAGCAGAAAAGGCTCCGGAGTCGGTCACGTTCAGTGCAGATGTACCCTTACATCTCACCTGTATGTCATACCAGTGTCTCCATACTTCTTAGTTAAGAGGACAACCAACCTATATGGCACACAATGACCTATGCTCGATAAATATTGTTGTCCTTGGTAACAACGTATCATTTGGTTGCAAAAGGTTTAAGGACTAAACGACAAATCCTCCTTTGTCGAGTCTAAATAGTCCTAAGAACTTACCACAACATAGGAGTTTATTAGAAAATGACAATTTATGATGAAAAATATCAAAATAATTTTTATTTATTTATGATTCATGTACTAATACAATAAAGAGCACAACCGTCAACAGGCTGACGATTGGCTTTGGGATACTATTCCCAACAGTCCCACCTTTCTACATATCAAGAGTTGATAGGATCGCGATGTTGTCGTTAGGACACCATGATTATCAATCAAATTCTGACTTCAATAAAAATTAAAAATATATAGAAAGTAGTGAGTCAGATTGAATCCACAGAGAAGGTAGGATTTTGATTTAAAATCTTTAATTTTATAAAAAATAAAATAAAATTTTAGAGAAAGTAATTTAAGTCAAAAAATAAAAATTAAAAGTATGAGAAATAAATTAGGTTCTAAGATCTACTAACTAGATCCTAGCATCTACTTGCAATAAAATAAATAATAAAAATTTAAAGAGTATAAAAATAAATTGGTACTAAGATCTACTAATTAGATCCTAGCATCTAGGAGCAAAAAATAAAAGACAAAAATTTAAAGTGCAAGAAAATAAATTTTACATTGATTGAAATTAAAATTCAAGTACAAAAAATTTAAAAAAAATAATAAAATAAAAAAAAATAAAACTATAACAAAGATCTGAAGTTGATCAGTTCAGCCTCGTCAGGAAGATGGTTGATGATCTCTGTCTTCCATCATACTCTGTAGAGCGAACTGGCTTCTTACCTTCTTTTTCTTGGATCTCTAAAGCTATTTAATTTATTTTCTATTTTTTTTATACTTTCTACTCAATTTTTCTTCTTCCTAAGCTTATTCTCAGATCCCTTATTTATAGATGAATTTTTCATAATTTTTTGGTAGGAAAAGGAGTCATAAAACTCTTAGAAATCATATTAATCCCCTTAGGAATATTCCTGGCCATCGGATCAGCTTCGGACCGCCTAGATCTGATCAAAATCCATAGTTTTAATTCTAATCAAAGTCGGATCAAATGTCAGCCATCCAATCTGGGTTCTGATGAAGTTCTGATCATTGGATCATGCAAAAGATCTCCTATTCAAAGTCAGAAACATCCTTAGCCATCCGATCGCTTGATGGATCACTTCTGGACCATCGGATCGTGTAAAAATCCCTCTTATAAACCGACAATGGATTCTGACCATCGGATCTGGGTCAGAATGAATTTCAACCATTGGATCATGCCCAGAATCCTTCTCTCGCTGTGAGCCACGTCTGTGGACCGCTTGAAGTTTTCTGTGGACTGCGTCCTGACTCTGTGGACCGACCGACCGATCCACCATGCATCGGAGATAATATTTTTTATTTTTTAAGATATTTTGACTCGATTTTTGCTCTGATTTTTTGTCTAAAAAATAGAAAAAAATATGCATTAAATTCTTCAAAAATTTTTCATCATTTTAGTGCTTAAATTGCTCAATTAAATTAACATCTATTTTTCATAAATATACTCTAATTTTATTTTTTTTAAAATTATTTATTTTTATAAGAAAATTTAATTTATTCATTAAATTAGGTTTTTAAGAAGATGTTAGCACCATAAATTACCAAAAATACCTTCAATAAATACAAAACTATACCACTTATCAACACATTATGTAATTCCAAGGTCTAAACTTGTACTTGTAACTTTTTATTATCAATAAAAGATTTTTTTATTCCAATCATGTTTGTGTATTCATGATTTGTCTTAGAAATTAACAAAGATAATTTTTATATATTCTTAAAGTATTAAGAATTTGAGATATACATTAATTAGTGGTTAATTTTTAAATACTCTCGATCAGAGGATCGTCATGGAGGATAGTGATCAATCCATTCGAGATCGGTGCACAGTTCACCTCCCTTATGGGCAGATGAGTCTTGAGTTTGCAGTATAGGGATACTAGGGTGAGGGTGCGGATAGTTGTTAGAGAATAACTTATACTGAGCGTGACCAATATGAAAAACCACATGAATGTCTACTCACTCATCAGTAGTCTTCTCGATGCTGCAGTAGTATGAGTGATCTTTTGACCTGTTATATCATTGACTATTCGTAGTGAGGCTACTGAGTTTAACTGCATATTCCCTTGATCTCTAGCTATTTGGATTCTTGCTATGTATGTTGGCTTCAGTAGGTTCAGGTTCACTGTTTGGAGTAGGATACACCTAGAAGAAATCTATCGATCTTATTAGAAAAGGAGAATCCTATACGATTTACGAGACTGAGTTCAGAAAGTCTTTGGCCAAAGTAAGTGTGAATATTGGAAAAGAGTTTCCATAAGATTCACAAATGAATTTGAGTCGAGTCAATCTTGCATATGACTAACTATGGGATCTAACGAGTTCTCCATGATCTCCGTTAAATCGAAACTCATGATAAAAGGACTAAATTATCTGATAACTGTACTTAGAGATTCATACTTTCATTTTATTGGATTACTACTACATACTGCAGCTATCACTAGTGGATTATGGGATTCATCGGGCATCATCTTGATGATTGATGACCCTCGAAGGGTAGAATTGAAAATATTCCGATCCATTGAAAAGAATTTCTATGATATTATGATGGAGATCATAATATATCTCACTATAAGATTGAATGAAACCTATAGGGTCACACATTAAGGGATTTAATCTCAAATTTGCTAATTGAGCTTATGAAGTTCCAATTGGGTTAGGATTTATTAAAATTCTATTAGGTTTATGAGAACCATGCTAGCACATGGTTAAATCTAATTCTTCTTAAGACTTCAATTTGATCAAGTCCATAGCCTTGAACCTAACCTAAATCCATTTGGGTTTAATTGGGCTCTTAATTATGAGCCCAAGAGGATTGGATAATATCAATGAGTTGGCATAAATTATCCTAATATTATTTCTTCATTATCTCCTAATTATCTTTAAGTGTGTATGTGGAATAGAAGGAAAGAATGGGTGGTGCCTTCATTTTTGGCAAGATCAGGGGCACCAATCCCCAAGATTTTGCAAGAGGGGCTTACCCCCCCTTATGGCTTGATATGGAGGAGAGAGAGAGAGGGGCCACGCCCCCTCACTTGATCAAAACACTAAGTGGGGCGCCAAGAGTTGGTGCCCCAAGTACCTGACTTATATACCATGGGATGCCCCTTGTACCTATCTAAAGGGGCTAATAATATATCAATTATATCTGATTTTATTGAAAAAAAAATCAGATAAAAAAGATAGAGTATTCTTATGAGATAAGGATATGCCTTTTTAAGATAATTAGATTCCTCTTATAAGTCAAGGTAGAGCTTATATAAAGAGGTCTCTAGGATTTAAAAAAAAAAGAATTTTGTGAAACAAAAGGTCTCTCTCTCTCTTCTCCACACCTCCCATCTTTCCTCTCTTCTCTTCCACGTCCAAGGGTTGGGTGTCCCACTTTCCACATGCCAAAAGGTAAAGGTGATTTTTCTTCAAGAGCGAAGAATGAGGAAAAGAAGAAGAAGACTACAGATCAAGGAGTTGATCGTGCAGTCTAGATTAAAGAGTTAATCTAAGTTTCAAGAATGAGATTCTACTTGGAGAAGAAAAATCTACTATGAGAAGATCAGTTCGAGATTGATCCCGATGGATATCCATAGAGGTCGGACACGTGTGCGGCTCGAGCATCTATGAATCCGTGATCATTGATAGCGATGAATATCTGTCCGTGCTAAGGTATTGAGATTCGATCCATACTTATTCTTAAATTTTAGATTATATATTTATTTTCTTTCTGAGTTTGGGTAGGATTAGATTTGATCTTATGCATGTGGGGTTAAAGGGTTTAATCCATTTATTTTTCACTGCATTCAAAAAGAGTTTTGAAATATACATATGCTGCCTACCCAATTTTCTAACAGTGATATCAGAGCTAGATTTTTAAAAAAATATATAATTTAAATTTTTATTAGATCTAAAAATTTTAATAATTTAAAATTAATCTTGTGCTAATATAAGGTTGTCCTGATATAGGGTTTACCCCTTATATTGTAAAGGTTGTTTTAGCACAAAATTGATCGATTTTAAAAATTATTTTCAGAGTAATTAAATCAATCTTTTAGATCTAAAAATTAACATATATAATATATTTAATTTTAAGTTTAGATCTAAAATTAGAATGATTAAAAGTTTATATCAAATTGATATAAAGTTGTTTTGATATGGGTTTATCCCCTATATTGTAAAGGTTATCCTAATTTGATGTGAATCAATTTTTGAAAAAATATTTTAAAATATTTTGATCATTATTTTAGATATGATTTTACATATATTTGAAGGGTAAATTTAGTTTTAGATCTAAAATTTGATGTATATGTGATGCATATTTAATTTAGATCTAAAACTATATATATATGATATATGACATTAGATTTAGATCTGAAACAGTTTTAAGATCATAAGCCACTAATTGCATGCAATGAAATATAATCTAAAAATTATTTTTAGATTTGAAATTATGTTGTTGCATGTGGGTTTGGGTTGAACAAATTAGGTCTAAGTGATCAAACTACAATTAGGATCTAATTGATTAGATCTGGCTAGACTCTATTTTTGATTTTGAGTAGTTGATTGAATCTAATCAATGGTTGATTAAGATTAGATCAAATGGGCTCAAAGTTGAGTTTAGTTATAGTTGATCGCATCGATTCATATTTTGATGTAAGTTGATTAACTCAAGATCAAATTTGGCTCAGTGGTTCGGATCCATTTTAATAGGTTAACCTAATCGATTCTAATCGATCAATTTGGTGTTTAAGGTAAGTATTTAGATGGTGGTTATTTAATTGGTTCCGTTGTTTGACTTGGTCAATTTTGATTAGTGTCTAAGGAAAGCAATGGGGGGACCCTCACACATCTTAACTTATCGAACCATCTTGGGAGATTCAGTTTCTTATTAGGTTACTTGTTGACTCGAGTTCACCCATGCCAACTAGGCTGATTAAACATATTAATGTGCTAACTTGAATTTAATCAGTTGGATGTCAGATCTGTTGATTTAGAAGAGACTTAAACTCAAATCTTCTCATTAAATATTAAGTCTAGAGGTCTTCCATCATTGTAGAGATGTGGATGCCTTCCTGACGTTGATCGTTCTCGACTGGTTACAGTGGTTCGGTTGCATCGGGAATATACAACCACTCTATTGACATTTGAAGTCTCAGAGTAGAGATGGGGTTGGACCCAATAACTATTAGGTGAGGATCCCATAACGGCTTTGCACCCATTGGTGAATGATGGGTCTGACTTAACTAAGAAATGTGTCAATAACTGTTAGGTGAGGCTACAGGACTTAGAGACCAAGCCCACTGCATCTTGCTTAGTGAAGTAATGGTCAAAGTATTGTCCACTCATTGGTCTTACTCACCAATAACTATTAGGTGAGGTGTGTATAGATTCATAGGATCGTAGTACCCACTTGAAACTGATCGCATATAGATTTCTATTTCTCCACCTGAAGAGTGTGGGAGATTCGAAGAAATAGTGGGAGCTTTTGTTTGTTTTTAAAAATCCCAAGAACAAACAATCTTATAAGTATAGATATCTAACTAGAAACTGTTCTTTTTGCAGATAACCATGTCGAGTACCAACCCCTTAGTCCATATCTTCGATACCAATAGATTGATCGGTACCAACTATAAAGACTGGATCCAAATTTGAGAATCATTCTCAGCTCCGAGAAACTCATCCATGTCCTAGATTAGGATGCACCTGTGTTACCTGCTCATCCATCCCCTGATCAATGAGCCATACTTGAGAAATGAATGGACAAAGATAATAAGGCAAAGTACTATATATTAGCATCCATGTCCAATGATCTTCAGCGATAGCATGAAGACATGAGGATTGCCAGAGAGATACTGATTTACCTGTAAGAGTTGTATGGTGAGCAGAGTCGCACAACTCACTTTGAGGTCTCCCAAAGACTTTTCAGAGCGAAGATGCATGATGGACTGTTTGTCAATGATCATTGTTTGACAATGATCAAAGACAAAGAGGAGTTTCAGAAGCTTGGTATGAATATAGACAAGGAATTGGAGGTAGATCTAATCCTCCAGTCTCTTTCTAAATCATATGGGCAGTTCATAATGAACTACTATATGAATAAAATCGATAGCACTTTGCCCGAGTTATTGAATATGCTAGTAACAGTAGAGGGCACCTTGAAGAGTTCAACGGGAATAGTTCTAGCTGTGGAGCAGGCTTCTTCCAAAAGAAATCTTCTTTTAAGAAGAAGAAAAAGCCTACGAAGAAGCAGAAGAATGAGGCCAAGCCCAAGAAATAGGTTCCAAAGATGGCCGATGACAAAGAAAAGTGTTTTCATTGTAATGTCGAAGGCCACTAGAGAAGAAATTATCTGACCTATCGGGTGACTGTCAAGAGCAGAAAGAAGGATTGGCCTTCTAAAAGTACATCTGAATTGCTCGTTATTGAAACTAATCTAATAGTTTCTTCTTCTTCTAGTTAGGTTCTTGATTCTGGTTCAAATACTCGTTTGTGCACTTCTATGCAGGGTCTTGAAGAAGGGGCTGAGAGAAGGTGAGATCACTCTTTGGATCGGTAATGGAGCAAGGGTTGCTGCTGTGGCCATCGGAACCTACCCTTGTGACTACGTTAGGACTTAGTTTATTTTTAAAAGATTGTTATTATGTACCTGTAGCCAGTAAAAATTTGATTTCTATCTCTGTGCTGGTATAGGATAATTATAATTTTCATTTCAATAAAGATATGTATTCAATTTATTTCAAAAATAAAGTGTAGCACGTGCTTTCTTGATTGACGGTCTTTACCATTTGCATATGGATGCAAGTATAAATATTAACGAGCAAATTGTGAATGCCATAGGGCCTAAGAGACTTAGAGATAGGATTAGCCAAATTATCTCTGGCACTTTAGGCTAGGCTATATTGAAGAAGACAAACTCAACAAATTGGAGAAAGATGATCTTCTCGGATCATTGACTTTTGAGTCTTGTCTAGTTTGTGAATCGTGTCTTCAAGAAAAAATGATCAAGCTACCTTTTGTGGGATAAGGGGAAAGGACCATTAAGATATTAGTCCTGGTATACACTGACGTGTGTGGTCCATTCGATGTATAAGCCAAGGATGGCTATATCTACTTCATAACTTTTACTGATGATTATTTATGGTATGGATTTATGTATCTGATGCACCGAAAGTCTGAAGCTTTTAAAAAGTTCATAGAGTTACAGATGAAGTAGAAAAATAGATCAAAAAACTCATAAAGGTTCTTCGATCAAATCGAGGAGAAAAATATCTTAGTGAAAATTTTTGGACCTATCTCAAGGATAATGGTATAGTCTCATAGTAGACATCTCCAGGGACATCTCAGCTCAATGGGATATTTGAAAGGAAGAATCAGACCCTATTAGATATGGTCCGATCCATGATAAGCTTTACAAGTTGGAAGTGATTCACAATCACTGACTTCGAGGATTTTCTCTTGAATCAACATGTTTATCCTGTTCTTGTTTATATAACCTAGCCTATAGTGCCATAAGTAGATATCTGATACACTATCTAATCTAGGGTGCTTGCTAGTAGAATAGACTACGTTAACAGGTTGTGATAACATATACACACCATTGTCCAAATATCCACAAAAAATAGTAACACCATTCATAATGATATTACCAACTTATTTGTTTATTGAAATTTCATAATCATTTTTGGCCAGAAGGCCTACAAAATAATATTTAAAAAGAAACTGAGATAGAAATGACAATCATTAAGAACAACGGTATGGGACTCAAATACAAGTTTCAAGATTCTAATGCTAGAACTGAAACTAGTCTTCCATCTCCAACGTTCAGGAACCTCTCACCTTGCTCGAATCTCCTACTGAACTGCAACCCCTGCAAGAATTGTAAATATGGTAAGGGCTACCAGTATCCAATACCCAGTCAGTTATATCACAAATAGAGAAATTGTAAGGAGTTATCATATAAATACCTTGCCCAGCAATAGCTTGCTTCTTTCTCTACCTGTTCGGATCCAGAGAGGCAATGTACTGAGGACAGTTCCTCTTTTAGTGCCCTCGATTCTTGCAAAAGAAGCATTCAGTTTGACTCTTATCAGGCTTGATCTTTTTGGTTTGGCCATGCACTGATGTCCCAGCCTGAACTTGCACCTTCTTCACTTTCTTCTTCTTGTTCTTCTTCCTTTTCTTAAAGGGTCGAGAACTAGAAGATGAACCTCCCACTAAGTTCACCGACTCCTTGTGGAGTTGGTGATTTTTCTCAAAGTTCTGAAGCAACCCCAGTATCCCATGGTAGTTTACTTCAGGCTTTGTCATTCTATAATGAGTGAGGAATGGGAGATAAGACTTAGGCAGCGAGTTCAATATTGCATCTTTCCCAAGCTGCTCATGCAAAGAAAAGCCGAGCTTGCTCAAACGCTCCACAGCTCGATCATGTAAATACATGATCAGTGACAGAGGCACCATCCCATATTTTGATGTTAAAGATGGCACAACTAATCTTGTGCCTTCCACGTCATCGGGTGTGCCAAAGACATCCTCCAACACTTGAAGCATATCCTTTGGTTGAGCCGTCTCAAATTTATGATTGAACTCATTGCTCATGACAGCCAGCATGATGCAGCGCACCCTGATCCGATCACTGAGCCACTTCTGGCAAGTGTCTCTGACTGTTCCACGTGCATTGGCAGCTGGCTCCTTAGGTGCAGGATTCGTTATCATATATAGGATCCGTTCATGCTCCAAGACTATCTTAACTTTTGGTACTAGCTACGAAGTTGGGTCCCACCAACTTATCATTATCCAACAATGATCAGAGTGATAGGAAAGTGGTCATATCTGCATAAAGAAAAATCATAACCTAATTAGTAATTGATTCATTAAACCTAAAGATTTGGACTTTAATCAAAAAGTTTCTCTCACTATTTTATTCGAATTGGTAGCCTCTACCTCCAATTCGAAGAATTATCCTAATTCCTTAGTGGGTACTAGAATCCACTTAGATTGCACATAAGCCCAACTTTGGTTGGCCAACGCATGTACATCTAAGGGTAGGTTCATAAATAATTATTTTTTAAATAATTTTTAATAATTTTAATTTTGCCCCAGTCTCTAATCAGTAGGCTTTGACCTCCACTGAAAAGATCTGGTTAGGTCCAACCATTAACATGACCATACTTGGCCCATCTAGCCAATGAATGATTAGGCCCAACTTTGGTTGGCTAACCTAACCACTATTTAGAAAGATGCAGTAAAAAAATCATATTATGAATGATAATTCCATCAGCCGATAAGCACCAGGCCTTTGGGCCTCCAATGATTATCCAACTGATGGACCCATTATCATCCACTTAATGGGAGGCTATGATCTAGTTATCACCATAACTATTTTATTTTAAGGATCTAATAATTTTAGAGGATTTAATTGATTTAGAAGAGGAGGTTAGATGAACCAGCTTATCATGATCCTCCCACTGGCTTCACCAAGTCAGCTTAAGGGAGACCATTAAAAGAGCTGATCTAGGAGCACCTAAATCAGTCACACTGATTTACCTAGCTGATATGGGTCAGCTCGAATAGTCAAGTGATTCGATCAAAATATAATTTCACCAAGTGGTTAGGTAAGTTCGATCAATGGGAGGGTCTGCCAAAGCTTGCCTTAGACACCATCAGAATTGGCCAGGTAAGCGGGCTGCCAATTAAAAATCATCGATCTGGTTTACCTTAGATACCAACTAATTTAATTAATTTGATTAGATCAACCTAACAGTTTGTGCTAGACCGCTTAGCCAAGAATTAAGTCCATTTGATTCTCGTTAAAGATATGGACTTGACCAACTACAACTATTGTTATTGATCTAGAGAATCCTTGACCTAATCTAAGACAACAATTGATTAGATTTAGTCAATTTTTAATTAAGTCCATCTTTAATCTAACCTTAGGTCTAACCTAATTAATGGATCAAATTTTACTAACCTATTAACCCAATGTGTTATGGTTTGTGTCTTAGGTTCTTCAATTCACAATCCTAGAACCTAATCAAACAACTTCTTAATTCTCAATTAAGTTTTGGGCTGAGAGTTGGGATTCAGTTTTTTAAAAATAATTTTCATATTTATAAAATATTTTTACAACATGATTCTATGAATCAAGTTGCATGTTTGATTTATAATCAAAATACAAGTGAAATAAGCATGAAACTACTTTAGATCTAATCTAAATAGATTCATGTAATTGAAATAATTTCAACTTTTAACTGTGCAAATTTTTCAGACAAATATATGATGGTCGAGCTGGCTCTTCATTGAATTCAAGCTGGCTCGATGACATTTTGCCCAAGCATTAGTTTTGTCTGCCTGAGAGAGCCAGCTTGAATCAGCATCGAGCCGGCTCGATTAATCCCCGAGCCGACTCAGCTGTGTGCCCGAGCTGGCTCAGCTGGTTTCAGCAGAACTGTCAATGGTTTTTTGCATGAAAATTATTAACAAAGAGATTTTATTTTAGATTTAAATATCTTTTAAATCTAATAAATCATAAATTTAATCTAGATTATATCTAACAAATTTATGATTAAACATAGATCTACACGAACTAGACAACCTTTGTACTGTGAGGGGTAAACCTTACAGCAGGACAACCTACTGTTCGTGATTAATCTAAAAATTTTAATTTCAGATTTAACAATTAGATTATAAATTAGATCTAATCTAAGAAATAATCTAAGTATATATAAATAATCATGTAATAAACAATCTAGGCTCTGATACTAATTAAAGGAATCAGATCTAGGATTTTAGGGTTAGATCTTGAAACTTTTTTAAGATCAAGCAGTGGAAGACTAAAATAAATCAAAATTTATCTTATAAAATTAGAGAATCTCTAAATCTAAGATTCTATTACATGATTATTATATGGTATTAAATCAAAAATTAAAATATAAAGAGTAAGAACTATATATTGATCATATCAACATGTTTCTATACTACATCTAATGTATGCAAAATATAATAGATCAGATCTATTACCTTGCAAGTTAGACGTTCTAAGTTTGCTGATCCAGGCTTGAGGATGATGTTGTGAGCCACATATATGTCCGACCTCTAGGAGTCATCCACACGAGCCCACGAATCATGATCAGAAGTTCTGGTCCAGAAAATCAGCACAGTATGCTAGTACTATGCTGATCCTTCTTCGATGGTCGATCAGATACCTCCTTCTTGATTTGGGCTTTTTCAAAGATAAGAAGTAGGAGAAAGAGTTTTAGATGTGAGACACTCTTAGAAAACTCACAGATGGAGGAAGAGAAGAGGTGAACTCAGCAACCCTAGAAGAAGACCCTCTTCTTCTTCTCTTTGCTCTAACCCAGACACTTAATTTTGTGTCTATTATATCTCCATGCCCCAAAACTCTTTCTCCCTAATTTTTACATACCCCAAAGGTCTCTCAATGCTCTGTAATTCATAAAACTTTCTTGAGGAAATTTATCTTAAATCAAGAGATATAAAGAATCCTTGTCTAGGTCAAGTACCTAGTGAAGGAAAATCCAAACAGGGTAAGACAAGGGGTGCCCAACTCTTGGGTGCCCCCTCCTTTTTTTGCCATGAACCACCAGAAAAGGGCACACAATATGTGCCATAAAACCATAAAAATTTCAAAAAAAAATTGGATAAAATCAGTGCCATAAGAAAAGAGTTTTGGTTTCCTAAAATTCTATCTCATAGAATTTGAAATCCAAACTAATTCCTACTTTGACTTGGTCCACAACCATATTTCATGTAAGAGAGAAAGAGTGAAAAGCTTTGGTCATGCATGAAGGCCTGGGAGAAAAGTTTTATCACATAAAATAAGAGAGAGTGGGCATGGGGGGCTAAGGTGACGCAAGGTGGAATCCTAGTCTTACTAGGGTTCAATCTATGACTTGTTCAAATTTAGTTTCTCAAATCAAATCAAATCAAAACTAAATCAATCTAATTAAAATAGGTCTTAACTTAATTAAGAATCTAATTTAATCAGATTAAATTAAATTTAAATCTAATTTAAATTTTTAATCGAATTAGAAATTAGGTTGATCCAAGTCCTAATTGAACTAGGACTAGTTTTTTTCTTACACTTGGCTTATCTAATAAACTAATTGAACTTGATCCAATTAAGTCAAACTAAATCTAATTAAATTATATTTAATTAAACTTAATCTCAATCAATTGGATTAATCAAATTAATCAATTAGTAATCAAATTGCTAATCGATCCTCCTGCAACACTTGCACTAGGTTAAATGTCAATCGTATTGATCGTTTAACCTTAGAATGATTCTTAATGTTAATCAACCATCCGATCGGATCATGAACTCTAATGTGTGTGATCTCATAGGTACAAACCTAAGTCGGTAGTATAGAAATAAATTTTTATACCAATCGAAGTGACCATCTAGCAATTGTATCCGACAGTCAGATAGATCGAATGTGTAGAACAACATCCTTAGAACCCATGCGGATATAGTTTTTATATAATTTATCTCCTTGACTAAAATGCTCATAGGATACCTCAGAGTTCAACTATCAACTCTGATCAGGTTGTCCACATTGTATTTTAAAATATCAAATCCATCTGATGGATTATCTTGGTCAAGATTTTGCTAAATTGAAATACAACGACTCATTCTTCTCCAACTCTTAAAGTGGTCAATTCCATCTTGATCACACTCTAACTTCACAAGTACTTGACTGTGCCCAGAAGCCTTCCATCACTGAATTAGAATTCAGTTAGTCCAGTATCAAAGCACAGTGAGTTGCTTGCAAGTCACTGAGGCAATCTCAGGTCTAAGGGACACTTATACCTATATCCCATCAGAGACATTCTCGACAGTAGAATGCTCTGGAGTTGATCACGTTCAATGATGATGTACCTTTACATCTCATCTGTATGCTATACCAGTGTCTCCACACTCCTTAGTTAAGAGGACAACCAACCCATATGGCCTACAGCGACCTGTGCTCTATAGAAGCTGTCATCCTTATTAACAGCCTATCATTTGGTCGTGAACAATTTTAAGGACTAATCGATAAATTCTCTCTTTATCGAACCTAAATAGTCCTAAGAATTTCATCACAACAACGGAGTTCATTAGAAGATGAAAACTTATAATGAAAATATCAAAAATATATTTTATTTATTAACAAATCAATTACAATACAAGATTGCTCAACCGTCAATAGACTGATGATTAGCTTTTGGGATATATTTTCCAACAATACCTCCTCCATCTCATGGATTAAGTAGGGTCTTCTATCCTCTTGAAAGATACATAGGTATCCTTATAGAGGATTTAGAGGAAGCGTTCCTTGTAGGAGATAGGGACATTAGGAATGATCCCAAAACCTATGATGAGGCTGTAGGAAATTTACAGTAGTGTAGTACATGCAATTAAAAAATTTTATGCAGTGAAAATAATAGATTAAATAATTTAATCTTAATCACATATATAAGATCTAATCTTAGACTACCACATCAGGATCTTTGATATGAAAAATATATACTTTAGATCTGAAAATAAAAATTACATCGATCTCATCGATTCTGAAATTCTAGATCTATCTATTAGATCTACCATAGAAATCAAAATAAGTTAGAGATCATTACCAAAAAATTTTGATCTTAATTTCTTCTAATCTAATGATTGGGGAGAGTATTCTTCAGATCACTCATAGCCACACAAAGTTGTCTGACCTCTATAGAAAAATCCATGCTAAGACTGATGCAGATCAGGGGTTTGGAGATGCTAGTCTGCAAACAACTTCGACAGCTGACCTCTTCCTTCTTCTACAAGCACCTTGGACACTCCAAAGTGATAGGAGATCTGGAGAAGGAAGAGAGGAGAAGGAGAAGAGGCTTTGAAAATAAAAAATCTATAAGAAAATTGATCATGGGATGTCCAAAAGAGGGGTCCTCTTTTTATAGACTGGAATTAGGACTTTCCAAAAAAGGATGCCATGAATCAACACCAAAACCCTTTTTGTCATCACCAAAAATTCCAAAAAAATTATTAAGATATGGAGAAGAAATCTAAAGTCTCACATACTAAAAATTCTTCAAAAAAAATAATAAAAAAAATAATATGACTCCAATAATATACCATATATGAAAAATTCCTTTCCTAGTCTGCATCTTATCTCTAATTCGGATCGCATTCGAATTAGGCAAGAGATAATATTATGACTCATCAGCTATAGCCAACCACCTTTATTGGATACTATCTCATGATGCCAAAAATCACAATTCAAATCTAATTTGGCATGAAAAAAATTGGCATGGATCCAGATGTGGTGCAAAAGATAAGGATAGAGTCCTAGTCTGACTTGGACTCTTCATTTCTAATTCAATTCTAATCCAAATCAAATTTAGATTGCAACCACTGATAGAAATGAATCTAATCTAATTAAAAATTTAAATATTTCATCAAATTTCTAACCCAATTAAGAATTAGTCGAGTCCAAACCCTGATCGATTCAAAATCAAAATTTTCTTGTAATCGGGTTTGATCATATCAATCCCAATCTGAGTCGAACTGAATCTAATTCAATTAGACTTGTTCCAAAGTCTTTACTCAATCAAATTGAGTCAATTAGTAATCTAATTACTAATTAATTCTTCATAAATGATAGAGTCTCAGTCTCAGTGGGACTTTCCCATAGAGTCCTAATCCAAGTAGGACTCTTCACCAGAGTCACATCCAATTGGACTCTTCAGTCATCAGATCTGACTAAATCTTCTAATGCGTGTGATGCCATAGGTTTGAACCTAAGCTGGTAGCATAGGAATAACTTTTTATACCAATCGATGTAACTATCTAGCAATGATGACCCGACGATCGGATGGGTCGAAGTGTTGCAAAGCAACCTTCTAGAACCTACTGACGTATGGTTATCGTATTATTCATCCCTTTGATCCAAATGCTCAAAGTGACTTAGGGTTTAACTGTCAACCCTAATTAAGTTGACCATATTATATTTCAACTTTTCAAATTCATCTCATAGATTATCTTGATCAAGATTTTGCTAAATTGAAATACACTGATGCATATCTCTTACCAATTTAGAGGGGTCAATTCCATCTTGACTCACACACTAACTTGATAAGTACTTGACTGCACCTAGTATCCTTCCATCACTAAATTAAAAACTCAGATAGTCTGGTACTAAAGTATAGTGAGTTACTTACAAGTCACCATGGTGATTTCAGGTCGGAGAGACACTTATACCCATACCCTTTACAAGCTACTCTTGACAGCAGAGTGCTCAGTACATAATCACGTTCGATGTGAATGTACTCCTACATTCTATCTGCATGCCATCACAGTGTCTCCACACTCCTTGGTTAAGAAGATAATTAGCTCATATGGCACACAATGACCTATACTTGATATCGCTATCATCTTAGTAATAGTGTATTATTTGATCGCGAACAATTTTAAGGACTTAATGATAAATCCTTCTTTGTCGATTAATATATATAGTTCTAAGGACTTCAATACAATATAGAAGTCCTAAGATGATCAATTTATAATAAAAATACTAAATAATTTTTATTAATAAAAATTCATATATAGTTTACAAGATGAGCACAATCGTCTAACGATTGACTTTGGGATATATTTTCTAATAGAGGCAATGTTAGATATAGACTCTGAAAAATGGATAGAAGCAATGAAGTCAGAAATTGACTCCAAACATTCCAACCAAGTTTGTCCTTAGTAGATCTATCTAAGATATTGTACTTATTGGGTGTAAATAGATTTACAAAGAAAAATTGAGCCAGATGGTAAGATAGAGACCTATAAGACAAGGTAAGTTGCAAAAAGTTATAGTCAACGCGAAGGCATTGGCTATCTTGAAACCTTTTCGCCCATAACCATATTGAAATCCATCCGTACTCTGCTTGCAATAGCAGCTTTTCATAATTATAAATATGACAGATGAATGTAAAAACTGCCTTCCTAAATAGATATTTTAAGGAAGATATCTATATGGAGCAGTCTTTGTTAGATGTATGTCCTAAAACCTAATATGACTGACACATTAAAATAAATCTAAGACATAATTTTATACATAATATATTGATTTAATCAATAAAAAGGATAAATTTATTCTTCATTCAAGTATGATGTATCTTTGAATCATCCATGAAATTAATTTTCAATACATATTCTCAAAGTATTGAGAATTAGAGATATATATTTAATTCTAAATACTCCCAGTTATAGGTGTTGGAATTTGAGGTTTGGAGCATGCATGTGTGTCTCAAAACTTTATTTTCTAAACATCACAATAGAATATAAGATTAAAATACTTTTAATCTAAATCATGCATGCATAAAAATATAAAATCATAAGGATCTAGTTCATGTGCTGAAATTGACATATACTGAAATTCAGATTGTGATCAATTCACATACCTGTTTCGCAATCTCTTTCTTCAAATCTGGATCTGAAAGAGAAAATTTTTTTTTTAGTCACACAAGTATCTGACCTCTATGGGTATCCACTTGGGATCAGTCTGGAACAGCCCTCTAGAATTTGAATTTTTTTTCTAAAAAAATTCAGCCTGCTAAATCTGAACGAAGCCTGGATCGCGATCAACACTTGATCTCTTTCCTTGATCTTCTTCTTCTCCTCTTCTCTAACCTTTCTCCCTTACTATATGCTACTGCTACAACTTTGAAACCAGTAAGGAAGCGGACACCCAACACCTTGGATGTGGGAGACTTGGGACGTCCCAAAGGTTGGGGCATGTGGGATGCCCAAGGGGAGAAGAGAAAGGGAGAGGAAGAGAGGGCATGGGGAGACCTTCTAGATGTGAGGGGTTGCTGGTTTGGATGCACCAGGGACCTTAGGAGAGATCCCTTTACATAGGCATGCGGATTGAATCCTATTCAATCTCATAATATAAGTCCTACTTGCATTGGATTTCCTAATAACTTAAGTTATTTAAATTACATTAGGAATCCTATTAGATGCCAACTCTTGGAGCCTTGCACCCAATTAAATACACCCTCTTTTGCACCCAAGGGATGCCCCATATCAGATTAATAAGCTCTCTAATCATAAGACATGCCCAACTTGATCAAATCAAGGTGGCACCCCATAATAACTATAAAAAAAAATTAATTAAGAACTTGCATCCTAATTTAATTGATCCATAACCTTAGACACCCAATGATTGGGAGTCTCATGAATCTAATTCACGTAGGTTATTAGCAGATAATTAAGTTTCAATTATCTTATCAAATAAAAAATTCTAACGGAAAGAGGAATTGGATCCAACCATATGCTAGCAAGGTTACCATGAATCCAATCAAATTTCTCTAAATCCAATTGACACTTCATAAGCTCAATTGTTAATTTCAGGCCTAATCTCTTTGTTGTGTGATCCCATAGGTTCAATTCTATCTGATAGTAAGATATACAATGATCTCTATCAAAGTATCATTGAAACTCTTTTCAGTAGATCGAAATAATTTTACTCTAACTCATCAAAGATTATCGATCCAGAACAATCCTAGTGAGCTCTCATAATTCACCAGTGACACCTAGCAGTATGTAGTGATAACCTAGTAGAATTGAAATGAACCTCTAGGTATAGTTAACATATGATTCAGCCTCTCTATCGTGAGTCCCGACTAGATGGCAGGTCATGGATAAATCGTCAAACCTCAACATCAGTCATATGATAGGTTCAATTAGCTCAAGTCCTGTTATGACTTCTATAGAAATTCTTTTCCATCAATCACACTACTGTGGCCACAGATTCTTGGACTTAGCTTCTCAAATCTTATAGGACTACTCTTTTCTATCAAAGTTGATAGATCCATCTTGATGTGCATCCTCTCCTATAGTAGACAAACTATCGCTAACATCTACTACAAAAGCTCATTGAGATCAATATCTATGTGTCAGTCAAACTCTAGCAGTCTCACTGTGGGCAGTAGTTAATCTCAGATCAAATGATCATTCACACAACTATAGCATCAAGATGATCACTGACGATCGAGTAAAAATTTAGATGATCTCTTGTATGATCACGCTCAGTACTAGTTATTTTCTAACAACTACCCCACTCGTCACCCAATGTCCCTACACTATAGACCAAAGACTCATTTATCTCAAAGAAATGATCTGTATGTCAGTCTACCCAGATCGATCACCATTCTCATGATGATCCTATAATCGGAGTATGTAGGAATTAAATACATGTCTATAATTCTTAACACTTTGAGAATATGTCTCGAAACTAATTCCATGGATGATTCAAGGACACATCACACTTGAATGAAAAATAAATTTATGCTTTTATTGATCAAATCAATATATTAAGTATAAAATTATGTCTCAGAGTTATTACAATATGTCAGCCATATTAACTTTTAGAATATACATCTAACAATCTTTCACTTGGACTAAAGTCAATTGGCCATAAATCTAAGTCCCATCTTCTTAAGGTGGACTTTCATTTTCGATTAGCTCTACTGCTTAGTCAGCGGGTCTGCCATGTTATTCATAGAGTCTACTCTTCACACCTCGATATGTTTCTTTTTGAGGTAGTCACGTATGATGTGATACCATCACTCGATGTGTTTCAATTTTTGATGAGATCTCGGCTCCTTAGCAAGTGCTATGGCTTAATTGTTGTCGCAGTATAGTGGTATGGCATCCGATGTCATAATCTTAAGTTTCTGTTGGACCTCATGTGGTGCTCCTAAGGCTCAGAGAACCAAAACTAAGGCCAAAGTCCAAAGTCCATGAGGTGCTCATGGGGTTTCTAGGACTAGTTTAGGTCTTAGGACAAAAGGCTGTCAGCCTTTCGGGTCTTGAGATTCAGAAAATTTGAGCCTTAAGGGGCTAACTTATTTTGGACTAGATTTGAGTCCTAGGTAGATGAGATTTGTTCAAATCATAGGTGTACATGGGTTTGGGTTAGCACAAATCTCATATTAAGTTAGCCAAGGGAGTTTTGTGGTCGGCTCACATTGACCTTATATAAATACTTTTATATTTAGGATTTGTATGGATGGTTGATTAATCCAATTATTTTTTTTCTAAACTTTCTCTCTCTTTCTTTCTCTCCCTCTCTCTCTGGTCTTCTCCACATCTTAGAACTAAGAAACCTAGGGTTTCTTGGCTGCCACCTCAAAAAGGAAAGAAAGGAGGTGCTAGAAACCAGCGCCCCCCTTTGTGCACGCCCCTATTTTGAGCACCCCCTCTTGGTCACCGAGAAGAGTTTCAGGTCTAATTTTTTTATTTTATGGAGGCTTCATCAAGAGTGCTTCCAGATCTCAAAAAGTAGATTTAAGATCTAGTAGAGAAGGGGTTCAAATTGAAGAAGAAAATCCTGCTGGCAGGATTTACAAGGCTGCTAAAACCAAGAAGGCTGTTCTTCTTCAACGTGTTTCATCCCCTTCCAGTGAGTTTTCTTCATTGATCTCCTGGTGGGAGGTACTCCACACACCTAGAAACATGGAACAATAGTTGGTATCAGAGCCTGTATTGTGTGGAGGGAGAACGAGACACCAAAAGGTAAAGATCTTCAAAAGCTGAAATTTCAGCAAGATCCCTGTCAAGGTATTTCTCAAATCCCTTGGATTTTCTATTATGATTTGGTTTGGATATAGCTATGGAAAGCAACATAAAGGTAGATTTTGAGAAGTTTGATAGGAAAAAAATTTTTTATTTGAAAAGTTAGGGTTAAAGATCTCTTGGTTCAGGCAGATCTAGATCAGACGTTGGAGGAGAAGCTTGAAGGAATATCGGATCATCAATGGATGTCCCTGGAGAAGAAGGTTTGTTCGGTGATTAGAGGGTATTTGATAGATGTGTCTCTCTATTCAGTGTTAGAGGAGAAGATCCGAAGGGTTTGTGATCAAAATTGCACACCATGTATATGGAAAAAGATATGTGCAACAAGCTGATGTTGAAGAAGAGACTGTACAGCCTTCGGATGTAGGAAGGCAGAGATATCTTGGGTCACATCCAGAGGTTTGACTAGATGTGAAATGAGTTGCTGAACATCAGGTGAAGATGGAAGAGGAAGATAGATCTCTATTATTGCTATGCTTGCTGCCCCTTTTCTATGATCCATTGGTGATAACGCTGTTGTATGGCAAGGAGACTCTGGAGTATGAAGACATGGTCTCGGTGCTGGACTCCAATGAACAGCGGAAAAAGATGACCAAGGATGGAGACACCCAGGAGGGCTTGGCCATGGGGGAGAGATCAGAAATAGAAAAAGAAAGAGGTAAGTCAAGAGAATGATCAAAGTCTCAGAAGAGCAGTAGCAAGAAAGAGGCTCGGTGCTACAAGTGCAATGAGATTGGGCATTTCAAGCGAGATTGCCCACAGTGGAAGAGCAAGAAGGGAGACAAGGGAGGATCTGATGTGCTGAGTACGATGGCTGATCAAGAGGTGGAGGATGACCTCTTGGTGGTATCTGATGGTCACAGGTGATACACAGATGTATGGACCCTGGATTCAGCCTGTTCGCATCACTACACCCCAAACCGATCTTGGTTCATGACATACACCAAGATTGATGAGGGGACTGTGACACTCGGAGATGATCACCCATGCAAGGTTGCTGGTATAGGGAGCATTCGGGTGAGGATATTTGATGGGATAATGCAGACTCTCACAAATGTGAAGCACATCCCAGAATTGAAGAAGAATCTGGTGTCACTGGGCTATTTGGAGTGGACCGACTTCAGCTTCAACAGTCATGCCAGAAGTGGAGTCTTGAACATCTCTAATAGAGCCATGGTGGTGATGAGAGATAGAAGGATGGCGAATAACCTCTACAGGTTGGAAGGATCTGTGGTGATCGGAGAATCTGATGTAGCAGCTGCAGTGCAGGATCAGCAGGAGGCTCATCGGTTGTAGCACTACCGCCTAGGCCACATGGGTGATCATGGGATGAAGGAGCTGAGCAAGCATAGTCTGATTCCAGATCTAGATGGAGGTATTTAGAGGTATGTGAGTCATATTAGATGAAAAAATAAAGGAGAGTGCAGTTCACTACTAGTTCAGCCCGTAGTGCAATCCCACTGGAACTAGTCTACACTAATGTGTGGGGACCGACCCTGATTTCAGCAAGAAATGGGGTGAGATACTTCTTGACCTTTATAGATGATTTCTCAAAGAAGGTATGGGTCTACTTCATGAAGGAGAAATCAAAGTCTTCATCAAATTCAAGATGTGAAAAGCTGAGGTAGAGAAGGAGATAGGTCGGAGCTTAAAGTGTCTGCGGTCTGACAATGGTAGAGAGTACACTAGTAGGGAGTTTCATATTTGTTGTGAGAAATATGGTATCAAAAGGTGCTTCTCGGTGAGAGGGACTCCTCAGCAAAATAGGGTGGCTGAGAGGATCAACAGAATCCTTTTGGAAAAGGCACGGTGCATGAGGCTGCAGGTAGGGCTTCTTAAGGCATTCTGGGTTGATACAGTGGATGCAACCTACTATTTGGTGAATTGGTCACCTCACACAAGATTAGATGGTGGTATTCCAGAGGAAAAATAGTCTGGAAGGAGGATTGGGTTAAGCCATCTAAGGGTGATTGGGTGCACGGTATATGTGCACATCGGTGCTGGTGAGCGGACCAAGTTGGATGCTAGGTCACGGAAGATGGTGTTCTTAAGGTATCTACGGAGAATTAAGGGATACCGGCCGTGGATCCCTTGGAGAAAAAGATCATCGTCAGTAAAGATATCACCTTCGATGAAAATTCAGTTCTCTAAAGGCGAGATGGCATGGAGGAGCAGCAAGAGCAGCAGAAGGTCCAGCAGGGCAACGTTGGACAACTTACATCCTATTCTCTTTTGCCTCTTGCAGGTACATCGAGAGGACTTGATATTTAGATGGAGTACTTTTTATTGGGAATAGTGTTCCAAAGCCAATCATCAGCCTGTTGACGGTTGTGCTCATTTTTGTATATGTACATGAATTATGAATTAATAAAAATTATTTTGGTATTTTTTATTTCAAAATGTTTCATCTTCTAATGAACTCCTATGTTGTGGTGAAGTCCTTAGGACTATTTAGACTCGACAAAGGAGAATTTATCGTTTAGTCTTTAAATCTGTTTGCTACCAAATGATACGTTGTTACCAAGGACGACAACATTTATCAAGCATAGGTCATTGTGTGCCATATAGATTGGTTGTCCTCTTAACCAATGAGTATGGAGACACTGGTATGGCATACAGGTGAGATGTAAGGGTACATCTGTACTGAACGTGATCGACTCCAGAGCTATTTCTGCTGTCAAGATTTGCCCCGATGGAATATGGATATAAATGTTCCTCCGACCTAAGACCACCATGGTGACTTGCAAGCAACTCACTACACTTAGGCACTGGACTACCTGAATTTTTAATTCAGTGACGGAAGGCTGCTGGGTGTAGTCAAGTACTTGACTTGTCGGTGCATGTGTCAAGATGGGATTGACCACTCCAGTTTAGGAGCTGTGTACAGTCGTATTTCAATTTAGCAAAATTTTGGCCAGGGTAGTCCTTGTGAGGAGTCACAGGACTGTTTGAGTTGAGTACTGTTGGTGCAAAAATCTGCTTGCGCCGGAGAGGCTGGAGTCGGGGAAGTCGCGGTCGCCGTCGGGACCTGCAAAGGAAGTCTAAACCGGAGGTGGGGTTGCTCCGGCAAGACCCTCTGACGCTCAAGTCAGTTCTCTGCCTCAACAAGAATGGAGTGCTCGAACGGAGAATTTAGCAGAGTTTTTGAGATAAGAAATGAGCTTATAGAATAACGTATCTGGGTCCCCCTTTTATAGCGGAGGAAGCAACGGATTGATGGCGACATTTGTAACCGTCTGGTAGTGGGCCGCCCATGGTCAGGGAATTTATGGCGAAGGGTAGTGGAGTAGACCCGTGGCTATTGCTATGGCCTGCCACGTAGAGCCTGTTGCAGGTAGTGGAGCGGCGTCCGTTGCCGCTAGTTGTCAGGGAGTAGTGGAGTCGCGCAGCACCTGCCGCAGGGAGCAGAGCAGAATCGTGGCCGTTGACACAGTCTGTCAGAGAGTAATGGATCCGTCGCAGGGAGTGATGGAGCCGCGCGAATCCGCTACAAGAAGTGAAACAGGATCATGGTTGTTATTGTGACCTGCCAGGGGCGCGGATCTGTCGGTTGAAGCTCGACAGTGGTCGGAGTCCAGCCTCTGTAGAGGTCCGGGCGGAGTCCTCCTTGCAGTTGGGGTCGTGGGTGGAGCCCGGCTTCCGTGGGAGTCCGGGCGGAACCCTCTCGGAGCTGGAGTTACGGGCGGAACCCGGCTCCCGTAGGAGTCCGGGCGAAGTCTTCCAGCAATCGAGGTTGAAGGCGAAGTCCGGCTCCCGTCGGAGTCCGGACAAGGCTTACCAGCAGTTGACGTTGAGGACGGAGCCCGGCTTCCATGGGAGTCCGGGCGGAGTCTGCTTGCTGCTGAAGTTATTGGCAGAGTCCGGCTCCCGTAGGAGTCCGGACGTAGTCTGTCTTGCGGTAGGAATTGTCGAGAATGAAGCTCGGCTCCCGTGGGAGTCCGGGCGAAGTCTCCCTGCAATCAAGGTTAAAGGCGAAGTCCGGCTCCCATAGGAGTCCGGACGGGGCTTACCAGCAGTTGACGCTGAGGTCGGAGCCCGGCTCCCGTAGGAGTTCGGGTGGAGCTGTCCTGTAGTCGATGTCGGCGGCGGAGCCCGACTCCCGTAGGAGTCCGTCCGGCTTCCGTAGGAGTCCGGGCGCAGTCTGCCTTGCAGCCTTTGGAGTTGAGGACGAAGCTCAGCTCCCGTAGGAGTCCGGGCGAAGTTTTCCTGCAGTCAAGGTTAAAGGCGAAGTCCGGCTCTCGTAGGAGTCCGGACAAGGCTTACCAGCAGTTGACGCTGAGGTCGGAGCTCGGCTCCCGTGGGAGTCCGGGCGGAGTTTTCCTGCAGTCAAGGTTAAAGGCGAAGTCCGGCTCCCGTAGGAGTCCGGACAAGGCTTACCAGCAGTTGATGCTGAGGTCGGAGCCCGGCTCCCATGGGAGTCCGGGCAGAGTCTGCTTGCTGCTGAAGTTATTGGCGGAGTCCGGCTCCCGTAGGAGTCCGGACGCAGTCTGTCTTACAGTCGTTGGAGTCGTCGGCGGGACCCGACTCCCGTAGGAGTCCGGGCGGAGCTGTCTTGTAGCTGAAGTTGTTGGTCGTCGAGGATGAAGCCCGGCTCCCGTGGGAGTCCGGGCTGAGACTTCTTTTGAGGTTGGCCTTGTTGGCGAGCCGTTGGTTCTATGGAGGACTTCGGCTGGGGGTATTTTATACCCAACACCAGTCCCCTACTTTCGAGTTTGAGTTTCGAACAAAGGAAGTACGGAGAGATGGACACAGCCGAAGCCGTCCCTTCGAATCCTGCGCACCGTCGCCCCCGGATATTTTGGCATTTAATGTGTGCACGTCAAAGCCCGCTTTCCGGTGAAGGTGACCTGAAGAGTCTTTTCGAACCCCCGTCGGAACGCAATCCCAAGCGTCGTGCCACGAGAATTTGTGAACGGTCAACCCTCGATAGCGATGAGGGGGACATGCGCGACACGTGGCACGCACCAGTTGGCCCAGAACACCCACCGTCATAACTGCGCTAGGATCCGTCGGCTATTTAAACCCCCTAATCCCTTCATGGCCTCATCCTGGTGCCTTTCTTTCGCCTGAGAGCCTTGCTCCTCAGCTGCTTCCCTCGCACCAGTCCTTGCCTTCTTCAGCCCCCCAATTCTTCTCTGAGGGTTCCTACGCCATGTCCTCTACCCCGGAGGCCATTCTTGAAGGGATGTCTAGGGCTTGGAGGAAGGTGAGGAGGAGAACGGCGGCCGATGAGAATCTCCGTCGTTTTAAAGGGGGCCTGAGGAAGAATTCCTTCAACAACAGGGGTTTAATAAGGAGGCTGTTGGTGAAGTTATTCTGCCTGCGAATTTGGAGTAGCAAGGCGGGGTGATACCGGTCAAGAGGGCAGAGCTGTTGTCATAAGCGGTGGCGGGATCCTTGATGCCGTCGGGGCTGAGGGACCAGAGGCGGTCGGCGTCGACGGTGGGGCAGTGGAACTTGTTGCGGGGATGGTGGAAGTAGCGCATGCCGACCTTGCCGGAGCATTTTGGGTGGTGGCTGTCACGGAGCATTCGGAGATGAAGCATATCTCTGGCATCACTACTGCTTCCAAGGTGACTCCGGCTCTTCTTGAAACAGGTCTTCGCCACTGCTGCCGTTGCCCTTACCGCCCCCATGGATCTATCCCACCCTTTTCTCCCTAGGGTTGGGACTTCGGAGATAGAGCGAAGCGAGGTGGGGCGAGAGCTGTTACACGCACTGGAGAACGCGGCTGAGAAGGACAGAGATGGGAAGAGGAGTTTGCAGCTCGATGCGGCCTCCGGTTCATCCTTCCCGAACCGTGTTCGCGAGGCTTGCGATGATGTGTATCTTCTTCTTCTTCTTCTTCTTTTTTTTCTTGACCCACCGGGTCTTGTAACATATATTCTTGTTAAATGAAAAGAAGATTTTGTTACCTCATCTGCATCTCGCATTAAATAGTTGTCTGTCGAACTTCTTCATTTTCCTTTCCTCTTTCTTCCTTCTCTTCTTCTTTTCTTTTTCATGTCATCCCAAGGTCATCGATGACCTCTTCTGTTCATGTACGGTTGTCATTTGTCGAGCTCCTTTTTGGCTTTTACGCCGTTCGAAGATACCCAATTGTCATTCCGTTGATGGCTGCAGGTTCGCTTGGGGCCATTCGGGCCCGAGGTCCCTCCTAGGGCTTGAATTCGGGGATCCGAGCTTCCGTTGCCCTCGGGCACTGTTTGCTTTCCTTTTTTGCTTAGAGTTTTTTCTCCGCTGAAGTCGAAGCTGAGTTCGGCTCCCTTGGGAGTCCGAACGGAGAATCCCTCCTGAAGTTGGAGTTGTGGGCGGAGCCCAGCTCTCGTAGGAGTCCGGGTGGAGCCTTCCTTGGCGTCGTGGACAGAGCCCAGCTCCTGTAGGAGTCAGGGTGAAGTCTTCCTGCAATCAAAGTCATAGGCAGAGTCCGGCTCCCATAGAAGTCCGGACAAGGCTTATCGGCAGTTGCTATTGTCAGCGGAGCCCGGCTCCCGTAGGAGTCCGGGCGAGGTTGTCCTGTGGTTGATGTCGGCGATTGGAGCCCGGCTCCCGTAGGAGTCCGGGCTGGTCTTACCATCGGTCGAAATAGCTTAAGTTAGGGCAAGGTTTTCCTCTTGAGGGGCGCATATGGGCGTTGCAGGGCCTTCCCCACCCGGTCTAAAAGGATCGGGCCTTCGACTTTGCTCAAGTTAGGGCGAGTGTTCTCCTCCTGTCCCTAACAGGGTTGTGGGGGGCATATGGGCATTGTAAGGCCTCTCCCCCCATCCGGTCTAAAAGGAACCGAGCCTTCACTTTGCTCAAGTTAGGACGAGGTTCTCCTCCTGTCCCTAACAGGGCTGTGGGGGCACATATGGGCGTTGTAAGGCCTCTCCCCCCATCCGGTCTAAAAGAAACGGGCCTTCGACTTTGCTCAAGTTAGGGCGAGGTTCTCCTCCTGTCCCTAACAGGGCTGTGGGGGCACATATGGGCATTGTAAGGCCTCTCCCCCATCCGGTCTAAAAGAAACCGGGCCTTCGACTTTGCTCAAGTTAGGGCGAGGTTCTCCTCCTATCCCTAACAGGGCTGTGGGGGCACATGTGGGCGTTGTAAGGCCTCTCCCCCCATCCGGTCTAAAAGGAACCGGGCCTTCGACTTTGCTCAAGTTAGGGCGAGGTTCTCCTCCTGTCCCTAACAGGGCTGTGGGGGCACATATGGCGTTGTAAGGCCTCTCCCTCCATCCGGTCTAAAAGGAACCGGGCCTTCGACTTTGCTCAAGTTAGGGCGAGATTCTCCTCCTGTCCCTAACAGGGCTGTGGGGGCACATGTGGGCGTTGTAAGGCCTCTCCCCCCATCCGGTCTAAAAGGAATCGGGCCTTCGACTTTGCTCAAGTTAGGGCGAGGTTCTCCTCCTGTCCCTAACAGGGCTGTGGGGGCACATATGGGCGTTGTAAGGCCTCTCCCCCCATCCGGTCTAAAAGGAACGGGCCTTCGACTTTGCTCAAGTTAGGGCGAGGTTCTCCTCCTGTCCCTAATAGGGCTGTGGGGGCACATGTGGGCGTTGTAAGGCCTCTCCCCCCATCCGGTCTAAAAAGAATCGGGCCTTCGACTTTGCTCAAGTTAGGGCGAGGTTCTCCTCCTGTCCCTAACAGGGCTGTGGGGGCACATATGGGCGTTGTAAGGCCTCTCCCCCATCCGGTCTAAAAGGAACGGGCCTTCGACTTTGCTCAAGTTAGGGCGAGGTTCTCCTCCTGTCCCTAACAGGGCTGTGGGGGCACATGTGGGCATTGTAAGGCCTCTCCCCCCATCCGGTCTAAAAGGAACCGGGCCTTCGACTTTATGAGATTGCCCTTTTATTTTTGATACAGCTTGCTTGAATTGTCCAAAGACACATGGTATGCGATTTTCGATTAAAAGAAGTCACTGGTAGTACATCCGTAAGTTTTCTGAGCTCCACGATCGTGGGAGGTCGGCTCCTCCGAGCTCCTTAAGATAATAAGTTCTGGGCCAAACCACTTCTTTGACCTCATAAGGTCCCTCCAGTTTGGGGCGAGCTTCCCCCGGTCCTGAGGTTGGAGACAGTAGCTCGTCGTAGCACTAGATCTCCTGCTTTAAAGGCTTTGTTCTTGACCCGGGCGTTGTAATATCGAGCAACTTTCTGTCTGTAGGCTGCCATACGAACCTGAGCAATCTCCCGTCTCTCTTCCAGTAGGTCGAGATTGGCTCTGAGACTTTGTGCATTTTGGGGTTCGTCGAATGCCACGACTCATGCCGACGGGAGTTTAAGCTCGATCGGGATGATGGCTTCTGTACCAAAGGCTAAAGCAAAGGGAGTCTCCCCTGTAGGTAACCTCTGGGTAGTTCGATACGTCCATAGCATGTGATAAAGCTCGTCCGCCCAAGTTCTTTTTGCTTTTTCAAGCCTTGTCTTAATTCCCTGCAAAAGAGTTCTGTTGGTTACCTCAGCTTCGCCGTTCACCTGAGGATGGGCTACTGATGTGAAGTTGTGGGAGATGTTTAGATCTTCACAGAATTCGGTGAATCTTGCTCCCACGAATTGCCGTCCGTTATCAGTGATTAGGGTTCTAGGCAGACCGAACCTGCACACAATTGACTTCCAGATGAAATCTTGTACTTTTGCTTCTGTGATTTTTGCCAGTGGTTCGGCTTCAACCCATTTGGTGAAGTAGTCAATCGCCACAAGGAGGAACTTCCTTTGCCCAGACGCCATAGGAAAGGGGCCAAGGATGTCCATCCCCCATTATGCAAAAGGCCATGGGGCACTTAGGGGTGTGAGCTCAGTGGCGGGCTGTCTCTAGACGTTGGCGTATCTCTGGCATCGATCGCACTTTTTGACATATTCAATCGAATCATGATGCATCGTTGGCCAGTAATATCCTTGGCAGAGTAGCTTGTGGGATAAAGATCTGGCACCCAAATGGTTTCCGCAAGCTCCCTCGTGTACTTCCCATAAAGCGTAGTCAGCTTCCGAGGGCCGGAGGCACCTTAAGAGGGGCAAGGAGTATGATCTTTTGTACAATTTGCCCTCATAAAGGATGTACCGAGAGGCTTGATTTCAGAGCTTCCGAGCCTCCTTCGCATCCCGGGGAAGAACTCCATCTCTAAGATAGGTCATCAGCGGGTCGACCCAGCTGGGCTCGTGGTCATCTCCATTACAGGCCTGATTCTTCTGTACTCGGATGTTTTAGAACTTCAAAGAGGACGCCTTTGGACAATTCGATCGGAGCCGACGTGGCAGCTTGGAGAGAAGGTCGGCTTTGGTATTCTCCGACCTTGGAATTTGCTTAATGTCGAAGTTGCTAAAGGCGGGGGTAAGCTCCTTCACTTTCTCAAGGTACCTGGCCATACTGTCTTCCCGCGCTTCATAACTCCCGCTGACTTGTCCCACCACAAGTTGGAATCGCTGTGCACCCGGAGTTGACCTATTTCCAGCTCTTTGGCGATCCTTAATCCTGCAATCAGAGCTTCATATTCCCTCCATTGTTTGTTGCGGGGAACTCGAAATGCAGAGCATACTCCACGATGACTCCCTCCGGGCTGACCAAGATCAGGCCTGCACCTGCGCCTGCCATGTTGGAAGATCCGTCCACATAGAGGGTCCAAAAGCAATCGAGGGACTGGCTTCTTCGTTGGGGGAGTTCGGTTGAGACTTCAGGTTGTCAACTCTGCTTTGCTCAGGTTCGGCCTCCTCTGGGATGGTGCACTCTACAATGAAATCTGCCAATATTTGGGCCTTTACTGTCGGTCTAGGTCTGTAGTTGATGTCGAATTCATGAGCTCGATCGCCCATTTTGCCATCCTTCCGGAGGTATCAACTCGGTGCAAGACCGCCTTGATCGGTTGATCGGTGAGTAGCGTCACAGTGTGTCCTTGAAAGTAAGGTCGGAGTCTCCGAGCTGCAACCAACAAGGCGTAGGTCAGTTTTTCTAATTTAGTGTACCTGGTCTCGGCGTCCCTCAATGCGCGCTAATGTAGTAGACCGGTCGCTGGACTTTCGTTTCTTCTTTGACAAGAACAGCTGCGAGGGCCGTGGGAGAGACTGCCAGGTACAAAAATAGTTCCTCCCCAGGTTCGGGTTCGCCAGCAGTGGGGGTGAGCTAAGGTAGCTTTTTAATTCTTCGAACGCCTGTTGGCATTCAGAGGTCCAACAGAAGTTCTTCGGCTGCTTGAGGGTTTGAAAGAAGGGCAAACATCGTTCGGCCGACCTCGCGACAAAGCGATTAAGAGCCGCTATCCTTCCTGTGAGGCACTGAACCTCCTTGATCGACCTTGGGGCGTCATCTCTTGGATGGCGCGAATTTTCTCCAGATTGGCCTCAATCCCGCGCCCCGATACCATGAAGCCCAGGAACTTTCTGAGGTTACCCCAAAAGTGCATTTGGTTGGGTTCAGCTTCATTCTATACTTTCGAAGAGCATCAAAGGTTTCCTCGAGGTCGGCGACATGATTTCTGGAAGACCTGCTTTTTACAAGCATATCGTCCACGTAAACCTCCATGTTTCGGCCGATCTGCTCTTTGAAGATTTTGTTCACCAGTCGTTGGTAGGTTGCGCCTGCGTTCTTGAGGCCGAATGGCATGACCCTGTAGCAGTAAAGGCCACGATTAGTGATGAAAGCTGTCTTTTCTTCATCTTCCGATGCCATTCTAATCTGATTATAGCCGGAGAACGCATCCATAAAAGTGAGGAGCTCATGGCCTGAGGTAGCGTCCACCAGTTGGTCGATCCTGGGAAGGGGTAGCTGTCCTTTGGACAAGCCTTATTCAGCTTTTTGAAGTCTATACACATCCTTCACTTGCCGTTTGCTTTCTTGACCAAAACAACATTGGAGATCCACTTAGAATAATTGACTTCCTTAATAAATCCGGCCTTGAGAAGCTTATCCACTTCCTCGGCTATCGCCTTCTGCCTCTCCGGGGCATGACTCCAGATTTTTTCTTTTGTCGGCCGATGTTTCGGGTCGACTGCCAGATGATGTTCCATGACTTCTGTGTCGATCCCCGGCATATCCGCCGGGACCCACGCGAAAATGTCCGCATTCCTTCAGAGGAAATCAACAAGACGCGTCCGCACCTCCTCCCCCAGGTTGGAGCTAATTAACACCACATGCTCCATGTTCCCATCATTCAAAGGGATTGGTATTAGATCTTCGATTGGACCGCCCCTCTCTTCAGTGAGGTCATTGCGAGCATCCAATCCATCGACCGGGCAGAGGTCCGCTTGATCGCTTCTTTGCAAGGTGATGTTGTAGTAGTGTCTGGCCAGGGCTTGGTCTCCCCGAACCTCTCCGATCCCCTGGTTGGTGGGGAACTTCAATTTCAAATGGTAGGTTGAAACGACAGTCTTAGGGTATTGAGGCGGGTCGGCCAAGGATTGCATTGTAGGCAGATGGCGCCTTTACCACCAGAAAATTCACCAGAGCTCTGGACTGCTTTGGATACTGACCCGCGGTCACAGTCAGAGCTATCATTCCTTCCGTCGGAACGGCGTCACCGGTAAACCCTATCAAGGGGGAGCAAATCGGTCTCAGATGATCGCCAAGAGTGGTCATTCTTGAAGAGTGTCAATTCCCCGTTGTCGACGAGAATGCGACGGACGTCGTAATTTGCTATGTTCAAGGAAACTACAACCGCATCGTTATGAGGGAATTGGACTCCCTGGGCATCTTCTTCGGTGAAGGTTATGGGTTTTTCAACTTTTTGCCGCTTGGGGGATGCAGCCGGTACGTTGGTTGCCTCCCGTCGGGGTTCCCCCGAGACGGTATTGACGGAACCCGGCAGAGGCCGGTCACCCGGCCACTCCTCATCGGTGATCATAGCCGGAGGCAGTTGTACAAAGACCTCGTGAGAAGGCATCAGATGAGGGAAGGAGGAGTGGGTGCCGGAAAAGATGGCCGGAAGCGGATCCGTTGAGCACTCCTTTAAGAACAAGGGTACTGCAAAGGTTCAAGGCCATCTTCGGTGAAGGTTATGGGTCTTAAACTTTTTGCCGCTTGGGGGATGCAGCCGGTACGTTGGTTGCCTCCACCGGGGTTCCCCCGAGACGGTATTTACGGAACCCGACAGAGGCTGGTCACCCGGCCACTCCTCATCGGTGATCATAGCCGAAGGCAGTTGTACAAAGACCTCATGAGAAGGCATCAGATGAGGGAAGGAGGAGTGGGTGCCGGAAAAGATGGCCGGAAGAGGATCCGTTGAGCACTCCTTTAAGAACAAGGGTACTGCGAAGGTTCAAGGCCCCTTCCTCTAGCGCCAATCCTGTTGGTGCAAAAATCTGCTTGCATCGGAGAGGCTGGAGTCGGAGAAGTCACGGTCGCCGTCGGGACCTGCAAAGGAAGTCTAAACCAGAGGTGGGGTTGCTCCGGCAAGACCCTCTGACGCTCAAGTCAGTTCTCTGCCTCAACAAGAATGGAGTGCTCGAATGGAAAATTTAGCAGAGTTTTTGAGATAAGAATGAGCTTATAGAATAACGTATCTGGGTCCCCCTTTTATAGGCGGAGGAAGCAACGGATTGATGGCGAATTTGTAACCGTCTGGTAGTGGGCCGCCCATGGTCAGGGGAATTTATGGCGAAGGGTAGTGGAGTAGACCCGTGGCTATTGCTATGGCCTGCCATGTAGAGCCTGTTGCAGGTAGTGGAGCGGCGTCTGTTGCCGCTAGTTGTCAGGGAGTAGTGGAGTCGCGTAGCACCTGCCGCAGGGAGCGGAGCAGAATCGTGGCCGTTGACACAGTCTGTCAGAGAGTAATGGGTCCGCCGCAGGGAGTGATGGAGCCGCACGGAATCCGCTACAAGAAGTGGAACAGGATCATGGTTGTTATTGTGACCTGCCAGGGGGCGCGGATCTGTCGGTTGAAGCTCGGCAGCGGTCGGAGTCCGGCCTCTGTAGAGGTCCGGCGGAGTCCTCCTTGCAGTTGGGGTCGTGGGTGGAGTCCGGCTTCCGTGGGAGTCCGGGCGGAACCCTCTCGGAGCTGGAGTTGCGGGCGGAACCCGACTCCCGTAGGAGTCCGGGCGAAGTCTTCCTGCAATCGAGGTTGAAGGCGAAGTCCGGCTCCCGTCGGAGTCCGGACAAGGCTTACCAGCAGTTGACGTTGAGGACGGAGCCCGGCTTCCATGGGAGTCCGGGCGGAGTCTGCTTGCTGCTGAAGTTATTGGCGGAGTCCGGCTCCGTAGGAGTCCGGACGCAGTCTGTCTTGCGGTAGGAATTGTCAAGAATGAAGCTCGGCTCCCATGGGAGTCCGGGCGAAGTCTCCCTGCAATCAAGGTTAAAGGCGAAGTCCGGCTCCCGTAGGAGTCCGGACGGGGCTTACCAGCAGTTGACGCTGAGGTCGGAGCTCGACTCCCGTAGGAGTCCGGGTGGAGCTGTCCTGTAGTCGATGTCGGCGGCGGAGCCCGGTTTGTAGGAGTCCGTCCGGCTTCCGTAGGAGTCCGGGCGCAGTCTGCCTTGCAGCCTTTGGAGTCGAGGACGAAGCTCGGCTCCCGTAGGAGTTCGGGCGAAGTTTTCCTGCAGTCAAGGTTAAAGGCGAAGTCCGGCTCCCGTAGGAGTCCGGACAAGGCTTACCAGCAGTTGACGCTGAGGTCGGAGCCCGGCTCCCGTGGGAGTCCGGGCGGAGTTTTCCTGCAGTCAAGGTTAAAGGCGAAGTCTGGCTCCCGTAGGAGTCCGGACAAGGCTTACCAGCAGTTGACGCTGAGGTCATAGCCCGGCTCCCGTGGGAGTCCGGGCGGAGTCTGCTTGCTGCTGAAGTTATTGGCGGAGTCCGATTCCCGTAGGAGTCCGGACGCAGTCTGTCTTGCAGTCGTTGGAGTCGTCGGCGGGACCCGCTCCTGTAGGAGTCGGGCGGAGCTGTCTTGTAGCTGAAGTTGTTGGTCGTTGAGGATGAAGTCCGGCTCCCGTGGGAGTCCGGGCTGAGACTTCTTTTGAGGTTGGCCTTGTTGGCGGAGCCGTTGGTTCTGTGGAGGACTTCGGCTGGGGGTATTTTATACCCAACAAGTACGATTCGGATGATCTGATCAGGATTGACAGTTTAACCCTGATCATCCTAAACACAGGGGTCAAAAGGATGAATTATCCAGTAACCATATTCATGTAGGTTCTGAGTGTTGCGATTGCGACTCTTCAACCTATCCGAATGTCGGGTACCATTGCTAGATGATCACTTCGATTAGTACAGGAATTGATTCCTGTGCTACCGGCTTAGGTTCGAACCTATGGGGTCACACACATTAGAGGTTCCTATCTGATCTGATGGCTGATGTAGAATCCTATATGTTTGAGACTCAGTGATCGAGAATCAGGATTCTCTGATCACGAGTTTCACACATTATGGGTACCGGGGTCAAGAGTCCCACTGGTTGGGATTTTTCGATCAAGTTTACATATCGATGAATTCTGATGCCTGATTGCCCATCGAATTTGGACTCAGTATTTATGAGAGATTTAATTAGTGATTTGATCACTAATTAACTCAATTTGATTGAGTAATTATTTTTGGATCAAATCCAATTGAATTGGATTTAGTTGGGTTTGACCTGATTAGGTTAAGAGTTGACCTAATCGTCGAGATGGTTTGGTCCCTGATTTGATTAGGGTTGGGCTTAGTCAATTTCTAATTTGATTAAGATTTTATTGAGTCTAATTAAGCCTAATTAAGTTGGATTTAAATTAGTCTAATTGGATCTAACTTATTTGGTTCAATTAGGTTGGTTTAAATAATTAAACCACCTTGACCCAATCTCCATGCGCCACCTCACTTCCATTGCACCCATTTGAATTCATGAGAAGAACTTCTCATGAATTTTTTTCTCACGCCAAGCCCTTCTCCATGCCCCACTTTAATGTGCCAAATTCAAATTCAAAATGGATAAGGATGATTGGTTGGCCATTCAAATTCAAAATAAAGTTTGAATTTGAATGGGCAATCAATCTTTGCACCTTATCTTTTTTTTACACCTTATTTATTACATGAGAAAAGGTTTCTCATGAAATCACTCCATGCATAATTTAAGCCATGCCTCACGCCTTTAGTGGATAAGGGATGAGTTGGTGTCTATTTGAATTCAAAATTTGATTTGAATTCAAATGTGCAATTACTCATCTTTATCCTTTCTTTTGGATAAGACGTTTGACGTTGTTATAAAAGGAGGAGAAGAGTGGGGCGTGCAAGAAGAATATTTTTGAAGAAAAATTCTGGGGTGTGAAAAGTCTTGTGCGTGAGAAGGAAGTCCATATCCTTCCAAGAGAAAAAGAAAGAAAAGAAAGAAAAGTGGGTGCAAGGTTTTCGGTGAATTTTCTAAAGTTTTAACCTGGGGTTTGGAAAGTGAGAAAGTGAGCTACGAGTGTCGTGAGCCCACAAAATCTCAAGAAGATCTTCAACATCTTCTCAAGCACGTCTGTTGACGATCCAGAGCATCCAAAAAATCGACAGACATTGATCGAAGGAGTTTGATCAGCATCGACCGTCAAAAGGGCTCTACAATGAGCTAGCACTCGTGAGGAGTCGATCAGACCGGGTGCTTCGTGTGGACGATCCGCAGAGGCCAGACACGCTGTGTGGCTGCATCGCGATGATCAGACTCTCCCGACGGTGATCAGATTGCGGCGATATACTACCCGCACAAAGGTATTGTGTTCTGAATACATTACAGTAAAGTGTTTACTGTTCGAATTTGAATTTCAAATTTAAATGCATGCATGCTATATATCATATTTAGATCCTAATGTAGGATAAATTTATATTAATTAATTAGATTAATTAATATTTTTTTACTGTAAAATTATAATTTTGAAAAAGTTTTAAAATTATCATTTTACCCCTGCACTGAATTTTTTCATACTTTTTAGGTGTGTCTTCACAGGTGGAGAGAGCTTGGATGGGTGAAAGAAGCCAAGAAGTCCTGCAGGAGCAAGCTGGACCTAGGATGGATATCGGGGTTGCACTGCACAAGTCCAAAAGGTACATCAGGCAACCAGAACGATATGGCTTCGAGGAGACGTTGTCATATATTCTGGTGATAGCGAATGGAGACCCCTACACCTACAAAAAAACCATGGAGAGCTAGGACAGAGAGAGGTGGGTCCAAGCAATGTCCGAGGAGATGTAGTCTCTCCATGAGAATGAGACGTGGCGATTGGTGCAGTTGCCACAGGAAAAGAAACCCATTGGTTGCAAATTGATTTACCAACGCAAAAAGGGGCCTTCGGAGTAGGGAGATATCAGGTACAAGGTGAGGCTAGTGGCTAAGGGATACTTTCAGAAGGAAAGCTTCGACTTCAATGAGATTTTCTTTCCCGTTGTCAGATATACTTCCATCAAGGTGCTGCTGAGCATTGTTGCAGCTTAGGACTTGAAGCTGGAGCAGATGGATGTCAAGATGACATTCTTCCATGGGCATCTAGAGAAGAGCATCTGCATAAAGCAGCCACCTAGGTTTCGAGAGCCAGGAGCAGAAGAGAAGGTCTGTTTGTTGCAAAAATCACTGTACGGGCTGAAGCAGTCGTCGAGGCAATGGTACAAGTGATTTGATTCCTATGTGAAGAGCATCGGACTTTCCAAGTGTGAGTATGACTCTTGTGTTTATGTTCGATCTTTGAAGGATGGGTCTAGGGTATTTCTACTCTTGTATATGGATGACATGCTTATAGTATGCAAGAGTAGAAAGGTTGTGCAGGAACCGAAGGCAGTCTTGTCTCGGAAGTTCGAGATGAAGGATTTGGAGCCTGCGAGAAAGATCTTAAGCATGAAAATTTTTTGAGATCGAGCCAAGAAGGTGTTGCATTTATCTCAGGGAGGCTACATCAAGAAGGTCTTGGAGAGGTTCGGGATGAAAGAAGAGAAACCGACAGAGCTGCCACTCACTGAGCACTTTAGACTCTCGAAGATGATGTCGCCACAGACTGAGGTGGAGGCTCAAAAAATGGAGAGAGTGCTGTATGCTTCTGGTGTGAAAAGCCTTATGTACGCCATGGTGTGTTGTGGGTTGGATATCGCCCACGCAGTGAGCCAGATCAGCAGGTTCATGGCATAGCCTGGCAGGGAGCACTGGCGAGCACTAAAGGAGATCTTCAGGTACTTGATGGGTACTGTTGGAGTCAGCATCTACTATGGATAGTGAGGAGGTGCTGAAGGACTCTCCAACATGCCCAAGGAGGCTCGAGGGCTGAGAGGAGGGTTTGTAGATGCTGATTTTGATGGAGATATGGACATTCAGCGATCGATGATAGGTTTTGTATTCAACATGTTTGGAGGTCCAGTTTCATAGAGATCATACTTGCGGCCCATCATGGCCTTATCGACCACTGAGGTAGAGTATATTGATGTTACGGAGGCAGTGAAGTAAGCCCTATGGCTGAAGGGTTTGGCGTAGGAGATGAGCCTTGTACAAGAGATCGTCAGGGTGCACTGTGACAGTCAGAGTGCACTGTTACTTGCATAAAACTCTATCTACCATGCGAGGATGAAGCACATTGATATTAGGTATCACCAGATCAGAGAGCTTATGGAAGAAGATGAGGTGAAGCTAGTGAAGGTCTACACCAAGGAGAATCCAGCGGATGCACTAACGAAGGTTCTTTCATGAGACAGCTTTTGAAGATGTATGACACTGATATGTTTGATGGACAGGATGGAGTTGGCTGAGGCCTTGGGGCACCAAGTGAAGGAACCAGATCTAGGATTTCAGGGTTAGATCTTGAAACTTGTTCAAGATCAGGCAGTGGAAGACTAAAATAAATCAAAATTTATCTTATAAAATCAAAGAATCCCTAGATCTAAGATCTTATTACATGATTATTACATGATATTAAATTAGAAATTAAAATATAAAGAGCAAGAACTACATATTGATCATATCAATATGTTTCTATACTACATCTAATGTATGTAAAATATAATAGATCAGATCTATTACCTTACAAGTTAGACATTCTAACTTTGCTGATCCGAGCTTGAGGATGATGTTGCGAGGCGCACATGCATCCACACGAGTCCACGAATCACGATCAGAAGTCCTGATCCAGAAAATAGCATAGTATGCTAGTACTATGCTGATCATTCTTCGATGGTCGATCAGATGCCTCTTTCTTCTTAATTTAGACTCTTCCAAAGATGAAAAGTAGGAGAAGGAGTTTTAGATATGAGATACTCTCAGAAAACTCACAGATGGAGGAAGGAAAGAGGTGAACTCAGCAACCCTAGAAGAAGACCCTCTTCTTCTTCTCTTTGCTCTCACCTAGACACCTACTTTTGTGTCTATTATATCTCCATGCCCCAACACCCTTTATCTTTGATTTTCACATGCCCCAAAGGTCTCTCAATTTCTATAATCCATGAAAATTTTAAGAAGAAATTCATCTTAAATAATGAGATATGAAGAGTCCTTGTCTAGGTCAAAGACCTAGTCAAGGAAAATCCAAATAGGGCAAGACAAGTGGTGCCAACTCTTGGGTGCCCCCTCCTTTTTTTCTTATGGACCACCAAAAAAGGGTGTACAAAATGTGCCATAAAAGCCACAAAAATTTCAAAAAAAATCTGAGTAAAATCAGTGCCATAAGGAAAGAGTTTTGGTTTTCTAAAATTCTATCTCATAGAATTTGAAATCCAAACTAATTCCTACTTTGACTTGGTCCATAACCACATTCCATGTAAGAGAGAAAGAGTGGAAAGCTTTAGGCATACATGAAGGCCTGGAGAGAAAATTTTGTCGCACAAAATAAGAGAGAGTGGGCGTGGGGGGCTAAGGTGGCGCAAGGTGGAATCCTAGTCTTACTAGGGTTCAATCTATGACTTGTTCAAATTTGGTTTCTTAAATCAAATCAAACCAAATCAAATCAACTCAATTAAAATAGATCTTAACTCAATTAAAAATCTAATTTAATCAGATTAAATTAGATTTAAATCTGATTTAATTTTTTAATCAAATTAGAAATTAGGTTGACCCAAGTCCTAATTGAACTAGGACAAGTTTTTCCTTGCACTTGGCTTATCCAATAAACTAATTGTACTTGATCCAAGTAAGCCCAAATCAAATCTAATTAAATAATATTTAATTAAACTTAATCTCAGCCCATTGACTTAATCAAATTAAGTCAATTAGCAATCGAATTGCTAATTGATCCTCTTGCAATATCTGTACTAGGTTAAATGTCAATCGTATTGATCGTTTAACCCTAGAACAATTTTTAATCGTTGATCAACCAATTGATCGGATCATGAACTCTAATGTATGTGACCTCATAAGGCCAAACCTAAGTCAGTAGTATAGGAATAAATTTTTGTACCAATCAAAGTGACCATCTAGCAATGGTACCCAACAGTCGGATAGGTCGAATTTGTAGAACAACATCCTTAGAACCCATGCAGATATAGTTTCCATATAATTCATCCCCTTGACCAAAATGCTCATAGGACACCTCAGAGTTCAATTGTCAACTCTGATCAAGTTGTCCACATTGTATTTCAAAATATTAAATCCATTTGATGGATTATCCTGACCAAGATTTTGCTAAATTGAAATACAACGACTCATTCTTCTCCAACTCTTGGAGTGGTCAATCCCATCTTGATCACACTTCGACTTTGTAAGTACTTGATTGTGCCCAGAAGCCTTCCGTCATTGAATTAAAAATTCAGTTAGTCCAGTACCAAAGCACAGTGAGTTGCTTGTAAGTCACTGAGGCGATCTCAGGTCTAAGGGATACTTATACCTATATCCCATCAGAGATATTCTCGACAGCAAAATACTCTGGAGTTGGTCACGTTCAATGACGATGTACCCTTACATCTCACCTGTATGCCATACTAATGTCTCCATACTCTTTGGTTAAGAGGACAACCAACCCATATGGCCTACAGTGATCTATGCTCGATAGAAGCTGTCGTCCTTATTAACAACCCATCATTTGATCATGAATAGTTTTAAGGACTAATTGATAAATCCTCTCTTTATCGAACCTAAATAGTTCTAAGGACTCCATCATTACAATGGAGTTCATTAGAAGATGAAAACTTATGATGAAAATATCAAAAATATAATTTATTTATTAACAAATCAATTACAATACAAGGTTGCTCAACCGTCAATAGGTTGACGATTGACTTTTGAGACATATTTTCCAATAACTCTCACTTATCCTAAAGTCACTCGGCACAATATCTAATACCCATCTTCAACTTGTGGTTGTCGAACTTCTTTATCATCAGGGCTTTAGTGGAGGGATCGGCCAGGTTCTCCTTTCCGTCGATCTTCTGAAGGTCGACGTCATCTCAATCCACGATCTTCCAGACTAGGTGGAAGCGGTACAAAATATGCTTTATCCGCTGGTGTGCTTTGGGTTCCTTCGTCTGAGCAATAGCACCAGTGCTGTCACAGTAGAGTAAGATCGAACCATCGAGGGAGGGTGCTACTCCGAGCTCGGTGATGAATTTTCTCAGCCACACAGCTTCCTTTGCAGCATTCGATGCTGCGATGTACTCCGCCTCACAATCAGAGTTTGCCACAGTATGCTGCTTGAAACTCTTCCAGCAGATGGCTCTACCATTCAGAGTAAAGATATAACCCGACATGCTTCTGCTATCATCATGGTCAGATTGAAAGCTGGAGTTTGTGAACCCCACAAGTTTCAGATCTGACTCGTCATAAACCAACCATTGATCCTTAGTATTTCTCAAATACTTAAGGATGACTTTAACCACTTTCCAGTGGTTTTTCTAGGATCAGATTGGTATCTACTCACTACTCCTAGTGAGTATGCCACATCTGGCCTTGTACATATCATGGTGTACATGATAGATCCCACGACCGAAGCATATGGGACTCTACTCATACGCTCTCTCTCTTCAGGGGTTGTCGGATAATCCTTCTTAGAGAGAAAAATTCCATGGCCTATCGGTAGATAGCCCTTCTTGAAATTCTCTATGCTGAACCTCTTCAGCACAGTGTCTATGTACGTGACTGGGATAACCCAAGCATTCTTTTAGATCTATCCCTATAGATCTTCATCCCTAGGATGTAGGATGCTTCACCCAAGTCCTTCATGGAGAACTGCGATGACAACCAAACTTTTATTCTCTGTAATGCGGGGATGTCATTTTGATTAAGAGAATGTCATCCACGTACAAGATAAGGAATACCACAACTGGACCATTTGCCCATTTATAGATGTAGGGCTCTTCTTCATTCTTAACGAAGCCATACATTTTGATCACCTTATCAAAACACATGTTCCAACTCCGAGAAGCTTGTTTCAATCCATAAATGGATCTCTGAAGCTTGCACATCTTGGACTCATCTGTGGATGTAAACCCCTCAGGTTGTATCATATACACCTCTTCGGTCAGCTCTCCATTCAGAAAAGCTGTCTTTACATCCATCTACCAGATCTCATAATCCAGATGGGAAGCTATTGCAAGCATTATTCGAATGGATTTGAGTATTGCCACAGGAGAGAACGTTTCGTTATAGTTAATACCATTATGTTGACGATACCCCTTGGCAACCAGACAAGCTTTATAGGTCTCCACCTTTCCGTCTGCACCCCTCTTCCTTTTGAAGACCCATTTACACCCAATGGGTTAAACCCCTTCAGGTGGGTCAACCAATGTCTATACATCATTGACCTTCACAGACTCCATTTCAGATTTATGGTTTCAAGCCATTTCTCAGAATCAGGTTTTTGCATTGCATCCATATAGGTGATCAGATCTCATCGTTCTCATCGAGTTCGATGGGATCACCATTCCGAACCAAAAAATCATAGTATCTGTCCGGCTGATATGGTACTCTATCGGATTGCCTTAATGGTGCAGGTATATTGGGCTCTGGATCTGATCTAATCAAATCCGACTTAGGTTCAGCTATTGGTGTCGGTCCTTCTACCTGTTGAACTTCATCAAGTTCAAGCTTAGAGACAATAGTTCCTTCATCAAGGAACTCTTTTTCTAAAAAGGTTGCCTTAAGATTGACGAACACCTTTTGTTCATCAGCATGGTAGAACAAATATCCTTTGGTCTCTTTGGGGTAGCCTATGAATGTACATTTGTCAGACCTAGATCCAAATTTATCTGTAACTAATCATTTGACATAGGTCGGACGCCCCCAGACCCTAAGGTGTGAAAGTGCTGGCTTACGCTCTGTCCATATCTCATATGGAGTCTTAATTACAGACTTACTTGGAACCCTATTTAATAGATAATAGGCCAACTCGAGTGCATATCCCTAGAAGGATATCGGCAAGCTGGCAAAACCCATCATGGATCGGACCATATCTAATAGAATCTGATTTCTCCTTTCAGACACATCATTATACTATGGTGTTCCTGGAGGAGTCTATTGGGAGAGAATCCCATTTTCTCCTAGATATGTGAGAAACTCACCAGAGAGGTATTCCCTCCTCGTCAGATCGAAGAATTTTAATACTCTTTCCAGTTTGTTTTTCTACTTCACTTCGAATCGTTTGAATATTTCAAATGAATCCAACTTATGTTTCATCAGATAGACATATCCATATCTGGATAGATCATCCATGAAAGTGATGAAGTAGAAATATCCACCTCTAGCACTTGTGCTTATGGGCCTGCATACATCAGTATGTACTAGGCCCAAGAGCTCAGTAGCTCTCTCACCTTTTCCAGTAAAAGGTGACTTGATCATTTTACCAAGAAGACAGGACTCATAGATTGGAAGTGATTCACAATCACTGACTTCGAGGATTCCCTCTTGAGTCAACCTATTTATCCTGTTCTTATTAATATGACCTAGCCTATAGTGTCATAAGTAGATATCTGATACACTATCTAATTTAGGGTGCTTGCCTGTAGAATAGACTACATTAACAGGTTGTGATAACATATACACACCATTGTTCAAATATCTACAAAAAATAGTAACACCATTCATAATGATATTACAAACTTGTTTCTTTATTGAAATTTCATAATCATTTTTGGCCAGAAGGCCTACAGAAATAATATTTAAAAAGAAACTTAGACAGAAATGACAATCTTTAAGAATAATGGTATGGGACTCAAATACAAGTTTCTAGATTCCTAATGCTAGAACTGGAACTGGTCTTCCATCTCCAACGTTTAGGAACCTCTCGTCTTGCTCGAATCTCCTACTGACCTGCAACCCCTGCAATGAATTGCAAATATGGTAAGGGCTATCGGTATCCAATACCCAATTAGTTATATCACAAATAGAGAAATTACAAGAAGTTATCATATAAATACCTTGCCCAGGAACAGCTTGCTTTCTTCTCTGCCTGTTCGGATCCAGGGAGGCAATGTACTGAGAACAGTTCCTCTTTCAGTGCCCCCGCTTCTTGCAAAAGAAGCATTTAGCTTGACTCTTATCAGGCTTGATCTTTCTGGTCTGGCCCTGCACTGATGTCCCAGCCTGAACTTGCACCTTCTTCACTTTCTTCTTCTTCCATTTCTCAAAGGATCGAGAGCCAGAAGAGGAACCTCCCACTAAGTTCACCGACTCCTTATGGAGTTGGTGATCCTTCTCAAAGTTCTGAAGCAACCCTAGTAACCCATGGTAGTTTACTTCAGGCTTTGTCGTTCTATAATGAGTGAGGAATGGGAGATAAGACTTGGGCAGCGAGTTTAGTATTGCATCTTTCCCAAGCTGCTTATGCAAGGAAAAGCCTAGCTTGCTCAAATGCTCCATCAGCTCGATCATGTACAATACATGATCAGTGACAGAGGCATCATCCCGCATTTTGGCGTTGAAGATAGTACAACTAGTCTTGTGTCTCTCCACGTTATCGGGTGTACTAAAGGCATCCTCCAACACTTGAAGCATGTCCTTTGACTGAGCTGTCTCAAATCTGTGACTGAATTTGTTGCTCATGGCAGCCAGCATGATGCAGTGCACCATGGTTCGGTCATTGAGCCACTTCTGATAAGTGTCTCTGACTGTTCCACGTGCATTGGCGGCTGGCTCCTCAGGTGTAGGATCCGTTATTACATATAGGATCTGTTCATGCTCCAGGACTATCTTCAATTTTTGGTACCAGCTACCAAAGTTGGGTCCCACCAAATTTTTATTGTCCAACAATGATCAGAGCGATAGGAAAGTGGTCATATCTGCACAAAAGAAAACCATAACCTAATTAGTAATTGATTCATTAAACCTAAAGATTTGGACTTTAATCAAAAGATTTCTCCCACTATTTTATTCGAATTGGGATAGCCTCTACCTCCAATTCGAGGAATTACCCTAATTCTTTAGTGGGTACTAGAATCCACTTAGACTGCACACAAGCCCAACTTTGGTTGGCCAATGCATGTACATCTAAGGATAGGTTCATAACTAATTATCTCTCTAAATAATTTTTAGTAATTTTAATTTTGCCCCAATCCCTAATCAGTAGGCTTTGGTCTCTACTGAAAAAGTCTGGTTAGGTCCAACCATTAACATGACCATACTTGGCCCATCTAGCCAATGAATGATTAGGCCCAACTTTGGTTGGCTAACCTAACCACCATTTAGAAAGATGCTGTCAAGAAATCATATTATGAATTATAATTCCATCAGCCGATAAGCACCAGGCCTTTGGGCCTCCAATGATTATCCAACTGATAGACCCATTATCATCCACTTAATGGGAGGCTATGATCTAGTTATCACCATAACTATTTTATTTTAAGGACCTAATAATTTTAGAAGATTTAATTGATTTATAGGAGGAGGTCAGATGAACCAGCTTATCATGATCCTCCCACTAGCTTCACCAAGTCAGCTTAAGGGAGATATTAAAAGGGTTGGTCTAGGAGCACATAATCAGTCACATTGATTTACCTAGCTGACATGGGTCAGCTCAAATAGTCAAGTGATCCGATCAAAATATAATTTCACCAAGAGGCCAGGTATGTTCGATCGGTGGGAGGGTCTGCCAAAGCTTGCCTTAGACACCATCAGAAATGGTCAGGTAAGCGGACTGCCAATTAAAAACCACCGGTCTAGTTTATCTTAGTCACCAACTGGTTTAATTAGTTTCGATTAGATCAACCTAACAGTTCATGCTAGACCGCTTAGCCAAGAATCAAGTCCATTTGGTTCTTGTTAAAGACATGGACTTGACCAACTACAACTATTGTAATTGATCTAGAGAATCCTTGACCTAATCTAAGACAACAATTGATTAGATTTAGTCAATTCTCTAATTAAGTCCATTTTTAATCTAACCTTAGGTCTAACCTAATTAATGGACCTAATTTCCACTAACCCATTAACTCAATGTGTTTTGGTTTGTGTCTTAGGTTCTTCAATTCACAATCCTAGAACCTAATCAAACAACTTCTTAATTCTCAATTAGATTTTGGGCTGAGGGTTGGGATTCGACTTTTCGAAAATAATTTTTATATTTGTAAAATATTTTTACAACATGATTCTACCAATCAAGTTGTATATTTGATTCATAATTAAAATGCAAGTGAAATAAGCATGAAACTACTTTAGATCTAATCTAAATATGTTCATGTAATTGAAACAATTTCAACTTTAAACTATGCAAATTTTTCAGACAAATATATGATGGTTCTTTGCACAAAAATTATTAATAAAAAAATTTATTTTATATTTAAATATTTTTAAATATAATAAATTATAAATTTAATTTAGATTATATCTAACAAATTTATGATTAAAGATAGATCTATACGAACTAGGACAACCTTTGCACTGTAAGGGATAAACCTTACAGCAGGACAACCTACAGTTCGTGATTGATCTAAAAATTTTAATTTCAGACTTAATAATTAGATTATAAATTAGATCTAATCTAAAAAATAATCTAAGCATATATAAATAATCATGTAATAAATAATCTAGACTCTGATACCAATTGAAAGAACCAGATTTAGGGTTTCAGGGTTAGATCTTGAAACTTGTTCAAGATCAGGCAGCGGAAGACTAAAATAAATTAAAATTTATCTTATAAAATTAGAGAATCTTTAGATCTAGGATCTTATTATATAATTATTATATGATATTAAATCAAAAATTAAAATATAAAGAGCAAGAACTACATGTTAATCATATTAACATGTTTCTATACTACATCTAATGTATATAAAATATAATAAATCAGATCTATTACCTTGCAAGTTAGACATTCTAACTTTGCTGATCCAGACTTGAGGATGATGTTGCAAGCCACACACACGTCCGACCTCTAGGAGTCATCCACACGAGTCCATGAATCATGATCAGAAGTCTTGGTCCAGGAAATCAGCACAGTATGCTAGTATTGTGTTGATCATTCTTCGATGGTCGATCAGATGTCTCCTTCTTCTTGATTTAGACTCTTTCAAAGATGAGAAGTAAGAGAAGGAGTTTTATATGTGAGATACTCTCAGAAAACTCACAGATGGAGGAAGGAAAGAGGTGAACTCAGCAACCCTAGAAGAAGATCCTCTTCTTCTTTACTTTTCTCTCACCTAGATGCCTAGTTTTGTGTCTATTATATCTCCATGCTCCAACACCCTTTCTCTCTGATTTTCACACACCCCAAAGGTCTCATAATTTTCTATAATCCACAAAAATTTTAGAATAAATTCATCTTAAATAATGAGATATGAAGAGTCCTTGTCTAGGTCAAATACCTAGTCAAGGAAAATCCAAACAGGGCAAGACAAGTGGTGCCCAACTCTTGGGTGCCCCCTCCTTCTTTTTTTGTCATGGACCACCAGCAAAGGGTGCACAAAATTCTCCATAAAATTCACAAAAATCTTGAAAAAATTTGAGTAAAATCAGTGCCATAAGGAAAGAGTTTTGGTTTCCTAAAATTCTATCTCATAGAATTTGAAATCCAAACTAATTCTTACTTTGACTTGATCCACAACCACATTTCATGTAAGAGAGAAAGAGTGGAAAGCTTTGGGCATGTGTGAAGGCCTGGGAGAGAAGGTTTTGTTGCATAAAATAAGAGAGAGTGGACATGAGGGGCTAAGGTGGCGCAAGGTAGAATCCTAGTCTTACTAGGGTTAAATCTATGACTTGTTTAAATTTGGTTTATCAAATCAAATCAAACCAAAATCAAATCAATCTAATTAAAATAGATCTTAACCCAATTAAGAATTTAATTTAATCAAATTAAATTAGATTTAAATTTAATTTAATTTTCTAATCGAATTAGAAATTAGGTTGATCCAAGTCCTAATTGAACTAGGATTAGTTTTTTCTTGCACTTGGCTTATCCAATAAACAAATTGGACTTGATCCAATCAAACCCAAACCAAATCTAATTAAATCATATTCAACTAAACTTAATCTTTAAAAGAAATATGCCCTATAAGCTAATCAAAATGTATAAATTGAAGGATATTCTTTTTGTCTCCTGACAACTCATGTACTGATGTTTTAAATAAATAAAGGCATTTAGTTCATCATATGCTGCATCTTATTTTTTATTATGATGAACCCCATAAATTAGGGCTATGGTTTTAGGATTATGATGCGATCATACCAGTGAGATCTAAAATCTTAAAACCCTAATTTTAAATATTCCTAGTCGATGGAACATTGAGTAGGGGATCAATGTTTCCGGTAAGACTGGTACATCCTGTGTATGCTCGGTTAAGAGGATAATTGATCTCACAATTACTTGTGTATGACACTAATATAAGGATATAAGTATTCATTAGAGAATGAATTCACTGAATTGATCCAATTAAAGAACATCTGATGGAGTCTTATCTACATGTCAACAGATTTTTCTCATAGTGGGAATTGTGCATGTAAATCTTTTGACCTGAGACTGCCATAGAACCTTATAAGCATGAATCCATATTTTGGATCATACTCATTCATGATTTAATCATGTACGGGATATTCTGGATATGATGGATTGCTTATGAAGGTTGTGAGTAGGTCAATATGGAAACGATCACTTCTAGTAAGAGGAGATCGCATCCTATCTGCTTCAATCAAATAATGATTTAGGAAGACTTTGATCAGAGCATTATGAAAAATTAGAAATAATTTTTAATATTTTATAAATTGAATCATTATTATTTGATCAAGAGAAATGTGAATATAAAATTGGGTTTGACATTTTTCCATACCCAAACTTATATTCGGGATGTAGGATGATCGTAAGATCAAGTTGCACGGTAATTTTCCACTGAAGGGTATTTTTGATATTTTTATCAAAATTCTATATCTTCTAGGTAGACATGATACGTTGCTAGACATCAATCATATCTTGTGAGTTTGATCAAATTAAAGAGTTTAATTTGATCATTAATTAAAAGCTGTTCTGATTGATCAAAATGGTTCAGCTTGATTTGACCTAAATCGGCTACATTGTGTTCTAACTAAATTAGTTTAAATTGCACCTGGACTCATTGCTGGCTAGATGTGGAACCCAATGGGTCACACACAAAGGAAATTGATCATGGGTTTAATTTGATTAAACCATGTTTGCAAATTGAACATGCTAGCACATGTTGCAAACCCTAGCATTTAGATTCGAATCGAATTCGAATCGGGTTTCAATTTGGGCTAATTTAGAACCAATTTAAGCCAAATTGGATTTGGTCTTGAAATGGATTTCAAGTATTTTAATTGGGCTTGCTGTTGGGTGCCAAAAATTAGGGAACCACATGCCTAAGAGTCTCTCTCTTGGCGTGTGGATTTAAATCCATGCGCATGAGCCATATGGCGCATGGACAGAGTTGGCGCCACCTTAAATTTGGTCTTATCTATTTTTTCTCCATAGTTTTTATTCTATGAATGGTATTTAGATGTCTTAGGAGGCACCTAAGAGTCCTTCTGAGTATTAAACTCTTCGTAGAAAAATTAGGAGAAGTGGTAAGAATTTAAATCCATGCGCATGTGTCACATGGCGCATGGATGGGAGATGACGCCCCTTAACTTGGTCTTTCCTATTTTTCTCCGTGACTTTTATTCTATGAATGGTTTTCAGATATCTTAGGAGGTGCCTAAAAGTCCTTCTGAGTATTAAACTCATCATAGAAAAATTAGGAGAAGAGATAAGGATTAAATCCATGCACCACCCCTTGGAAGCGCCCCTTGGAAATTTCAAATGGGGAGATAAGTTTTAACTTATCCACGCCCCTTAATCTCTTGCGCCCTTCCTAAAGTTGGCACCCTCTATCTTGGCCATTGGATGGGCTTCCTTCCAGATCCAAAGGCAAGGGTTGATGGCGCCAATAAGAGAAGCTTTGTGACTTCTCATGTGAACACCGTAAGTTAAGATCGAAGAGTCCTTCTGAAATAAGGCACCTCTTCAACCCAACTTTGATGTACACATAGCATTTTATAATTTATGGGGCATGAGAAATAGAAAGGAGGCATGAGATAAAGTGTGAGAGGGTGTGAGATGTTTTGGTTTGCACCCCTACATGCAATATAAATAGGGGTGCACGCCGAGGAGTCTTCGTGCATTCAGAATTCTTCCTTCTTTCTTACAAGAGGCTTTTCTTGTCCAATTTTCTTTATTCTTTCTCTCTAGCCTAGATAAGATTCTGATAAAGGACAAGAAGTCTTCCAAAAGGCTTGGAGAATTGAAATAAAAATTAAGAAGACAAGGAGAAAGAAAGGAAGGTAAGAAAAGGTCCAACAGTGTGACAGCAAAGCCAAGAAAAGAGATTCTGCCCAAATTGTATTTAAATTCTGATAAATTAGAATTTAATTGTAGAGAATATTTAAATAGGTGCTAGTAGGTTGGTCGAGTCCCCGTGTGGATCAACGTTGGAGGGTGAATACGTGGGCACCTGGTGGAAACCCAGACGGATTGCTGCCGGCATCTTAGCACAAATTAGGGTCTAGCGATAAGAGGTATGTTTCTATATCTTTTGTTGGGTATAAAATACCCGCAGCCGAAATCGACAGCGGAACGGCTCCGCCCGGACTCCTACGGGAGCCGGGCTCCTCCATCAACAACAGAACGGCTCCGCCCGGACTCCTACGGGAGTCGGGCTCCTCCATCAACAGCAGAACGACTCCGTTCGGACTCCTACGGGAGCTGGGCTCCTCCATCAACAGCAGAACGGCTCCGCCCGGACTCCTACGGGAGCCGGGCTCCTCCATCAACAGCAGAACGGCTCCGCCCGGACTCCTACGGGAGCCGGGCTCCTCCATCAACAGCAGAACGGCTCCGCCCGGACTCCTACGGGAGCCGGGCTCCTCCATCAACAGCAGAACGGCTCCGCCCGGACTCCTACGGGAGCCGGGCTCCTCCATCAACAGCAGAACGACTCCGCCCGGACTCCTACGGGAGCCGGGCTCCTCCATCAACAGCAGAACGGCTCCGCCCGGACTCCTACGAGAGCCGGGCTCCTCCATCAACAACAGAACGGCTCCGCCCGGACTCCTACGGGAGCCGGGCTCCTCCATCAACAGCAGAACGACTCCGCCCGGACTCCTACGGGAGCCGGGCTCCTCCATCAACAGCAGAACGGCTCCGCCCGGACTCCTACGGGAGCCGGGCTCCTCCATCAACAGCAGAACGGCTCCGCCCGGACTCCTACGGGAGCCGGGCTCCTCCATCGGCAGCAGGACGACTCCGTCCGGATTCCTATGGAAGCCAGGCCCCGCCTGCAACTTCAGTTCCGAGAGGGTTTCGCCCGGACTCCTACGGGAGCCAAGCTCCGACCTCAGTCTCCAACCTCAGCATCAGCCGCTGGAGCCGAACCCCACCCACGACCTCAACCGAGGGGGGGACTCCTCCCAGACTCCTGCAAAGGCCGAACTCCGATCGCTGCCGAGCCTTGATCGACAGATCCGCATCCCTTGGTAGATAACAATAACTACCAAGATCCTGTTCCACTTCCTGTAGTGGATTCCGTGCGGCTCCACCTCCCCCTGCGACAGGTGCTGCACGATCCCACTACTCTTTGACAGGCTGTGTCGACAGCTATGATGCTGCTCCGTTCCCTGCGGCAGGTGCTGCACGATCCCACTACTCGCTGACAACTAGCGGCAACGGACGCCGCTCCACTACCTGCAGCGGGCTATGATGATGGCCACGTGTCTGCTCCATTATCTTTCGCAATCAATTCCCCTGACCATGGGCGGCCCACTACCAGGCGGTTACAAACGTCGCCATCAGTCCGTTGCCTCCCCCGCCTATAAAAGGGGGACTCAGATATGTTATTCTTTAAGCTCTTTTGCCTTATCCCAAAACTCTGCTAAACTCTCCGTTCGAGCACTCCATTCTTGTTGAGGCAGAAAACTGACTTGAGCGTCGGAGGGTCTTGCCGGAGCAACCCCACCTCCGGTTTAGACTTCCCTTGCAGGTCCCGGCGGCGACCGCGGCTTCCTCAACTCCAGTTTCTCCGGCGCAGGTGGATTTTTGCACCAACAGGATTGGCGCTAGAAGGAGGGCGTGTCTTCGCAGCACCCTTGTTCTTGAAGGAGCGCTCAACGGATCTGCTTTCGGCCATCTTTTCTGGCATCCCATCCTCTTTTCCCCATCCGATGCCCTCTCGCGAGGTTTCTGCACAACTACCTCCAGCTATGGTTGCTGATAAAGGATGGCTGGATGACCAGTCTTCGCCAAATTTCGTCAACGTCATCTCGGAGGAATCCCGGCAGGAGGCAATTATCACATCAGCTGCACCCCTCAAGCGGCAAAAAGTTGAAGAGCCCATAGCCTTCACTGAAGAAGATGCCCAGGGAGTCCAATTCCCTCATAACGACGCGGTCGTAGTTTCTTTGAATATAGCAGATTATGATGTCCGTCGCATTCTCGTCGACAACGGAAGTTCGGCCGACATCTTATTCTACAATGCCTTTTCGAGAATGGCCGCTCTTGGCGGTCATCTAAGGCCGATGTGCTCCCCCTTGATAGGGTTTACTGGTGACTCCGTTCCGACGGAAGGAACGATAGCTCTAACTGTGACCGCGGGTCAGCATCCAAAGCAGTCCAGAACCCTGGTGAATTTCCTGGTGGTAAAGGCGCCATCTGCCTACAACGCAATTCTTGGCCGACCCGGCCTCAATGCCCTCAGAGCCGTTGTTTCAACCTACCATTTGAAGTTGAAGTTCCCCACTGACAAGGGGATTGGAGAAGTTCGGGGAGACCAAGCGCTGGCCAGGCACTGCTACAATATTGCCCTGCAAAGAAGCGATCAAGTAGACCTCTGTCCAGTCGACGGGTTGGATGCGCGCGACGACCTCACTGAAGAGAGGGGCGGCCCGATCGAGGACCTAATACCAATTCCTTTGAATGATGGGAATGCGGAGCATGTGGTGTTAATTGGCTCCAACCGGGAAAAGGAGGTGCGGACGCATCTCGTGGATTTCCTCCGAAGGAATGCAGACATTTTCGCATGGGTCCCGGCGGATATGCCGGGGATTGACACAGAAGTCATGGAACATCATCTGGCGGTCGACCCTAAACACCGGCCAACAAGAGAAAAAATCCGGAGTCACGCCCCGGAGAGGCAGAAGGCAATAGCCGAGGAAGTGGATAAACTTCTCAAGGCCGGATTCATCAAGGAGGTCAACTATCCAGAATGGATCTCCAATGTTGTCTTGGTTAAGAAAGCAAACGGCAAGTGGAGGATGTGTATCGATTTCAAAAAGCTGAACAAGGCTTGTCCAAAGGACAGCTACCCCCTTCCCAGGATCGACCAACTGGTGGATGCTACCTCGGGCCACGAGCTTCTCACTTTTATGGATGCATTCTCCGGCTATAACCAGATTAGGATGGCATCGGAAGATGAAGAAAAGACTGCTTTTATCACTAATCGCGGCCTTTATTGCTACAGGGTTATGCCGTTCGGCCTCAAGAACGCGGGCGCAACCTATCAACGACTGGTGAACAAAATCTTCAAGGAGCAGATCGGCCGAAATATGGAAGTTTATGTGGACGATATGCTCGTGAAAAGCAGATCTTCCGGGAATCATGTCACCGACCTCGAAGAAACCTTTGGCACTCTTCGAAAGTATAGAATGAAGCTGAACCCAACCAAATACGCCTTCGGGGTAACCTCGGGGAAGTTCCTGGGCTTCATGGTATCAGGGCGTGGGATCGAGGCCAATCCGAAGAAAATCCACGCCATCCAAAATATGATTGCCCCAAGATCGATCAAAGAGGTTCAGTGCCTCACGGGAAGAGTTGCGGCTCTTAATCGCTTTGTCGCAAGGTCGGCCGAGCGATGTCTGCCCTTCTTTCAAACTCTCAAGCAGCCGAAGAACTTCTGTTGGACCCCTGAATGCCAACAGGCATTCGAAGAATTGAAAAGCTATCTTGGCTCACCCCCATTGCTGGCGAAGCCCGAGCCCAAGGAAGAATTATTTTTGTACCTGGTAGTCTCTCCCACAGCCCTTGCAGCCGTCCTTGTTAAGGAGGAAATGAAAGTCCAGCGACCGGTCTACTACATTAGTCACGTGTTGAGGGACGCCGAGACCAGGTATACTAGATTAGAAAAACTGACCTACGCTTTGTTGATTGCAGCTCGGAGACTCCGGCCTTACTTTCAAGGGCACACGGTGACGTTACTCACCGACCAACCGATCAAGGCGGTTTTGCACCGAGCTGATATCTCCGGGAGGATGGCGAAATGGGCAATCGAGCTCACAGAATTCGACATCAACTACAAGCCTAGACCGGCGATAAAAGCCCAGGTGTTGGCGGATTTCATAGTAGAATGCACCATCCCCGAGGAGGCCGAACCTGAGCAAAATAAAATTGACGACCTGAGGACTCAACCGAACTCCCCCGACGAAGAAGTCAATTCGTCCGATAGCTTTTGGACCCTCCATGTGGACGGATCGTCCAACATGGCAGGCGCGGGTGCAGGCCTGATCTTGACCAGCCCGGAGGGAGTCGTTGCGGAGTACGCTCTGCATTTCGAATTCCCCGCAACAAACAATGGAGCGGAGTATGAAGCTCTGATCGCAGGATTGAGGATCGCCAGGGAGCTCGAAATAGGTCAACTCCGGGTGCACAGCGATTCCCAACTTGTGGTGGGGCAGGTCAGCGGGAGCTTTGAAGCGCGGGAGGACAGTATGGCCAAATATCTCGAAAAAGTGAAGGAGTTCATTCCTGCCTTTGGCAATTTCGACATCAGGCAAATTCCAAGGTCGGAGAACACCAGAGCCGATCTTCTCTCCAAACTGGCGACATCGGTTCCGGTCGAATTGCCAAAAGGCGTCCTCTTTGAAGTTCTAAAGCATCCGAGTACGGAGGAGCCGCGACTCGTAATGGAGATCGACCACGAGCCCAGCTGGGTCGACCCGCTGATAACCTATCTTAGAGATGAGGTTCTCCCCCAGGATGCGAAAGAAGCTCGGAAACTCCAGAATCAAGCCTCCCGGTACATCCTTTATGAGGGCAAATTGTACAAAAGATCGTACTCCTTGCCCCTCTTAAGATGCCTCCGACCCTCAGAAGCTGACTACGCTCTATGGGAAATACACGAGGGAGCTTGCGGAAGCCATTTAGGTGCCAGGTCCCTATCCCACAAGCTACTCCGCCAAGGGTATTACTGGCCATCAATGCATCGTGATTCAATCGAATATGTCAAAAAGTGTGATCGATGCCAGAGGTACGCCAACGTCCAGAGACAACCTGCTACCGAGCTTACACCCTTGAGCGCCCCATGGCCTTTTGCGCAGTGGGGGATGGATATTCTTGGTCCCTTTCCCATGGCGTCTGGTCAAAGGAAATTCCTCCTTGTGGCAATCGACTACTTCACCAAATGGGTCGAGGCCGAGCCACTAGCCAAAATCACAGAAGCGAAAGTACAGGATTTCGTCTGGAAATTGATCGTGTGCAGGTTTGGTTTGCCTAGAACCCTCATCACTGATAACGGACGGCAGTTTGCGGGAGCCAGATTTGCTAAATTCTGTGAAGACCTAAACATCTCCCACAAATTCACATCAGTGGCCCATCCCCAGGCGAACGGTGAAGCCGAGGTAACAAACAGAACCCTTTTGCAGGGAATTAAGACCAGACTCGAAAGAGCAAAAGGGACTTGGGCGGACGAACTTTATCATGTATTATGGGCTTATCGGACCACCTAGAGGTTGCCTACAGGAGAGACTCCCTTTGCTCTAGCCTTTGGTACGGAAGCTATCATCCCGATCGAGCTTAAACTCCCGTCGGCACGAGTCGTGACATTCGACGAACCCCAAAACGCGCAAAGCCTCAGAGCCAACCTCGACCTATTGGAAGAAAGGCGGGAGATTGCTCAGGTTCGAATGGCCGTCTACAGACAGAAAGTTGCTCGATATTACAACGCCCGAGTGAAGAACAAGGCATTCAAAGCAGGGGACCTAGTGCTCCGACGAGCTGCTGTCTCACAACCACAGGGCCAGGGGAAGCTTGCCCCAAATTGGGAGAGACCTTATGAGGTCAAAGAAGTAGTTCGACCTGGAACTTATTACCTTAAGGAACTCGGAGGAGCCGACCTCCCGCGACCTTGGAGCTCAGAAAACTTACGAATGTACTACCAGTAATTTCATCCTAAAAAAAAAAAAAAAAAAAATGCGTGCCCATTTGTCTTGGGACAATTCAAGCAGACGATATCGAAAATGAGAGGGCAACCTTATAAAGGTCGAAGGCCCGGTTCTTTTAGACCGGATGGGGGGAGAGGCCTAGCAATGCCCATATGTGCCCCCACAGCCCTGTTAGGGACAGGAGGAGAACCTCGCCCTAACTTGAGCAAAGTCGAAGGCCCGATTCTTTTAGACCGGATGGGGGCAGAGGCCTAGCAACGCCCATATGTGCCCCCACAGCCCTATTAGGGACAGGAGGAGAATCTCGCCCTAACTTGAGCAAAGTCGAAGGCCCGGTTCTTTTAGATCGGATGGGGGGAGAGGCCTAGCAACGCCCATATGTGCCCCCACAGCCCTGTTAGGGACAGGAGGAGAACCTCGCCCTAACTTGAGCAAAGTCGAAGGCCCGGTTCTTTAGACCGGATGGGGGGAGAGGCCTCACAACGCCCTATGTGCCCCCACAGCCCTGTTAGGGACAGGAGGAGAACCTCGCCCTAACTTGAGCAAAGTCGAAGGCCCGGTTCTTTAGACAGGATGGGGGGAGAGGCCTCACAACGCCCTATCGTGCCCCCACGGCCCTGTCAGGAACAGGAGGAGAACCTCGTCCTGACATGAGCGAAGTGGAAGGCTCGGACTCCTACGGGAGCCGGGTTCCGCCGCCAAAGGGACTTCGCCCGGACTCCTACGGGAGCCGGGTTCCACCGCCAAAGGGACTTCGCCCGGACTCCTACGGGAGCTGGGTTCCACCGCCAAAGGGACTTTGCCCGGACTCATACGGGAGCCGGGTTCCGCCGCCAAAGGGACTTCGCCCGGACTCCTACGGGAGCCGGGTTCCGCGCCAAAGGGACTTCGCCCGGACTCCCACGGGAGCCGGACTCTACCGTTAACATCAGCTACAGGACAACTCCACCCGGACTTCTACGTAAGCCGGGCTTTATTCGTAACCTTGATTACAGAAAAACTTTGCCCCAACTTTTACGAACCGAGCTACTCCAACCTCTGGAGGGCTTCTCCGTTCAGACTATCAAGGGAGCCAAACTTAGCCTCGACTTCAGCGGAGAAAAATCCAAACAAACCTGACAAGCGGGTATCTCCAAATGACATGAACTGAAAAGGTCGCCGGACGACCCTGGAATGACGTAACACAGACCAAAGAGAAGGGAAGGAAAATGAAGGAGTTCGGCAGATGACTATTTAACACAAGATGCAAACAAGGTACAGAAACCACTTTTTCATTTAACAGAAATACACGTTACAGGACCCGGTGGGTCAGGAAAAAAAAAAAAAAAAAGAAGATACACGTCATCGCAAGTATCGCGGGCACGGTTCGGGCAGGACGAACCAGAGACCGCTCCGAGCTACGAACTCCGTCTCTATCCTTCTCAGTCACATTCTCCAATGCGTGTAACAGCTCTCGCCCATTCTCGCCTCATTCTGTTCCTGAGGTCCCAATCTTAACAGGAAAGGGGCGGGGTAGATCCCCGGAGGTGGAGGAGATAACGACGGCCGCCGCTCAAGACGCTCCGACAAGGTCGGCATGCGTTACTTCCACCGTCCCCGCAACAAGTTCTACTGCCCCACCGTCGACACCGACCGCCTCTGGTCTCTCGGCCCCCGACAGCGTCAAGGATCCCGTCATGGCTTGTAACGGCTATTCTGCTCTCTTGACCGGTATCACCCCCGCCTTGCTACTCCGAGATTCGCGGGCCAGAACAACCTCACCGACAGCCCCCGTTATTAAACCCCTATTGTTGAAAGAATTCTTCCTTGGGCTCCTTTTGGGACGACGGAGATTCCCACCGGCCGCCATTTTCCTTCTCTCCTTCCTCCAAACCCTAAGAATTCCCTCGAGGACAGCCTCCCGAGTGGATAAATGGTATTAAGGGGAGGAGACAGGAACTGGGGCGAGAGAAGCAGGACTCTCAGATGAAAGAATCGTGCCAGGATAAAATCACGAAGGGACTGAGGGGTTTAAATAGCCGATGGATCCTGGCGCAATTATGGCAGTGGGTATTCCTGGGCCAACTGGCGTGTGCCGCGTGGGCGCGTTTATCCCCTTCACCGCCATCAAGGGTTGACCGCTCGCGAATCCCCATAGAGCGACGCTTGGGATCGCGTTTCGACGGGAACTCCGAAAGACTTTTCAAGTCACCTTCACCGAAAACGGATTCTGACGTGCGCGCATTAAATGGGGGTGGCAGTGCGCAAAGTTCGAAGGGGCGATTCCGGCTGCGCACATCTCTCTCTGTATACTTCCTTCGCTTGAAATTCAAACTCGAAAGTAGGGGACTGGTG
>NC_026001.2:47756210-47839652 GCF_000442705.2 Elaeis guineensis | reverse complement strand
TCTTGAAATGGGTTTGAAGTATTTTAATTGGGCTTGCTGTTGGGTGCCAAAAACCAGGGAACCACATGCCTGAGAGTCTCTCTCTTGGCGTGTGGATTTAAATCCATGCGCATGAGCCACATGGCACATAGATAGAGTTGGTGCCACCTTAAATTTGGTCTATCTATTTTTTCTCCATAGTTTTTATTCTATGAATGTTTTAGATGTCTTAGGAGGGCCTAAGAGTCCTTCTGAGTGTTAAACTCCTCGTAGAAAAATTAGGAGAAGTAGATAAGGATTAAATCCATGCGCATATGTCACATGGCGCATGGATGGGAGATGGCGCCCCTTAACTTGGTCTTTCCTATTTTTTCTCCTATGATTTTTATTCTACGAATGATTTTTAGATATATTAGGAGGTGCTTAAGAGTCCTTCTGAGTATTAAACTCATCGTAAAAAATTAGGAGAAGAGATAAGGATTAAATCCATGCGCCACCTCTTGGAAGCGCCCTTGGAAATTTCAAATGGGAGATAAGTTTTAACTTATCCACGCCCCTTAATCTCTTGTGCCCTTCCTGAAGTTGGCACCCTCTATCTTGGCCATTGGATGGGCTTTCTTCCAGATCCAAAGGTAAGGATTGATGGCACCAATAAGAGAAGCTTTGTGACTTCTCATGTGAACACTGTAAGTTAAGATCGAAGAGTCCTTCTGAAATAAGGCGCCTCTTCAACCCAACTTTGATGTACACATGGCATTTTACAATTTATTGGGGATGAGAATTAGAAAGGGGCATGAGATAAAGTGTGAGTGGGCATGAGATGTTTTGGTTTGCTCCCCTACGTGCAATATAAATAGGGGTGCACGTCGAGGAGTCTTCGTGCATTCAGAATTCTTCCTTCTTTCTTACAAGAGGCTTTTCTTATCCAATTTTCTTTATTATTTCTCTCTAGCCTAGATAAGGTTCTGATAAAGGATAAGAAGTCTTCCAAAAGGCTTAGAGAATTGGAATAAAAATTAAGGAGACAAGGAGCAAGAAAGGAAGGCAAGAAAAGGTCCAACAGTGTGACAGCAAAGCCAAGAAAGGAGATTCTGCCCAAATTGCATTTAAATTCTGATAAATTAGAATTTAATTATATAGAATATTTAAATAGGTGCTAGTGGGTTGATCGAGTCCCCATGTGGATCAACGTTGGAGGGTGAACACGTGGGCACCTGGTGGAAACCCAGACAGATTGCTATCAGCATCTTAGCACAAATTAGGGTCTAGCGATAAGATCTATATCTTTTATTTGATATTAATGCATATTATATGGTTTAATTTCTGATAAGGTGATCTTGGAGTTAGGTTTTGGTTTTTATGATTTCATAATAATTGCTTTGAAATCCGTGCTTCTACCATTATCACAAAACCTTTCATCTCAGCCCATTGGCTTAATCAAATTAAGCCAATTAGCAATCAAATTGCTAATCAATCCTCCTGCAACACTTGCACTAGGTTAAATATCAATCGTATTGATCGTTTAACCCTAGAACGATTCTTAATCGTTGATCAACCATCCGATCGGATCATGAACTCTAATGTGTATGACCTCATAGGTCCGAACCTAAGCTGGTAGCATAGAAATAAATTTCTGTACCAATCAAAGTGACCATCTAGCAATGGTACCGACGGTCGGATAGGTCGAATGTGTAGAACAACATCCTTAGAACCCATGTGGATATAGTTTCTATATAATTCATCCCCTTGACCAAAATACTCATAGGACACCTCAGAGTTCAACTATCAACTCTGATCAGGTTGTCTATATTATATTTCAAAATATCAAATCCATCTGATGGATTACCCTTGCCAAGGTTTTGCTAAATTGAAATACAACAACTCATTCTTCTTCAACTCTTGGAGTGGTCAATCCCATCTTGATCACACTCCGACTTTGTAAGTATTTGACTGTGCCCAGAAGTCTTCCGTCACTGAATTAAAAATTTAGTTAGTCCAGTACCAAAGCACAGTGAGTTGCTTGCAAGTCATTGAGGCAATCTCAGGTCTAAGGGACACTTATCCTATATCCCATCAGAGACATTCTCGACAGTAAAATGCTCTAGAGTTGATCATGTTCAATGATGATGTACCCTTACATCTCATCTGTATGCCATACCAGTGTCTCCACACTCCTTGGTTAAGAGGATAACCAACTCATATGGCCTACAGCGACCTATGCTCGATAGAAGCTGTCGTCCTTATTAACAACCCATCATTTGGTCGTGAACAGTTTTAAGGACTAATCGCTAAATCCTCTCTATCGAACCTAAATAGTCCTAAGAACTTCATCACAACAACGGAGTTCATTAGAAGATGAAAACTTGTGATGAAAATATCAAAAATATAATTTATTTATTAACAAATCAATTACAATACAAAGTTGCTCAACTGCCAATAGGTTGACGATTGGCTTTTGGGACATATTTTCTGACATCAAAATAGAGATTGTTGGGCCTCATGTGGTGCTCCCAAGGCTTAGAAGGTCAAGACTAGGGTCAAGGTCCAAAGTCTATGAGGTGCTCATGGGGTTTCTAAGACTAGTTTGGGTCCTAGGATGAAAAACTGTCAGCCTTTCGGATCTTGAGGTTCAGGAGACTTGAGCCTCAAGAGGCTAACTTATTTTGGGCTATATTTGAATCTTAAGTAGATGAGATTTATTTAAATCATGGGTGTATATGGGTTTGGATTAGCACAAATCTCATATCAAGTTAGCCAAGGGAGTTTTGTGGTTGGCTCACATTGACCTTGTATAAATACCTTTGTATTTAGAGTTTGTATGGATGGTTCAATTAATCAAATCATTTTCTCCCTGAACCTTCTCTCTCTTCCTTCCTCTCTCTCTCTCTGGAGACTTCTCCACATCCTAGAACTAAGAAACCTAGGGTTTCTTGGCCGCCACCCCAAAAAGGAAAGAAAGGAGGTGCTAGAAACCAGCACCCCCCCTTTGTGCACGCCCCTGTTTTGAGCGTCCCCTCTGGGCCACCCAAGAAGAGTTCCAGATCTAATTTTTTTATTTTATTGAGGTTTCATTAAGAGTGCTTTCAGGTCCCAAAAGGTGGATTTTAGATCTGATGGAGAAGGGGTTCAAATCGAAGAAGAAAATCCTGCTGACAGGATTTACAAGGCTACTGAAACCAGGAAGGCTGTTCTTCTTCAACATGTTTCATCCCCTTCCAGTGAGTTTTCTTTATTGATCTCCTGGTGGGAGGTACTCCACACACCTAAAAATATGGCACAATAGTTCTGCGATGGACTTTTTGAACTAGAAGCCTTCCTTTGCAGCATCAGAAGCAGCGACATACTCAACCTTCGTTGTCAAATCTGCTATGATGGGTTACCTGAAACTCTTTCAGCTAACTGCACCATCATTGTAAACGAACACATATCCTGACGTAGACTTTCTATCATCAGAATCAGACATGAAGTCTGAGTCAGTGTACTCCTTGACTCGCAACTCAGAATCTCCTCCAAAGATCAAGAACAAATCCTTAGTTCTTCTTAAGTACTTAAGGATGTTCTTCACAGCTATTTAGTGCTTCTCATCTGGATTCGACTGATACCTGCTCGTGACACTCATGGTAAGGGTAATATCAGATCGAGTACATAGCATGACATACATGAAGCTCCCTATTGTCGAGGTATAACGGATCCTACTCATGCATTGCACCTCCTCAGATGTGGTCTGGCACATCATCTTGGAAAGATTAATACCATGCCTAAGAGATAAAAGTCTTCTTTTGGAGTTTTTCATACTGAACCTCTTCAGTACTTTCTTTATGTACAGCTTTTGTGACAGGCTTAGCATCCATTTAGGTCTATCCCTATAGATCTTTATTTCGAGAATATAGGATGCTTCTCCTAGGTCTTTTATGGAGAATTTCTTAAACAACCATCTTTTGACCATGGTCAGCATGGGAATATCATTCCCAATGAGAAGAATATCATCCACATACAATATGAAAAATATTATCATACTTCCATTGATCCTTTTATATACACATGATTCCTCTTCATTTTTGATGAAATCAAACGATTTGATTGCCCCATCAAAATGATGGTTCCAACTCCGAGAAGCTTGCTTTAATCTGTATATGGATCTTTATAGCTTGCAGACTGTGATCACTATCACTAGACATAAAATTCATAGGCTACTCTATATAGATATCTTTTTCAAGATATCCATTCAGGAAGGCAGTTTTCACATCCATCTGTCAGATTTCATAATCATAGTAAGCTGCAATAGCAAAAAAAGAGCGAATGGATTTCAGCATAGCTACAGGCAAAAAAGTTTCTTGATAGTCAATATCCTCACACTGACTATAACCTTTAGCCACAAGCCTAGCTTTATAGGTTTCTATCTTACCATCGGCACCTATCTTTCTTTTGTAGATCCATTTATACCCAATGGGTACAATACCCTCAGGTGGATCCACTAAGGTTCAGACTTAGTTCGAGTGCATTGAGTCAATTAATGACTTTATAGCATCTAACTATTTCTCATAATCGGTGTCAGATATTACCTCATCAAAGGTGTTAGGATCATCACCATGATCCTTATCTCCAATAAGGAACATTTCTTTTACTTCCTCTATAAGCATACCTATGTATCTCTCTGGAGGTCGGGAGACCCTACTAGATCTACGAGGTGGTTGATGCGTAGTCATTGATAGCACCAAAAAATAACTCTACTCACTACGTAGGTAGGATGAGTCGAGATCGTATCCTCAGGGACCTTGGGCTAAGTTGAGATTATAAAATAAAAGAAAGAAGCATTATTTTGATTTAAAAACTAAATTATTTTAAAATTAATATAAATAAAAAATAAAGAGCTTGGGAGTTTTGAATTAATTTTGACTAGCAAAGTTGTATCTTTTTTTTTTAATTAAATAGATGCGATTAATCTTAAGAAAAATACCTATCTTTCCTCGGCACACCCCGTATCCGTAGATTACAGCATGTCTTCGAAAGTACTAGGTAAACAATTCTTCTTTCCTCGGTATGCCCCGTACCCGTAGATCATGGTGCATCTCCGAAAAGTAAAAGTTATTCCTAATATTAATCTAACAAGAAAGCATAAATAAAAGCATATGAAAGAGAGCAAATAAAGAACTCATGATGATTTAAATAAAAAGCATAATCTTTATTGCATATAAAGAAATACAAGAAAGTTTAGAATAATAAACCATCTCTGTGTCATTACAAAATTTCTTCTCCACTCCTGAGACTGCTAGCCTAGCTGCTCATAGAGTAGTCCCTTTCTATTCTTCTATGCAAGGCTCTAGAAGAATTTTTAGACTCCCCCTCTAATGGAAGTACAAAAGCCTTTTTATAGGTGTTAGGAGGGAGGAGTTTTATATGGTTTTCTGATGTGGGACTAAAGAAAATACTAAGGACTAAAAAATAGATGGATGAGATGAAAAGATCACAAGCAGATAAAGAAAATATAAATTTTTCTTCTTAAAGTATTTCCAAATATATTTTTTTCCTTCTATCTGTTCGTCTATCCCCACGAATCTCGCGCGCCCGCCTGCCTGCTGTGCCGCACCTGCCTCGCGCCCGCACTCGTGCCCGCCTCGCGCTCGCGCCCGCTCCGCCCGCGCTCGCATCCGCACCTGCGTCCGCACCCGCGTCCATGCCGCATCCATGCCGTGTGAACCATACGTGAGCACTCCCTTTTTTTTTATTCCAAAAAAAAACTTTTGTTTCTTTACAATGACGCTTATATCCTTTTTGGATTCCTTACATAGTATCTTCATTTTCTATAATACCATATGCATCCTTCTTTTATTTAAATTTTATTTTAAGTCTAATTTTTTTTCAAATTTGAGTCTTTTTGATCTGCAAATCAGACTCTTTGTATCGATGATCAGCTTTTTTGTAAAACATAAAAAAAGGATCAAATTCTTATTAAATAAAATAAATTAAATATAATTTTCTACTTTAAATGACTTAAATTAAGTGTTTATCACACCTCCCAACTTAAATTTTGCTCATCCTCGAGTAAAATAGATATATCAGCATTGTGTACCGACTCGGTCTTGAATAAAAGTTAGTTTAGACATCTCAAAAGGTAGATGATACTTGGTCAGACCATTAAAGAGATACTTCATTGGATTATCAATTTGACCCAATTAGTGGCTGAGTATTAACTAAAAAAATTTCAAGAGCTTTTCTTTCACCAACTCTCCACTTTACTCTTTAAATCCTCTAACTTAATGTGAGATAGGTTTATTATCTTTTTACAATTTAGTCCCTTATTATCTACTATTTTTTTTTTTAACATTGCCCATCTTTTTATGCGAACCACAACACTTACTTAGGCGAAGGGGTCCGATTACTCAGTAGAAAACCAATATTTTTTTTTAAAGTAAATTTTAAGGAGAATTTTTTTTTTTGCATACCTCGACTTTCCACCCAATCTCTCATGAAGCAGATTCTTTATTGAGATCAGTAAGAAGAGGGTTGTAGAATCACTCCTAAAATTTGGTCTAGTCTAAACCCTACCATTCATTGAGTTTTCTTAATAATTTATTCCTCAGTATTTCTAAAATTATCTTGACCGTTAATCATTCATTGTTTAGGATGCCTAATTGACTCTTAATCAAAATAAAATTTGGATACACAAAACTAATTATTTCTGACCATACTTGAGGATTTGATTAATTTTCTCTCCCCCAACTTAATCTACATTGTCCTCAATGGAGTAGGGAAGCAAAGAAAATAAAAGGAGAGAGTGCACCTGAGATAATTCTACTTCGAAAGTCGAAGATAGCTTCATTGATTAATAGGCTCTTATTCTAAATTCCTGCAGCTGCGGTAAGTAAAAAAATATGAAATCGTTGGATTGCCTCCCAACAAGCGCTAAGTTTTACGTCTTCAGCCAGACTGAATTGAGTATTATGGAGGTATTGGATCCACTAAATCAACAGATTCAATTAATTCTCCATCACTAATTTCATCTATGTAAGGTTTCAATCGCTAATCGTTCACTTTAAAGGTGTTCCCCTGTTTAGGATTTTTGAGTTCTATAGCTCCATGAGGAAATACCTGAGTTACAATGAAAGGTCCGTCCCAACGTGAGTGAAGTTTTTCAAAAAACAGACGCAACCTAGAATTGAAGAGCCAAACTTTTTGATGGGGCTCGAACATTTTTCGTGCAATGAATTTATCGTGGTATGCTTTAGTTCGAGCCTTATAAATTCTGGCACTCTCATACGCTTCATTGCGTAGCTCTTCAAGTTCATTTAATTGAAGTCTCCTATTGGAACCTATATTTTTTATATTAAAGTTAAATTGCATATGGCCCAAAATGCACGATGTTCCAATTCCACCGGAAGATGACAAGCTTTTCTGAATACAAGTCGATAAGGAGACATTCCTATGGGTGTTTTAAAAGCAGTACGGTAAGCCCATAATGCATCATCTAAGCATGCTGACAAGTCTTTTCTATCGGGTCTTACCATTTTTTCAAGAATATGCTTGATCTCCATATTGAAGACCTCAACTTAGCCACTTGTCTGAGGGTGATAAGATGTGGCAACTTTATGAGTTGTTCCATATTTTTTCATTAGCATGTCGAAGTGCTTATTTGTGAAGTGTGTACCCCCATCGCTAATTATGGCTCTTGGGCATCCAAATCGACTAAAGATGTTATGTTGAATGAACTTGATCATGATTTTGTGATCATTGGTTCGGGTTGCCATAGCCTCTACCCATTTTGATACGTAGTCCACTGCTACCAAAATATACTCGAATCTAAATGAGGAGGGAAAGGGTCCCATGAAATCAATTCCCAAACATCAAAAATTTCTACTACAAGTATAGGGATAGGGGCATCATATCTTTTCTCAAATATTTCTTGTTTGCTGGCATCACAGGCAATTACGACTGAATTTATGTGCATCTTTGAATAGTGTCGATCAATAAAACCCACTCTGCAGCACTTTTGCTGCAGTTTTTCTTCCACTAAAATGTCCCCCACATATCAAAGAATGGCAAAAAGTGAGAATCTTTGGAATTCACTCTCGGGGACACAATGGCGAATAACTTGGTCAGGACAGTATTTGAATAGTTCAGGTTCTTCCCAGAAATAATGTTTAATTTGCGAGAAAAATTGATCCTTTTCTTGTTTTGTCCAGTGAGAAGGTACTTGTCCTATTGTCCAGTAATTGACAATATGGGCAAACCATGGAGGACGGCTAGAGGAGATTGCGAAAAGTTGTTCGTCAGAAAATTTCTCTTTGACCTCATCTATGCCTATCGTGTGTTCAACTAAGATCCTGGAGATGTGATCAGCTACCACATTCTCGAAACCCTTCTTATCTCGAATTTTCAGATCAAATTCTTGTAAAAGAAGGATCCATCTGATCAAACATGGTTTAGTATCTTTCTTTGAGAGGAGATGTTTCAGAGCCACATGATCAGAGTAAACTAGAACCTTAGACCCTAACAGATATGAGCGAAATTTTTCAAGGGCGAACACTACTGCTAGTAGCTCTTTTTCTGTTGTGGTGTAGTTTAATTGGGCAGTGGAAAGAGTCTTGCTAGCATAATAGATCACATGTGGCTCCTTATTGATTTTTTGGCCTAAGACGGCACCTATTGCAAAGTTAGAGGCATCACACATAATCTCAAATGGAATGGACCAGTCAGGGGGTTTTATTATGGGTGCTATTGTCAGGGCTGTTCGTAATGTGTCGAATGCTTTCAAACAGTCTTCGTCAAAGATAAATGGTGTGTCCTTGGCCAATAGATTGCACAAGAGTCTTGAAATCTTGCTAAAGTCTTTGATGAAACATCTATAAAATCTGCATGATCTAAGAAGGATCGTATTTATCGAACCGAAGTAGGGGGTGGTAGTTTTGAAATGACCTCAACTTTGGCTTTATCTACCTCGATCTCTCTTTCAGAAATAATATGTCCTAATATAATTCCTTTCTGCACCATGAAATGGCTCTTTTCCCAACTTAGGATCAAATTTGTCTCTATACATTGTTGAAGAACCTTGGTTAGGTTCTGAAGACAATCATCAAAGGTAGAGCCAAATACTGAAAAATCATCCATGAAGACTTCTAGAAATTTATCAACCATATCAGAAAAGATGGCCAAAATGCACCGTTGAAAAGTGGCTGTGCATTACAGAGACCGAATGGCATACGTCTAAATGCAAATGTTCCATAAGGACATGTGAAGGTAGTCTTTTCTTGATCAGCAGGAAATATCGGGATCTGGTTATATCCCGAATATCCATCTAGAAAATAGAAGAAACTTTATCCTGCTAGCCGTTCTAAAATTTGATCAATAAAAGGCAAAGGAAAATGATCTTTCCTAGTAACGGCATTCAGCTTTCGGTAGTCCACACATACTCGCCAATCAATTGTTGTACGAGTAGGAATTAATTCACCCTCATCATTCTCTATTATGGTAATACCTGACTTCTTAGGTACTACTTGGGTTGGACTAACCCACTGGCTATCTGAAATTGGGTAGATAATTCCAGCATCTAGCCATTTCACTACCTTTTTCACGACTTCCCGCATATTCGGATTCAATCTTCGTTGCATGTCCCTATGTGGTTTTGCCTCAACCTCGCAGTGAATATGATGCATGCAAACAGAAGGATCTATACCCTTCAAATCGACAATTGACCACCCTATAGCCTCTTTATGCTTTTTGAGTACTCCGACAAGTTTGTCTTCCTGGTCGTTGGTTAGATCAGACGCAATGATCACTGGAAGGGTATCATTGGATTCAAGAAATGAATATTTCAGTGTGGCAGGAAGAGGCTTTAGCTCTAGAATAGGTGGTGCTTCTAAAGATGGTACCAGAGGGCTTGATTAAATTGGTAATTGCTCGTACTTTACAGTCCAAGGGGGATTGGTGCTAAAATTGGAAGGTTCTAGCAAAGCATGTATTTCTTCAGTGTATCCATCAATATCAAAATTATCCATTCCAAAATGTGTTAGGCATGCCTGTAAAGGATCTGAGTTGAGCAAGGCAGGAGCTTTATCTTCTATAACTTCCTCTAACAAGTTGATCTCATCATGGTCGTACACAGGTGGTCCCAAAGATGCATTGAAAATATTCAACCTTAGCTTCTTATTTTCGAAAGTTACATCCATAACTCCGATCCTACAATTTATACGAGCATTAGCGGTTGCTAAGAAGGGTCTACCTAGGATGATTGGTATTTGGTTGGGGTTGCTACCAGATTCCATATCCAGCATAAGAAAGTCAACAGAAAAGTAAAATTCATCTACTTTCACCAATACGTCTTCCAGCATTCCACGGGGTACCTTAATAGATCGGTCCGCTAGTTGTAAGGTTACTGTCATGGGTTTTAACTTTCCAAATCCAAATAGATCATATATAGAGCTCCGGAGAAGGTTGACACTTGCACCCAAATCTAATAATGCCTTCTTAATCGTGAGGTTTCCTATGACACAAGAAATAATTGGGGTACCTGGATCTTTCAGTTTGGGTGGGGTAATTTGCTGGAAAACTGAGCTGGCCTGCTCAGTTAGGTGGACTTTTCTTGGTATTTGTGCCTTTGATTTTCGTTTCTATGTACACAGGTCCTTTAGAAATTTGGCATAGGTCGGAACTTGCTTAATGGCATCGAGAAGAGGTAAGTTTATCTGGACCTGTTTAAACAGTTCCAACATTTCATTCATTTTTATACCCTTCTTATCAAGAGGCAGAGATGATTCTAAAGCACTGGGAAATGGAGCTTTAGGTGCAGGTGCTGGGTTAACAGGTTCTTTCCTCTCTTCAGATTTCTTCTTTTCTGTTGTAGTTGAAATTGGTTGCTCTTGTTGTTGGATTACTTCAGATTGATTTAAGATTTTTTTGCTTCTAAGGGTCATGATCAATTTGGCATGTTCAAAAAAAGTTTCAAGACCAATGGAACTTTCAGCCATGTACTGACCTTTTGGGTTATTAATAGGTTGACTAGGTAATTTACCTTCTTCCCTCCTACTGAAAGCTGTTGCTAGCTGACCTATCTGGGTCTCTAGCTTTGCTATTGATTGCGTATGGGAGTGAAGGAGTTGGGTATTCATTTCTAGTCCTTTAAGTGCTTGCAGTACCTTTTCTTCAAAAGCTGAGCTATGAGTACTTGAAGTGGGTTGAGGAGGGTTCTGGTATTGTGGCTGGGATGGATGCCTAAAAGTTACATCCGGGTAACCTGATCTTTATTGCACCGGAGGAACCACTGGTTGTGATTTTCATGAAAAATTTGGATGGTTTCTCCATCCCAGATTGTATGTACTAGAATAGGGGTTGTTCCCTGGTCTATGAGTAGTTTGGGCTTGATGGACTTGTTCTTGTGCATGTTCAGGAAGCTGTGGTGCAACTGGACAATCATTCACACAATGAGTGGGGCTCGAACACAATGCACATATATCTTGTATCTGACAGGATGGAGAAGGTGACTGTTCTATACTTAATAATCGATGTAACTTTTGGGATAATTCATCTACCTTATGATGGATAACTATTGGCATTTTCTACTTCATATATTCCACCTCTCTTTGGGTTTAACATGGGTTTATCTCTAATAGAGGCAGACATATGATGTAATAAATTTTCACTTAAAATTTCAAACAGTTGCCATGCCTCATCCTCACTTTTCAACATGAATGTCCCATCGCATGATGCATCGACCATTTGTCGATGTCTTTCAGATAGCCCATCATAAAAATATTGGATTAACTGCCACTTGGGTACAGCATGGTGGAGATATTTTCTAATAAGGTCCTTTAATCTCTCCCATGTTTCATAAAATATTTCTCCATCTAATTGGGAAAAACTAGTTATGGCCTTCCTTATTTGATTAGTTTTTCCTATGAAAAAATATTTCTTGAGAAACTCTCCTTACAGCTGGTCCCAGATTGATATAGTCATGGAATCCAAAGTATGTAGCTAGTATTTGGCTTTGTCCTTAAGTGAGAAAGAGAATAATTTTAACCTAAGAGCATCATCGGAGAAGTTGTAAATTTTGACAGTTGAGCATATCTCAAAAAATTCTTCAAGATGTTTATAAGGGTCCTCATTACTAAGTCCATAAAATGAAGGTAACATTTGGATTATACTGGACTTAATTTTATATTGAGTGGCCTCCACAGGGGGCACTTGAATACAAGGAGAGTAGGTATATGTGAAAGGAGTAAAGTACTCCTTCAATTGCCTGGGTGGATCATTCTCCTGATTTCGGTCCATATTTTTACGTCTGTTGGCTCTAAAGGTTCTTTCTATTTCTGATCAAAAGGTTGGATTTCTGATTGTAACAATCTATGGCCAAGCATACACCTTACAATTATACTTTAGAGCAAACACAAAAAATTTTAGTTTTTATAATATATATATATATATATATTTATAATAAAGTGAGAAAAGAGTGAAGAAAATCTAAAGAGAAGAACCTAAGAATTTTAAATCTATGAAAAGAGAGAAATTAGTTAATGTTTAGATGTTAATTGCAATCAACTTAAACAAGCATGGACTCTCCATCCTTAGGTTAACTTAGATCTAGACAGCTCCTAACTTCAAGACCGCCTTTGAGCACTCCAAGCTCAAGACTGACTAACTGACTTGGCCAGGTAAGAGTAAGATGTGGGAGGTTTCCTGCTCGTTGCATTTCTTAGACACCAACTGAGTTAGCCAGGTCAGTCAACGGAACCAATTGAAAACCACTTTTTTTAACCACTTGCCTTAGACACCGAGTAATTAACCAATCCGCACTCGGTTTAACTCTAGAGCTTTCTTATCCTATTGAGCTCGAAATTTCTAAGGCTGACGTCTAGTTGATTTTAAAATTAAGGCTTGGTTTAATGCAGAATGATGGTTATGATTTTTGGGCTAAGAAGGGTGATCAAATCTCCACCTTATCTGATTAATGGGTTGCACCCTTAAAGTTAATTATGGAGATGCAATGCAAAGAAACAAGGTGTCCAATCAAGTTAAAAATTTTTATATTTGGGGTTGCACTATTTTAGTTAAGTGTTATGAAATGTCAATGATTTTTTTTTTTTAATTCAACCGTGCCAAGGTTCCCGACAACGGTGCCAAAATTTGATGCGTAGTCGTTGATAGCACCAAAAAATAACTCTACTCACTACGTAGGTAGGATGAGTCGAGATCGTATCCTCAGGGACCTTGGACTAAGTTGAGATTACAAAATAAAAGAAAGAAGTGTTGTTTTGATTTAAAAAATAAATTATTTTAAAATTGATGTAATTAGAAAATAAAGAGCTCGAGAGTTTTGAATTAATTTTGCACTAGCAAAGTTGTATCTCTTTTTTTTAATTAAATAGATGCGATTAATCTTAAGAAAAATACCTATCTTTCCTCGGCGCACCCCATACCCATAGATCACGGCGCATCTCCAGAAAGTAAAAGTTATTCTTAATATTAATCTAACAAGAAAGCATAAATAAAAGCATATGAAAGATAGCAAATAAAGAACTCATGACGATTTAAATAAAAAGCATAATCTTTATTGCATATAAAGAAATACAAGAAAGTTTAGAACAATAAACCATCTCTGTGTCGTTACAAAATTTCTTCTCCACTCCCGAGACTGCTAGTCTAGCTGCTCATGGAGTAGTCCCTTTCTATTCTTTTACGCAAGGCTCTAGAAGAATTTCTGGGCTCCCCCTCCAATGGGAGTACAAAAGTCTTTTTATAGGTGTTAGGAGGGAGGAGTTTTACATGGTTTTCCGATGTGGGACTAAAAAAAATACTAAGGACTAAAAAATGGATGGATGGGATGGAAAGATTACAAGCAGATAAAGAAAATATAAATTTTTCTTCTTAAAGTATTTCCAAATATATATATTTTTTCCTTCCATCTGTTCGTCTGTCCCCACGAACCTCGCGCGCCCGCCTCGCGCCCGCGCTCACGCCCACCTCATGCCCACGCCCGCGTCCACCCGCGCTCGCATCCGCGCCCACGTCCATGCCGCGTGAACCATACGTGAACACTCCTTTTTCTTTTTTATTTCAAAAAGAAACTTTTGTTTCTTTACAATGACGCTTATATCCTTTTTGGATTCCTTGCATAGTATCTTCATTTTCTATAATACCATATGCATCCTTCTTTTATTTAAATTTTATTTTAAGTCTAATTTTCTTCAAATTGAGTCTTTTTGATCTGCAAATCAGACTCTTTGTATTGACGATCATCTTTCCTGTAAAACATAAAAAGAAGCATCAAATTCTTAATAAATAAAATAAATTAAATATGATTTTTTACTTTAAATGACTTAAATTAAGTGTTTATCAGTGGTTGAGGAACATCTACTATTGGCTCATGGATAACGGATTTCTGAGGATCTATAGCTCTTTACTCTTCAGAGACCTTCTCTTCGAGCTCAACTAACCTCCCACTACCACCATCCTAGATAAACTATTTTTTTAAAAATATAGCATTTTGACTCACAATCACATTGTGGTCTTGTGGAAAGTAGAAGTAGTATCCAATGGATTCTTTTGGATGCCCTATAAAGCGAGCTATAATAGATCTATCCTCTAATTTATCCACCATCGATCTCTTGACATAGGTCGGATATCCCCAAATTTTAAGATAATCTACACTCGACTTCTTACTGAACCATATCTCATATGATGTGGTAGGAATGGACTTTGATAGAACCCTATTCAATAGGTAAATTGCGGTTAACAAGGCATGTCCCCAAAGATATAAGGGTAGATCAGTAAAGCTCATCATGGACCTGACGATATCCAATAGGGTCCTGTTCTTCTTTTTGGATATCCCGTTGAGTTGAGGTATTCCAAGAGGCATCCATTGAGAGACCATGCCGTTGCCCTTAAGATATCTAAAAAATTCTCGATTAATGTATTCACCTCCTCAATCAGATCAAAGAACCTTAACGGGTTTGCCAATTTATTTTTCTACTTCATGTCTGAACTCCTTGAACCTTTCAAAGACCTCAGACTTGTGTGTCATCAAATACATATACCTGTGCCTAAATAGATCATCAGTAAAGGTAATGAAGTAGGTATAACCATCTCTGACCTGCACATCAAATGGCCCACACACATCGATGTGTACCAGAGTGAGTAATTCAGTGGTCCTCTCCTTATGTCCCACAAAGGATAACTTGGCCATTTTTTCTCAAAGACAAGATTCACAGGCTGGATACGACTCTGGGTAAAGAGAACCAAAGATCCCATCCTTTTTCAGTCTATTTATCTTGTCCTCTCCAATATGGCTTAGTCTATGGTGCCATAAGTACTTCTGGTTAATTTTATCTCTGGATCTCTTTTGGCCTATGGTACTTACTATTTGCTTGTTTAAGTTCACATTCGCATCAACATGCAAGTGATAAAGACTGTCAATTAAATGATCTCGTGCAATTAATTTATTTCATAAATAAATGGAACAAAAATCTTTCTTGAAATAAATTTCAAAACCTTCCTGTGCTAGCACAGATACAGAAATCAAATTCTGACTAGCTACAGGAACATAATAATAGTCCTTAAAATCTATTTTAATACCAGACAGTCATCGAAGAGGGTAAGTACCAACGGCCTCTGCAGCAATCTTTGCTCTATTGTCGATCCGAAAGATCATGTCACCTTTCTTCAACTTTCTTCTTTCTATCAGATCCTGCATTGAGGTACATATATGAGCACTCGAGCCAGAGTCTAATACCCAACTAGAAGTAGAAGAAACTGTAAGGTTAGATTCAATTACGAGCATACCTTCGAAATGTTTATCATCCTTTTTGATCTTTAGGCTCTCCAGGTATTTTGAACAGTTCCTCCTCCAATGGCCTTCAACATAATAGTGGAAATACTTTTTCTTTGCTTCGGCCTTGCTAGGAACTTCCTTCTTTGGCCTATTCTCCTTTTTCTACTTCTTAGTGGATTTTGCCTTCTTCTTTGTAATAGACTTTCTCTTGAAAAAAGTCCACTCCACAGTGAGAACAGTGCCCCTTGAACTCTTTAAGGTTTCCTCTGTAGTGACCAACATATTGACCAGTTCGGGTATAGTGCAATCGAGCTTGTTCATATGAAAATTTATAATAAATTGACTATATGAACTTGTTAGGGATTGAATGATCAAATCCATTTGTAATTTCTTTTATATTTTTAGCCCGACCTTTTCAAGCTCCTCAATATCTTTTATCACTATCATACAGTGCTCATGGACTGACTGCCCTTCGTGCATCTTCAGATTGAAGAGTCTTTTCGACACCTCGAAGCATGCAGTACGGCTCTGCTCACTATACAACTCTTGCAAGTGAGTGATCATAGCCCTAGCAGTAGGCATATGCTCATGCTAGCTTTGCAACTCATTTGACATAGACATCAGCACGTAACACTTAATTCGACTGTTTTCATCCGTTCACATCCCAAAAGCAACCCTTTGCTCAGTAGTAGGATGGTTTGGTAGCACTATGGGTTCCTGATCGAGTACACGACCTAGTTTTTTAAAAGTCAGGACAATCCTGAGATTTTTGAGTTAGTCTTTGTAATTTGTACCAGTCAAACGATTGGTTTCAAGGATGCGGACTAGAGGATTTGAGGCTTACATTATTTAACTGTGAGAGTAGAGATTCAAGTTAGACTTTTATACTTAATATTTATATTTACTTCTTGGGACTTTAAGATGCAAACAATAACTCTCACTAATTTATCGGATCCCTCCACTCTCCGAGAAGAAAACAGAAATCCTAATGCGACAAAAAATTTCTAGTGGGTGTTGCGGTCCCACTGATGACATGCACCTCACCTAATAATTATTGGTAATATGCACACTGATGCATAGGTAACTCTTTGTCTAGATGCTTCTCTAAGTATATTGCAGTGACTTAGTCTCTAAGTCATATGGCTCACCTAACAGTGATTGCCCATACTTTTTAGTTAAGTCCGACCCACCGTTCACAAGTAGGTGCAAGGCCATCATTGGGTCCTTCACCTAATAGTTATTGGGCCCAACTCCATCCTTACCCTAGAGCAACTCTTTGCTAATAGAGTGGTTGCGTGTTTTCGATGCAACTGAACTACTATGATCAGTCAAGAACAATCAATGCCGGTAGCACACCTGCACATCTACAACAGTGGAAGACCTATGGGCTTAATATTTATGGGAGATTTAGGTTAAGATCTCATCTAATCAGTCATCATATGACCGATCTAATTGACATGGACTAAACCAAACTGCTAAGTAACCCAATTTAGGACCCAATCTTCCAGATTGGCCAAGTAAGTGGAAATCAGTGGGGGTCCCCCCATTACTTTTTTTAGACATAAATAAATTAGTCAAGTAAGCGAATAGAATCAATTAAATAACCACATCTCATTAACTTGCTTTAGACACCAATAGGTCAATTGGTACAAACAGATTAACTCTAGCGAATCAGGCTCAAACTGTCGAGCCAAATTAGACCCTTAGGTTAATCGATTCTACACATAGGACTCAAATGATTTGATCAACAATAATTGCATGATCATATAACTTAATTGATCTGAGCCTAATCAACACTTGATTTGATTTGATCAATTACTTAATCGAATAAGATCTATATGACTCAAATCAAAAATCTTAGATGCAATCCTATTACATGTCTAATTTTTGATTTTTCTATAACAAAAACTCTCATGCACAAACACAAATTTCAGATCCTAAAATTAAATTTTAGATCTAAATTCTTTGTATGAAGGTAAGTTTTAAATCATGAAAATAATTTTCAGATTCAACATACAAACATATATCACATATATGCATGTAAAATTCAGATCTCAATAAATTCAGATCTACTACATGATATCATATATCTCATATACTAATCATAAATCATATTAAAAGTAAATTTATAATCTAAATATGTAATTATATATCACATATATGAATCAAAATTTAGATCATATAAAATTTCAGATTTCATGCATGCATCTATGTATCATATGTACATAAACTAAAACTCTTTCTAGATCAAAATTCAGATCTATACATACTTTCATATATCAAATATATATTCTAAAATTAAATTTAAAATTTAATTTTAGATTTTAAAATTTATTTATATATCTCATGTATCAAGAAAAAATCAAATTTTAATTTTTTTTTAAAAATATGTATAACAATTTCAGCAATATGAAACCCATGGCTCTAGTACTACTATTGAAATTCAAAGTTTGGGGCATGCATGTATGTTTTAAAATTTTATTTTCTAAATATCATAGTGAATATAAGATTAAAATACTTTTAATCTAAATCATGCATGCATAAAAATATTAAATCATAAGGATCTAATTCATATGCTGAAATTGACATATGCTGAAATTCAGATTGTGATCAATTCACATACTTGTTTGTAATCTCTTTTTTTAAATTTGAATTTAGAAGAGAAGAGATTTTCTTCTAGCCACATAAGTATCCGACCTCTATGGGTATCCACTCAGGATTAGTCTGGAACAGTCCTCTAGAATTTAATTTTTTTTCTCTAAGAAAATTCAGCTTGCTGAATCTGAACAAAACTTGGATTGTGATCAACACTTGATCTCTTTCTTTGATCTTCTTCTCCTCCTTTTCTCTAACCTTTCTCCCTTGCTATATGCTGCTACTACAACCTTGAAACTAGCAAGGAAGAGGATGCCCAACATCTTGGATGTGGGAGACTTGGGACATCTCAAAGGTTGGAGCGTGTGGGATGCCCAAGGGGAGAAGAGAAAGGGAGAGGAAGAGAGGGCATGGGGAGACCTTCTAGGCATGAGGGGCTACTGATTTGGATGTACTAGGAATCTTAGAGGAGGTCTCTTTAAATAGGCATGAGGATTGAATCTTATTCAATCTCATAATACAAGTCCTACTTGCATTGGTTTCCTCATAACTTTAGTTATTTATGTTGGGTTCCGACCACACAGTGAAAATAATTTTTAAAATTTTTAAAATTAAATAAGTTAATAACTTTAACAATTAAAATATTGAGCCAAACCCAAAACCCTATAATCACCTTGTCGATATCGATAAAACAAAACAAGCATGCAAAAAAGAATAAAATTTTTACTTTCACCAAAATAGGATGAAGTGGCATGTTGGCGTTCTCCATGAGACTCCAAAGTAGAAGCCCTCCAATGGTGATCCATACTGAAGTTAGCCAAGGTCCTTCCTAACTGGTGGACTGCCATAGCCTTTTCTTCTCAAGAACACAGCCAGCTTCAAACTCAAGGAACGAACGTGCCAAAGCCCAGTTGCTTCTAATCTTACCACTAGAATGACAATAAGAAGATACTCTTCAGATGTCTTATAATCTAGAATTTGATTTTTGGCTCCAATATATGAAAAAATCAAACCTTAGGGCACACTGCAACACTTGCTAAAAATCTCACTACCTTTCTTGCAACTTTTGCCACTCAATTTTCCCTTGCCTTTTTCTCAAATTTTTTTCAGAAATTTTTCTATGATAGTCATACCCCTTATCTCTGGTTTCAACTCAAAAATACAGTACCTAGGCCATGTGGGATATCCCCTTTAAATAAGGGACCAAGGGACATGTCATGGGACCAAGGGGCGCCAACCTTTGGCGCTCAACTTTCTCATGCAGTGAATAAATTCATCGTGTAGAATTATAGTGCAAGAGAGCTTTCACATAGAAGGACTCTCTCTCTTCTACATGTCATAAAAATTTTAATTAATTTTGGTGACAAATCAAAGGAGATCAGATTGAGAAATAAAGGTAATGCGTTAAGATAAGAGTCTTCATTAGAAAGGACCCTTCATCTTCACATGTTAAAATGAGTGGGGCGGTATTATTATTTTGGTGTGGCATCTGGTGGGTGCAGAGGAGTCCTTCTCCACTTAAAACTATTTTAAGTTGGATAGAAAACCAATTAAGATAGACCCAATCCTATTAGGCCAAAGATAATTAGTCTAGGTTAGCTCAAACACTTTGATTTAAACCAATTTAGGAACATGGGTTAATACAATGTGCTAGCATATCTTATTAACCTAAAAAAATTATATTAAATTTTAATTAAATCAGATCAAGACAAAATTTTAAAATATGTGACCTATTGGATTCCAAATCTAGCCAGCAGTGGATCAAGACTTTCGACATAAACCTAATCCGATGAGATTAGGTCATCCGAAGAGTCCCAATCAACTTGGACCCTTCCAAATTGATTTCAAAATTAAATTTTTTTAATTCTAATAAATCCACAAGTCAAGATTGATGTCTAGCAATATGTCATAACTATCCAAAAGATTTAAAATTATAGTAAAAAATTACTAAAATATCCTTCAGTGGTAAATTATCATGTAATTCAGTCCTTCAATCAAACAACATCCCAGATGAGCTGTGGGCATAGAAATATGTCAAACCCAATCACTTTTCTTTATGTATCTCGATCTGAAGGTGATGATTTAGTTGATGATATATTGAAACTCTTTTCTAATTATCATCCTGCTTTGGCCAAAGACTTCCAAAATCACCGACCTATGAGATCACATAGGATGTTTGCTCCCCTTATTAGGAGTGACTGATCTCTTATTGATCACTCACAACCTCCATGCATACTTCACCATATCTAAAACACCCCATACAAGGATCAAAGAATCAAGTTAGGAAGTGAACCAAAATATGGATCCATGTACACAAGATACCATAGTGATTTTATGTCAAAGGATCACTTACACAACTTCCACTAGAGAATCATCAGTTGATATATAAATAAGACTCCATATGATATTCTCTTATAGGTCTATTCAGTGAACTCATTCTCTAATGAGCACTCATATCCTTGAATTAGTGTCACCACACAAGTGGTTGTGAGATCAACTACCTTCATTTCTGAGCATATATAGGACATGCCAGTCTCATCGATATCATTGATGTCCAACTCAATGAACCAACGACTAAGAATATTTTAGGTCATGGCTATCAAAATTTAGATCTCTCTAGCATGATCTCATCACAGCCCTAAAATCATTATCCGGACCTATGGAGTTCATTATAATCTTAAAAATAATAAGATGCAGTATATAATGAATCAAATATATCTATTTTATTAATAATATAAATATCAATTACATGAATCTGAAAGATAAATTATAATAAATACTCTATCACATCCCATATGCGATTAGCTTATAAGGTATTATTCTTTCAATCTTCCACTTGCACTAAAGCCAATCGTCCCTATACTTGATACCCATGCTATCAAGATGGTGGTCAAACTGCTGCATTGATAAGGCTTTAGTGAACGAATCAACTATATTGTTCTTGGTGTCAACTTGCTCCACGATCACATCATATCTTTTGACTATCTCCCAAATGAGATAGAACCATCTTAGGATGTGCTTGGATTTATGATGAGACCTTGGTTCTTTGGCTTGAGAAACTATCCTAGTATTATCATAATAAAGAGACATAGGTTGTTCAATCTCTGGAACCACACCCAATTCTGTGATAAATTTTTTCATCCCCACAACCTCCTTAGCAGCCTCACTAGCAGCAATATACTCAGCCTCAGTAATCGAGTCACAACAATTTGCTGTTTGAAATTTTTCTAACTACTGCACCACCATACAGAGTGAACATATATCCAGATATAGATCTGCTATCATCCAGATCAGATTGAAAATTAGAATCAGTAAAACCTTCTAGTTTTAAATCAGATCCATCATATATTAAAAAAATATCTCTAGTCCTTCTCAAGTACTTGAGTATGTTTTTCACAGCTTTCCAATGATCTTTCTCGGGATCAGCTTGAAATCTGCTTACAATGCCCAAGGCATAAGTCATATCAGGCTTGATACATAACATAGCATACATAATCGATCCTACAGTCGAAGCACAAGGAATAAACTCATTCTATTTCTCTCTTCAGGTGTCTTAGGAGACATCTTCTTTGAGAGTTGTATGCCATGACCTATGGGCAAGTAACCTCTTTTACTTCCCTCCATGTTAAACCTCTTCAACACAAGGTCAATGTACCTAGACTGGGACAAGCCTAGTATCCTTTTTGATCTATCCCTATAGATCTTTATATCTAGTATATAGAATGCCTCACCCAAATCTTTCATAAAAATTTTTGTGATAGTCATATCTTGATCGATTGCAAAATTGAAATATTATTCCTAATGAGTAGTATGTCATCCACATATAAGACTAAGAAGATAATAGCACTCCCATTAGTCTTCTTGTATATACAAAGTTCATCCATATTTTTGATGCAGCCAAACGATTTGACTGTCTCATCAAAATGGATGTTCCAGCTCTTCGATACTTGCTTTAATCCATAAATAGATCTATTCAGCTTGCAAACTTAATTTTCTCTTCCACTAGAGACAAATCTTTCTGGTTGAGTCGTATAGACTTCTTTCTCAAGATTTTTATTGAGGAAGGTAGTCTTGACATCCATCTGTCAGATCTCATAGTCATGGTATGCTGCAATAGCAAGCATTATCCGAATAAACTTGAGCATGGCTACCAGTAAAAAGATTTTTTCATAATCAATACCTTATTTTTGTCTGAAATTTTTTGTCACTAGCCTGGCCTTATAGGTCTCTACCTGACCATCTACTTCAATCTTCTTTTTGAAGACCCATTTGCAGCCTATTAGGGTCACACTCTTAGGTGCATCAATCAAGGTCCTATTGGGAATTGTATCCTAAAGTCATTCGTTTGACGATTGTGCTAATTATAAATGTATATGAATTGATAAATAATAAAAATTATTTAATATTTTTTATCATAAGGATATATCTTCTAACAAACTCTTATGTTGTGATGAAGTCCTTAGGATTACTTTGATCGATGAAAGAGGATTTATCGCGTAGTCCTTAAATTGGTTCGTGACCAAATGATATGCTATTACTAGGACGATAGCGATATTAAGTGTAGGTCATTGTATGCCATATGCGTTGGTTGTCTTCATAATCAAATGGTATAGAGATACTGGTATGACATGCAGGTAAGATGTAGGAGTACATCATCACTGAACGTGACCAACTACGGAGCACTCTGCTTTCAAGAGTAACTTGCGAAGGGTATGGGTAAAAGTGTCCTTCTGATCTGAGATCACCATGGTGACTTGCAAGCAACTCACTGTACTTTGGTGCCAGACTAACTGAATTTTTAATTCAATGATGAAAGATTTTTGGGTACAGTCAAGTACTTGTCAAATCGATGTGTGAGTCAAGATGGGATTGATCCCTCCGAATTAGTAAAAGATATGCATCAGTGTATTTCAATTTAGCAAAATTTGGGTCTGAATAATCCATGTGATGAATTTGAAAAAGATTGAAATACAATGTGGATGACTTATCTAGGATTGACAGTTAAATCCTAGGTCATCCTCAAGTATTAGGAAAAAAGAGATGAATTATACAGTAACCATACGCAAATAGATTCTTGAATGTTGCTTCACTATCTTTCAACCTATTCGGATGTTGGGTCATTATTGCTAGATAGTTACATCGATTGGTTCAGAAAGTTATTCTTATACTACCAGCTTAGGTTCGAATCTATGGAGTCACACTCTAAAGAAATTTCTGATTGATCATGTGGCTGATCAATAATTGAGAATCGTTCAAGGGCTTAATCATCAATTTGATTGATGATTAATCTTATGCAAAAGTTGCAATAAATTAATTCACCAAGTGTTAGTGAATTAATAGAAAATTAATTAATAATTAAATTATTGATTAGCTCAATTTGATTGAACAAAGAGGATTAAACAAAATCTAATTAAAGTAGATTCAATTAGGTTTGATCTGATTAGGTTATGAGATGACCTAATTGCTAAAGGAGAATTATCCCTGATTTGATCAGAACTTTAGTTCAATCAATTTTTAATTTGATTAAAATTTGATTAAAATTTATGAACCTAATTAGATTAGATTTCATATATTTATTTGGATTAAACCAAATATGATTTGGTTTGGATTCAAATAAAGAAACTTAGAGTCCTTATTGGAACAGGACTCTTCTCCCTGTACCAACTCAGATTACATGTCATATATCTTCACACACAAAATCATTCTGTGTGAAATTTTTTCACACCAAAGAGTCCTTTCCCTTATCTATCTCACATTCAAATCTGATTTGGTTTTAATAAAAGAAAGGTTCTAAAATTAAATTTTTTGTAGAGGTCGGACGCGTGTGCGACTGCGAGCAACTAGCAAGGATCCTCTCCACTATATCTCTCAGCAGTGGAGATCGTCAACCTATGATCAGGTATGGAGTTTTGAACTTAGATTAGAAGTAGATGTGATCTACTACTCATATGCATGTATGCTAATTTTATCTTTGGATTATTTTAGATTTTATGTGCAACATAATATGTCATACATCTTAGAGTAGGTTGATTTGATGATTAGATCATATACATGTTAGATTAATTTGATTAATCTAGTTATCTTTCGATATAATTTTTTCAAAAAAATTTTAAAATACATGCATAAAATCGTCTACGCATTCCAACAGTGGTATCAAAGCCTAGGTTCGTTATGACATGATTTATATGTATATTAAATCTGAATTTTAATTTTATTTAGATCTGATATGTGATATTTTGGTCTAAATTTAATCAATAATTGATCACACAAACTAACATAAGATTGTCCTGCTGTAGGGTTTATCCCTTACAGTAAAAAATTATCCTAGTTTATGCCGATCGTTGATAAAATCTGATTTTATGTCATGCATGTGATGTTTATTATCTGATTTAGATGTGATCTAAGATTGTAATCAGATCTGATATAATTTAGATTAGATCTAAATTCAAGCATATATGATATGTGATTAGATTAGATGATCCGATTAACAAGCACTTAGATTGGGTTGATCATCAAGCCGTCCGGTCATAGGAGAAAGAAGCATTTAAAGGCCTTCTCTTCCCATCGATAGGCTGCTTTTATGATGTATAGGGGTGCCATGTGATTAGATCCCATGAAGAAGAATATGAAAGGAAGAACTTATTTTTTTATAAAATCTTAGATCTTGAAATCCTAGATTTATTGTATGTGATACAAAGTTGTACGAAAAATAAAGAATCTAATCTATATTATTAAAATTATTTTAATCATGATAAAATAAAATCTTAAATCATAAAAGTTTTAGATATAATCTAAAAGTGTTATGATTGATTTTATTTTAGAATTATGTAAGATTTTTCAGATCTGAAACTCTTTGATCGTGCTTACAAAATTACTGAGCCGATCTAGTTTTGATCTGAGTTGACCCAATCTCTTTGTGTAGCTAACTCAATATTGATTGAGTCGATCTAATTTTAGAATAAAAAATCTTTACATAATATTTATTATAAATTATTTACAAAATAAAAGGTTGAAATTATTTCAAATCATAATCTAAACCCATGTTGATGCTGAACTTAATTGAGAATTAAGGATAGAATCGATTAGATCTAGAATTATGAATTAAAGATCTAATATCATTTGCATAAAATATGGGGGCATGAATTAGCTCAAATCAAATCTTCTTAATTGGATTAGACCTAAGGTTAGAATCAAAGAGTTAATAGACTAACTAGAGAAATTGATTAAATCTAACTAAATGTTGAACTAGATTAAATCAGGATTTCTCTAGAACCAATACAATAGTTATAGATGGTCAAGTTCATATCTTTGATTAGACCAAATGGACCTTGATTATGGCTCAGTGATTGAATCCGAATCATTAGGTTGGTCAAATCAAAGCTAATTAACTAATTGGTGTCTAAGATAAGTTTGACATTTCGGTCGGTGGTTTTTAATTGAGAACGACTTATCTGACCATTTTGACGGTGCCTAAGACAAGCTTAGTAGACCCTCCCACTGATCTCATTTACCTAGCCAATTTGGTGAATTATGTCTTGATTAGATGCTAAGTGATTAGAGTTGACCCATGTCATTAAGGTTGATCAGTGTGACTGATCTAGGTATCATTTCAACCAGCATGATCCTGATCTAATTCAATGACTTAGTGAAGTTAGTGGGAGGATTGTGGTTTACTTGTTGATCTCTTCTCATCTCTTCTCTAAATTGATTAAATCTTTTAAATTATTAGGTTCATAAAATGAGCTAGTTATGGGGATAACTAGATCATTGGCTCCCATTAAGATGAATGATAATGGATCCATTATTTTTGATTGACATTACAGACGCCATCCGTCTGGTGTTCTCTTTAAATGATAAAATTATCATTCATCATATGATAATTCTGCTGTACTATCTGATGATGGTTGGGTTGATCGAGCCATCCTCGGATCTGATCATTCATTAGTTAGAAATACTAAGTAGGTTCATGTTAATGGTTTGACCTAATCAAAACTTTTAGTGGAGGTCCATCGCCTACTGAAATAAAATTTGAGACAAAATTAATTATTAAAAATTATTTGAAGAAATAATTGGTTGAGAACCTACCCATAGATGCATATGGATTGACCGAGCCATCCTCGAGCTTGTATGCAGTCTGTGTGGATTCTAGTACCCGCTAAAGAATTAAGATAATTCTTCAGATTGGAAGTAGAGACTACCAATTCGACTAAAATAGTAAGAGAACCTTTAGACTAAAGTCCAAGTCTTTAGGCTTAATCAATTCATAAACATAGAGATCTTGTGTTTTCCTTTAATTATGGCTACATGTACGTTGCTCCATTCACTGTTTAACAGTGACTAATTTATAGGACCCAATTTTCATTATTGGTATCGAAAGTTGTAAATAGTTCTAGAGCAGGAATGGATCCTAAATATGATTATAGATCTAGTACCTGAAGTTCCCACATCCAACACATAGATGTGATCAAAGGCACTTATCAGAAGTGGCCAAATGATCATATCACCATGTGGTATTTTTAAGAGCAGTGAAAAATATAAATTTAGTTGTAAATTCGATGATGCTCAGTGGAAAAAAATTCTTCAAATGTTGAAAGAGTTCTTTCACACCTCTGAAGATGTGTCTTTAGTGTGGTAATAATTCTTTGAGAAAGAAAAAAGAAAAAGAAGGTGCAAAAGAGTCGTGCTTAGGCTATGAGTCCGAACTAATTAAAGAGTCTAAGGTTAACCTAGTCTGACAGAGTCCCTTGATTCGAACAGACAAAGGAAGAAAAATCAGTAAAGAATTGTTGGACAAGATACTTATATGATAACACCTTGTGATTTCTCTATCTGTGACACTACTACCTAGATATTAGATATTGAAAGTCCATGCAAATTGTTGCAATGACTTCAGATTAGTAGAAAAATTAAAAATCGTAAGAGATTTTTAAACATTGGCATTGGAAGTCATATTTCAATCCTGATTCTAGAAATCATCGAGCTTATTTTCAATTCTAAAAATATCATTTTAGTGATTATCATTATTGTCTAATAATTTTGAGATATCATTATGAATGACGTCAAAATCATATGGATAATTGAAAAATAATATTTATGAATAGTCACAGCCTGTTAGTGTATTGTACATAATCAAACAAACTTTCTAAATATACAATGTCATGAAAGTCTACCTCTAGCAATTTAAGCTCGATCATATAAATAAGAATATGATCAATAGGAGATAATTCTTGAGGTCAATGATTGTGAATCATTATCAATCTATCAATCCTATCTCCTTAGTAAGATGACCAAGTCATTTTTTATTGGAAAAGGTGAATAAGCCAATGATGTTCTGAATCTGATATATACTGATATATTGGATCTACGAAAATAATTGTCATAAATTTGAATTATTTAAAATATTCAAATAAGTCCATAATAAGATAGAGAAATAAACTTGGAAGAGCATTGAAATTTTTCGATCAGACCGAAGAGGAGAATATATTTCAAGTAAGTTTTGACATATCTAGAAGAGAATAGGATTCTCTCCTGTTGAAATCGACTTTGTTAGACATAGTTCGATCCATGATGAAATTTACAAGTCTGTCAGTCTCCATTTAAGGTTATGCTCTTAAGACTACTTATTATGTTCTGAACTGGATTTAGAATTAATCAGTTGCAAAGACTCCATATGAGATATGGACTAGGTATAAACGATACTATTTTACATTAGGATTTGAGAGTGTTTGCTTTATGTCGAGCATTTGTAGATCGATTAGTTGGGATCTCGATCTTATATATATTATTTTGTAGGATAATCAAAAAATCTAGAAGATATAACTTCTACCATGCTAAAGAACAAGAGTTGTTTAGTATTCAGTTTAGAAAAAGAGTACCTTTATGAAGGTACTGATGCCTTTAATGTAGAACTTATGAAATTTGATAGATAGAAGTATTGGAAATTGTGTTCCAAAGCCAATCATCAGTCTGTTGATGATTGTGCTTATCATTATAATTGTATATGAATTGTTGAATTAATAAATATTATTTGATTTTTTCATCACTGTGTACATCTCATTTTGAACTCCTGTTATATGATGAAGTCTTTAAGATGATTTGATTCGATATAAAAAGATATATTGTTTAGTCCTTAAACCTTAAGTTTGTGACAAAATGATATACTATTATTAGGATGATAGCTATATCAAGTATAGGTCATTGTGTGTCATGTATGTTGGTTGTTCTCTTAACCAAAGAGTGTGGAGATACTAGTATGGCATGCAAGTGAGATGTAGGAGTACATCTTACTGAACGTGACTAATTACTGAGCACTCTGCTGTCAAGAGTAGCTCACGAAGGATATGGGTATAAGTGCCCCTCCAACCTAAGATCACCATGATGACTTGCAAGCAACTCACTATGCTTTGGTGCGGACTACTTAAATTTCTAATTCAGTGATGAAAGATTTTGGGTATAGTCAAGTACTCGCAAAGTCAGTGTATGAGTTAAGATGGAATTGACCCCTCCGAATAAGTAGGAGTTAATGTATCAGTGTGTTTCAATTTAATAAAATCTTGGTTGGGGTAATCCATGTGATGGATTTTGAAAATTAAAATATAATGTGGATGACCATATTAGGATTGGCAATTAAATCCTAGGTCACCTTGAGCATTTTGGTCAAAGGGATGAATTATACGGTAACCATATGCCAATAGGTTCTCGAATGATGCTTTGCAATCTTTTGACTTATACGGACGTCGAGTACATTGCTAGATGGTCACTTTGATTGGTATAGAAAGATTATTTTCATACTACCAGCTTATATTCAAACCTATGGGATCACACTCAAAAGAAGTTTCTGACTGATCATATGGCTGATCAACGATTAAGAATCATCCAGGATAAAACAGTCAATTCAATTGATGATTAATCCTGTGCAAAAGTTATAATAAATCAATTTGCTAATTGTTAATGAATTATAGAAGGATTGATTAGTAATTAAATTTTTAATTAACTCAATTTGATTGGGCATTGAGGTTTAGATCGAATCTAATTGAATTGGATTCAATTTGGTTTGATTCGATTAGGTTATGAGATGACCTAATCGCTAAGGATGTTCGATTCCTGATATGATCAGGCCTTGAGTTTGATTAATTTTTAATTTGATTAGAATTTGATCAATACTATTTGCTATCTAATTAGATTAAATTTAATGGTCTAATTAAGTTTAATCTAATTTGGTTGGATTAAGAATCTAATTGGATGAAAAAAATAATTCAAATTCAAATCTCTTGCACCTTTTTTATCTGTGCCCTATTATTCTTCATGTGAGAAATATTTTATATCATTTTTTTTTATGCTTAAAAGCCTTTCTCATATCCTCATCTGAGTCCTTTTAAATTAGAAATTGATTGATTTAAATTTGAGTTCAAATTGATTTGAATTTGAATGAAAATCTAGAGTCCAAATTGAGTTAGACTCTCCTCTTCATGCCACCATATTTCACCATGCATAAAGTATTTTTGCATGAGATTTTTTACACCATTCTGATGTTGGTTGACCTCTCTCTAATTTTATATGATAAAGATAAAGTTTGGTTCAAAATTTAATTCAAATTTGATTTGAATTGGTGATAAGGATCAACCAACATTTGAATTTGAACCGAAACTATTTTATTCTTATCCTTATCTTCCATGGGATGCCAACCTTAAAAGAAGATCAATTTTGTGTGAGATTAGAAGTAATTTTTGACATGAGAAACCTAAGAGAGGGGACGTAAAAAGTTGAGAGTGGGTTGGGCTTCCATGCATGAGAAATAGAGGAAGTGTTCTTCCTCTCGGGCGTGAGCTGTGGGTTCTAGGGTTTCATCTCTAGGTTTTGTGAGAAGAAAAATACAAGAGTGAGTCTTGTCCAATCTTTCACACCATCACCTTCTTGTAAAGATTCATCTTTTGATCAGGAGGAGTCTAGAAGATCTAAAAAAAGAGCTTGGATCAGCCATCTAGAGCCTTCGATGCGAGCTAGCACTCCCGCAAAGAAAGATCCGATTAGAGCTTTGAGTGGATGATCTGTAGAGATCGGACGATCTGTGTGACTACTCGACATCAGTGAGAGCTTTGTACTATACTTACTAGTAGTGGAGATCATCGATGCACAAAAAGATGATGAGTTCTGAACTCTACCGATATAATCTAAAAGTTAGATCAGATTTAGGGCATTGATGTGATCGATGCAATTTTCTATTTTATATCAAATTTTATGTGTAATTTTTTTATATCATAGATCCTTAATGATAGTTTAGATCTGATCTAAGATATATTTAGAAGATTAAAATATTTGATTTTTTATTATTTCACTATAAAATTTTAAAAATACATACTTTGAACTATCCATTTTCCCTTCAGATGGTACCAGAGCAAAATTTTCTTATGACATAAATTTTTTGTATATAATCTAATTTTAATTATTTAGATTAGATCTAAATAATTAATTTTGAATCTAAGTAGTATAGTAATCTGATTGGATAGATCCTCATAGCCATCCGATCATAGGAGAAATCAGGATTTCACTATCCTATTTATCCATTTGATGGGATCTCCTATGGCATGTAGGGGTGTTGGATGATCTTTTTCATGATGATAAAATAATAAAAAAAATTTAAAATTTTATTTTAGATCTAAAATTATATATATTATATCTAAAATTAGAGTCTTGATTATTAGATGATTGATTGTAAAAATATTTTATAAAATTAAAAATTATTTTCAAACACCGAATCCGAACCCATATTAGCCCAAAACTTAATTAAGAATTAAGCGATCTAGATTTGAGAATCAAAGATCTAAGGCATTAATTTCATAACTCATGAGTTATGGGTTAGCTCGAGTCAAGTCCATTTAACTGGATTAGACCTAGGGTTAGAAATCATTGATAATTGACCATGTTAGTAATTGATCAAATCTAATTAAAAGTTAATTCTGATTGGATCAATTTCTTCTCTTGATCAATTTCAATAGATGTAGTTGGTCAAGTCCATATCTTTGATTAGACCAATATGGACTTTGATCATAGCTCCATGGTCAAATCCAAGTCTATAAGTTGATCAAATTGAACATGACTAACTAGTTGGTGTCTAAGGTAAGTATGGTAGCTTTGATCGGTGGTCATTAATTGAGAGCTACTCGTATAGATTGAGTCTATGTCTAGTTAATGGCATATCTCTCCCATCGGTCTCACTTATCTGGTCAACATAGTGAATCATGTTTTGATTAGATCACTTAATGATTGGAGTTGACCCGTGCTAACTAGAAAATCAGTGTGACTGATTTAGGTGCCCCTACTTCGACTTGTCTTAAGTCCTCTTTATGACTTGGTGAAGTCAGTAGGAGAATTTATGACTGGTTGGTTGGACCAGCTTTTATTTAATCTTTTTTAATCTGACTTGGTGAAGTTAGTGGGAGGATTAAGATTAACTGATCAAGTCTTTCCTTATCTCTTAATTCAACTAATTAAATCCTCTAAAATTGTTAGGTCCTTAAAAATAAAATAGTTATGGTGATAACTAGATCATAGCCTCTCATTAAGTTGGGTGATAATGAGTCCAACGGTTTAGATGATCATTGAAGGTGCCACAGGTCTGGTGCTCATCTGGCCGTTAGAATTATCATTCATAATATGCCATTTTAGTTGTGTCTTTCTGATGATGGGCAGGTTGGTCGAGCCACACTCGGGCCTGATCACTCATTTGTTAGATACACTAAATTCTGGCATGTTAATGGTTGGACCTAATCAGAACTTTCAGTAGAGGTGCCACATGCCTTCTGAAGAGGTATCTGGGGCAAAATTAAATCTAAAAATTATTTGATAAAATAATTAGTTAAGAACCTATCTATGGGTACACAAGGATTGGTCGAGCCACACTCGGGCCCATATGCAGTCTATGAGGATTCTAGTACCCACTAGAAATTAGTATAATTTTTCGAATTGAAGGTAGAGGCTATCAATTCGAATAAAATAGTGGAGGAACCTTTAGACTAAAATTATATCTTTAGGCTTAATCAATTCATATACTAATTAAGTTTTGATTTTTCTTTTGCAGTTATGGCCACCACCTTGTCACTTCGATCACTATTAGATAGTGATAAATTGATGGGATCAAATTTCGATAGTTGGTATCGAAAGCTCAAAATTATCTTGAAGCACTAATGGATCTTGTATGTGTTAACTGATCCGACATCCAAGGAGCCAGCTCCAAAAGCACGTAGCTCGATCAGAGACACTTATCAGAAGTGGCTCAATGATCGGACTATGGTTCGTTGTATTATGCTGGCGGTGATGAATGATGAGTTTAGCCATCATTTTGAGAATGCTCAGCCACAGGACATGTTGCAAATATTGAATGAGTCTTTTGGCACATCCGATGATGTTGAAAGGTACAAAACTAGTTATGCCATCTTCAACACTCGAATGAGGAAAGGAGCATAGTCACTGATCATATATTGTATATGATCGAGATGATTGAGCACCTAAGCAAACTCGACTTTCCCCTACATGAGCAGTTGGAGAAATTAATGATGCTATTTTGAACTCTCCACGCTAGTCCTACCTCTCTTTCCTTACTCATTTTCAAATGACAAAGCTTGTAGTTAACTACCATGATTTGCTGGGGTTGCTGCAAAACTTTGAGAAGGATCACCAGCTCCAAAAAGAGTCGGTGAATATTATGGGAGGGTCTTCTTCTGAACGTTGACCCTTTAAGAAAGAAAAGAAGAATAAGAAGAATAAGAAAAGGGTGCAAAGTGCTGGGGACCCAAGCTCAATCAAACCAAGAAATTCAAGTCCAACCAGAGTCAGATGGAATACTTCTACTGCAAGAAGTAGGGGCATGAAAAAAAAATTGTCCTCAATACATTGCCTCCCTAGATCCGAACAGATTGAGAAAGAAGTAAGTTGTTGCTGGACAAGGTAATTATATGATAACACCTTGTAATTTCTCAATTTATGATTCTACTACCAGGGTATTAGATACTGGAAGCCCTTTTAATATTTGTAATTCATTGTAGGATCTACAGATCAATAGAAGATTTAAAAAAGGTGAAAGGTTTCTTAATGTTGGATATGGAAGACCTGTTCTAGTTCTAGCATTAGGGACTATTAAGCTTATATTCAAGTCTAATGTAATTGTTCTAAGTGATATCACTTTTGTCCTTCTTTTATATTGAATATTATTTCTGTAAGCTTTTTGGCCTTATACGATTATAAATTTTAATAAAAGAAAATAATTTTAATATCATTATGAATGGTGTTAATGTGATAAATAGACAGTTGAACAATGGTATTTACATATTATCACAATCTGTTAGTGTAATGTACATGTCCAACAAATACCCTAGAATTAGTGATGTCTCTAATATCTATCTTTGGCATTGTAGGTTTGGTCATGTTAACAAGAACAGAATAAACAGATTGACATAAGAGAGAATCCTCAAAGTCAGTGATTGTAAATCACTCCCAACTTGTGAGTCCTGTCTTCTTAAAAAAATGACCAAATCACCTTTTGCTGAAAAAGGTGCGTGAGCCAGTGAAGTTCTAGATCTGATATATACTGATGTATGTGGACTGATGAACACTAGTGTCAGAGATGGATATTATTATTTTATTATATTTATAGATGACCTATCGAGGTATGGGCATGTCTACTTAATGACACATAAGTCAGAATCATTTGAAATATTCAAACGATTTCGTAATAAAGTAGAGAAACAAACTGAAAAGAGTATTAAAACTTTTAGATCCGATCGAGGAGGAGAATACCTCTTCAGTGAGTTTTTGACATACTTAGAAGAGAATGAAATTCTCTCACAATGGACCCCTCCTGGAACACCACAGTATAATGGTGTATCGAAAAGGAGGAATCGAACCCTATTAGACATGGTTCAGTCCATGATGGACTTTGCAAGTCTGTCAATTTTTTTTAGAGATACGCACTCGAGTTGGCTTGTTATATTTTAAATAAAATTTTGAGTAAGTCTGTAAGTAAAATACCACAAGAGATGTGGATAGGGCGTAAGCCAGTACTCTCTCACTTTAGAGTTTGGGGATATCCAGCTTACGTCAAACATTTAAAAACTGACAAGCTTAGACCTAGGTCTGACAAATATCTATTTGTAGGGTACCCAAAAGAGACCAAGGGATATTACTTCTACCTTGCTGACGAACAAAACATGTTCGTCAGCAATAGGGCAGTCTTTTTAGAAAAGGAGTTTCTTGGTGAAGGAACTAATATCTCAAAGATTGAACTTGATAAAGTTCGATCGGTAGAAAAATCAACACAATCTTATAAACCCATAGAGTCAGATTTGATTAGATCAAATCTAGAATCTATTGTAGAAACATCTTTAAGGAGATCTGGTTGAGTACTGTGTCAACCGAATAGATACTACGATTTCTTAGTCTAAGATGGAGATCTAGTTGAACTCGATGAGAACAATCAGGATCCGATCACCTATATGGATACAATGTAGAGGTCTGACTCCGATAAGAGGCTGGAAGCCATGAAATCTGAAATGGAGTCCATAAAAATCAACAATATATGGACATTGGTTGACCCACCTGAAGGGGTAAAATCCACAGGGTGTAAGTGGATCTTCAAAAAGAAGAGGGATGTAGATGGAAAGATGGAGACCTATAAAGCCCATCTGGTTGCCAAGAATTACCATCAGTATTATGGTATTGACTATGACAAGACGTTTTCTCCTATGGCAATGCTCAGGTCTATTCAGATTATGCTTGCGATAGTAACACATCTGGACTATGAAAAATGATAAATGGATGTGAAAACAACCTTCCTAAAAGGAGAGCTAGAAGAAGAGGTGTATATGATACAATCTAAAGATTTCATATCTACAGATGAGTCTAAGGTGTGCAAGCTTCAAAGATCCATCTATGGACTTAAGCAGGCATCTCGGAGTTGGAACATGCATTTTGATAAAGTGATCAGAACGTATGGCTTCATTAAGAATGGAGAGAAATCCTACATATATAAATGGGTTAATAACTCTGTGATAGCATTTTTTATTTTGTATGTCGATGAAATTCTCTTAATCGGAAATGATATCCTTACATTATGGAGAATAAAAGTTTGGTTGTCATCACAGTTCTCCATGAAAGATTTGAGAGAAGCATCCTTCATCCTTGGGATGAAGATCTATAGAGATAGATCTAAAAAATTGCTTAGATTATCCTAGTCGACATACATTGATACTGTGTTAAAAAGATTCAGCATGGAAAATTTCAAGAAAGGCTATCTTTCGATAGGCCAAAGAATTTCTCTCTGAAGAGTGATTGTCCGACAACTCCTCAAGAGAAAGAGCGTATGAGTAAAATTTCATATACTTCGGTAGTGGGATCTATTATGTATGCCATGACATGTACGTGATCGGATGTGGCATACTCATTAGGAGTATTGAGAAGATACCAGTCCGATCCAGATGAGAATCACTGGAAGGTCGTAAAGACCATCCTTAAGTATTTGAGAAATGCTAAGGATCAGTGGCTTATCTATAGAGAATCCGACTTAAAAACTTATGAGATTTACAGACTCAAGTTTTTAGTCGGATCATGACGACAGCAAAAGCATGTCGGAATATATTTATACTCTGAACGGTGGAGTAATCTGCTGAAAAAGTTTCAAAAAGCACACTGTGGCCGACTCTACTTGTGAGGTAGAATATATCGCGATATTTGATGCTGCGAAAGAAGCTGTGTGGCTATGAAAGTTCATCAACGAGCTCGGAGTGGCACCCTCCTTTGATGGCCCCATCTTGTTGTACTACAACAGTACTGGTGCCATTGCTCAAGCAAAGAACCGAAGTCACATCAGCGGACCAAGCACATTCTACGCCACTACCACCTGATCTGACAGATCGTGGATCGAGGTGACGTCGAGCTTCAGAAGTTCGATGGAAAAGAGAACCTAACTGACCCATTTACTAAAACCCTCGACGTCAAGGAGTTCGAAGACTACAAATCAAAGATGGGTATATGATACTATACTGATTGGCTTTAGTCTAAGTAGGAGTTATTGGGAATTGTGTTCCAAAATCAATCGTCAGCCTGTTGACGGTTGTGCTTATCATTGTAATTGTACATGAATTATTAAATTAATAAATATTATTTAATTTTCTCATCACTGTATACTTCTCATTTTGAACTCTTGTTACGTGATGAAGTCCTTAGGACTATTTGATTCGATATAGGAAGATATATCGTTTAGTCCTTAAACCTTAAGTTCATGATCAAATGATATACTATTATTATGACGATAGCTATATCAAGTATAGGTCATTGTGTGCCATGTATGTTGGTTGTTCTCTTAACCAAAGAGTGTGGAGATACTAGTATGGCATGCAAGTGAGACGTAGGAGTACATCTCACTGAACGTGACCAATTACTGAGCACTCTACTATCAAGAGTAGCTCACGAAGGATATGGGTATAAGTGCCCCTCTGACCTAAGATCATCACGATGACTTGCAAGCAACTCACTATGCTTTGGTGTCAGACTACTTAAATTTTTAATTCAGTGATGAAAGATTTCTGAGCATAATCAAGTACTTATGAAGTCGGTGTGTGAGTCAAGATAGAATTGACCCCTCCGAATAAGTAGGAGTATCAGCATGTTTCAATTCAATAAAACCTTGATCGGGGTATCCATGTGATAGATTTTAAAAATTAAAATATAATGTAGATGACCATATCAAGATTGATAATTAAATCCTAGGTCACCTTGAGCATTTTGGTCAAAGAGATGAATTATATGGTAACCATATGCCAATAGGTCCTTGAATGATGCTTTGCAAGCTTTCGACCTATCCGGACATCGGGTATCATTGCTAGATGGTCACTTTGATTAGTATAAAAAGATTATTCCTATACTACTGACTTAGGCTCGAACCTATGGGGTCACACTCAAAAGAAGTTTCTGACTGATCATATGGCTGATCAACGATTAAGAATCATTCCAGGATAAAACGTCAATTCAATTGATGATTAACCCTATGCAAAACTTGTAATAAATCAATTAGTTAATTATTAGTGAATTATGAAGGGATTGATTAGTAATTAGATTTTTAATTAACTTAATTTGATCGAGCATTGAGGTTTGGATTGAATCTAATTGAATTGGATTCAATTTGGTTTGATCCGATTAGGTTATGAGATGACCTAATCGCTAAGGGTGTTCGATTCCTAATATGATCAGACCTTGAGCTTGATTAATTTTTGATTTGATTAAAATTTGATTAAAGCTATTTCTATCTAATTAGATTAGATTTAATGGTCTAATTAGGTTTAACCTAATTTGGTTGGGTTAAGAATCTAATTGGATGAGAAAAATAATTCGAATTCGAATCTCTTGCACCTCTTTTATCTGTACTCTCTTATTCTTCATGTGAAAATATTTTATATAATTTTTTCTCATACTTAAAAGCCTTTCTCATGTCCTCATCTGATTCTTTTTAAATTAGAAATTGGTTGGTTTAAGTTTGAGTTTAAATTAGTTTGAATTTGAATGAAAACCTAGAGTCCAAATTGAATTAGACTCTCCTCTTCACGCCACCATATTTCTCCATGCATAAAGTATTTTTGCATGAGATTTTTTACACCATTCTGATGTTGGTCCACCCCTCTTTAAGTTTATATGATAAAGATAAAATTTAGTTCAAAATTTAATTCAAATTTGATTTGAATTGGTGATAAGGATCAACCAACACTTGAATTTGAACCGAAACTGTCTTATTCTTATCCTTATTTTTCATGGGATGCTAACCTTAAAAGAGGATCAATTTTGTGTCAGATTAGAAGTAATTTTTGGTGTGAGAAACTTAAGAGAGGGGACATAAAAAGTTGAGAGTGGGTTGGGCTTCCGTGCATGAGAAACAGAGGAAGTGTTCTTCCTCTCGGGCGTGAGCTGTGGGTTCTAGGGTTTCATCTCTAGATTTTGTGAGAAGAAAAATATAAGAGTGAGTCTTGTCTAATCTTTCACACCATCACCTTCTCGTAAAGCTTCATCTTTTGATCTGGAGGAGTTCAGGAGATCTGAAGAAAGGAGCTTGGATTAGCTATCTAGAGCCTTCGACGTGAGCTAGCACTCCCGTAAAGGAAGATCCGATTAGAACTTTGAGTGGACAATCTGTAAAGGTCAGACGATCTGTGTGATTGCTTGACATTAGTGAGAGCTTTGTACTATACTTATTAGTAGTGGAGATCATCGATGCACAAAAAGATGATAAGTTCTGAATTCTACCGATATAATCTAAAAGTTAGATCAGATTCAGGGCATCGATGTGATCGATGTAATTTTCTATTTTATATCTGATTTTATGTATAAATTTTTTATATCATAGATCCTTAATGGTAGTTTAGATCTGATCTAAAATATATTTACAAGATTAAAATATTTAATCTTTTATTATTTCATTATAAAATTTTAAAAATACATGCTTTAAACTATCTATTTTTCCTTCAGATGGTATCAGAGCAAAATTTTCTTATGACATAAATTTTTTGGATATAATCTAATTTTAATTATTTAGATTAGATCTAAATAGTTAATTTTGAATCTAAGTAGTATAGTAATCTGATTAGATAGATCCTCATAGTTGTTCGGTCATAGGAGAAATCAGGATTTCACTATCCTATTTATCCATTCGATGGGATCTCCTATGGCGTGTAGGGATGCTGTGCGATCTTTTTCATGATGATAAAATAATGAAAAAAATTTAAAATTTTATTTTAGATCTGAAATTATATATATTATATCTAAAATTAGAGTCTTGATTATTAGATGATTGATTGTAAAAATATTTTATAAAATTAAAAACTATTTTCAAACACTGAATCCGAACCCATATCAGTCCAAAACTTAATTAAGAATTAAGTGATCTAGATTTGAGAATCAAAGATCTAAGGCATTAATTTCATAACTCATAGGTTAATGGGTTAGCTCGAGTCAAGTCCATTTAACTGGGTTAGACCTAGAGTTAGAAATAATTGATAATGGACTATGTTAGTAATTGATCAGATCTAATTAAAAGTTAATTCTGATTGGGTTAGTTTCTTCTCTTGATCAATTTTAATAGATGTAGTTGGTCAAGTTCATGTCTTTGATTAGATCAATATAGACTTTGATCGTAGCTCCATGGTCGAATCCAAGTCTATAAGTTGATAAAATTGAAAATGACTAACCAGTTGGTGTCTAAGGTAAGTATGGCAGCTTTGATCGATGGTCATTAATTGAGAGCTACTCATATAGATTGAGTCTATGTCGAGTTAATGGCATATCTCTCCCATCGATCTCACTTATCTGGCCAACATGGTGAATCATGTTTTGATTAGATCACTTAATGATTGGAGTTGACCCATGATAACTAGAAAATCAGTATGACTGATTTTGGTGCCCCTAGTTCGACTTGTCTTGAATCTTCTTTATGACTTGATGAAGTCAGTGGGTGGATTTATGACTGGTTGGTTGGATCAACTTTTACCTAATCTTCTTTAATCTGACTTGGTGAAGTTAGTGGGAGGATTAAGATTAACTGGTCAAGTCTTTTCTTATCTCTTAATTCAACTAATTAAATCCTCTAAAATTGTTAGGTCCCTAAAAATAAAATAGTTATGGTGATAACTAGATCATAGCCTCTCATTAAGTTGGGTAATAATGAGTCCAACGATTTAGATGATCATTGGAGGCGCCACACATCTGGTGCTCATCTGGCTGTCAGAATTATCATTCATAATATGTTGTTTTAGTTGTGTCTTTCTGATGATGGGCAGGTTGGTCGAGCCACACTCGGGCCTGATTACTCATTTGTTAGATACACTAAATTCTAGTATGTTAATGGTTGGACCTAACTAGAACTTTCAGTGGAGGTGCCACATGCCTTCTGAAGAGGTATCTGGGGCAAAATTAAATCTAAAAATTATTTGATGAAATAATTAGTTAAGAACCTATCCATGGGTACACAAGGATTGGTCGAGCCACACTCGGGCCCATATGCAGTCCATGCAGATTCTAATATATACTAAGAAATTAGTATAATTTTTCGAATTGAAGGTAAAGACTATCAATTCGAATAAAATAGTGGAAGAATCTTTAGACTAAAATTCATGTCTTTAGGCTTAATCAATTAATATACTAATTAGGTTTAGGTTTTTTTTTTGCAGTTATGGCCACCACCTTGTCGCTTTGATCACTATTAGATAGTGATAAATTGATGGGATCAAATTTTGACAGCTGGTATTGACAGCTCAAAATTATCTTGGAGCATGAACGGATCTTGTATGTGTTAACTGATCCGACATCCAAGGAGCCAGCTCCAAATGCACGTAGCTCGATCAGAGACACTTATTAGAAGTGCTTAATGATCGGACTATGGTTTGTTGTATTATGCTGGCGGCGATGAATGTTGAGTTTAGCCATCGTTTTCAGAATGCTTAGCCACAAGACATGTTGCAAATATTGAACGAGTCTTTTGGCACACCCGATGATGTTGAGAGGCAAAAAACTAGTTGTGCCATCTTCAACGCTCGAATGAGGGAAGGAGCATAGTCACTGATCATATATTGTACTTGATCAAGATGATTGAGTGCCTAAGCAAACTCGACTTTCCCCTGTATGAGCAGTTGGAGAAATTGAAGATGCTATTCTGAACTCTCTGTGCAAGTTTTACCTCCCTTTCCTAACTCATTTTCGAATGACAAAGCCTGCAGTTAACTACCACGATTTGCTGGAGTTGCTGCAAAACTTTGAGAAGGATCACCAGCTCCAAAAAGAGTCGGTGAATATTGTGGGAGGGTCTTTTTTTGAATGTCGACCCTTTAAGAAAGGAAAGAAGAATAAGAAGAACAAGAAAAGGGTGCAAAGTGCTGGGGCACCCAAGCCCAATAAGACCAATTAACCCAAGTCCGATCTGAGTCAGGCAGAATACTTCTACTGCAAGAAGCAGGGGCACTAAAAAAAAATTATCCTCAATACATTGCCTCCCTAGATCCGAACAGGTTGAGAAAGAAGCAAGTTATTGCTAGACAAGGTAATTATATGATAACCCTTGTAATTTCTCAATTTATGATTCTACTACCTGGGTATTAGATACCGGAAGTTCTTTTAATATTTGTAATTCATTACAGGGTTTGCAGGTTAGTAGGAGATTTAAAGAAGGTGAAAGATTTCTTAATGTTGGAGATGGAAGACCAGTTCCAGTTCTAGCATTAGGGACTATTAAGCTTATATTCAAGTCTAATGTAATTGTTCTAAGTGAATATCACTTTTGTCCTTCTTTTTTATTGAATATTATTTCTGTAAGCTTTTTGGCCTAGTATGATTATAAAATTTTAATAAAAAAAATAATTTTAATATCATTATGAATGGTGTTAATGTGATGAATGGATAGTTGAACAATGATATTTATATATTGTTACAATCTGTTAGTGTAATGTACACGTCCAACAAATATCCTAGAATTAGTGATGTCTCTGATATCTACCATTGGCATTGTAGGTTAGGTCATGTTAACAAGAACAGAATAAATAAGTTGATATAAGAGAAAATCCTCGAAGTCAGTGATTGTAAATTTCTTATTTATTAGGTAAGAAACCATATTTCTTATCTAATAAATAGATTAGCAATCATTGCATTACTTTAGTACATTACTTTTATTTCTGGGTCATAGTAAGTTATTCTAAAAAGTATCAAGTATGAGCGTAAGCCCCATTCAGATCTAAGATATTTTCATAAAATTGGATTCGGACTTGGGTAGCTCAATTAGGTCTAGCGGTTGATCAAACCGAATCAAGAGTTGGTTAGGTGGGATCATAAAAACTAATAATTGACCAGCCTAATAAGATTAAGTCTGGGTCAAGGTCGAATCACATTTAGATGTGACTCGATCAAGTTAAGACCTAATTTGGCTCAGAGGATAGAGCCTAGATTGTAGGCTAACCCAATTAGTTTTGGTTCGATAATTTGGTGTCTAAGATAAGTTGGATAGATTCGATCGACTAGTTTTTAATTGGGAGCTACTCGACTTGAATGCGTTCTTGTCGAGTTAATGGCATATCCCTTCCATCGTCTCACTTACCTGGCCATATGTGTCGACTCAGTTCTGATTAGAGATGGCTAACAATTCGAGCTAACCCATGCCACTAGGTTAGTCATAATTGTTATGACTATGTCAAGTCAAGTTTAATGAGACCTAAATCAAATCTCCCTAAGAAAATATTAAGTCTAGATCTTCCACCATTGTGGATGTGCGGGCCTTTCCCGGGGTTGATTGTTCTCGACTGGTTATAGTGGCTCAGTTGCACCGAGAAGATGCAACCATATCCATTAGACATTGGATGCTACGAATTAGAGGATGGGTTGGGCTCAATATTCCAGATATGGTGAGGGACCCAATCAGGAATCTAGTTCGTGCAAATGGTGGGTCTGACTTAATTAAGGAATGGAGCAATATTTCAGGTACGGTGAGCTTCATGAATTAGAGATCAAGTTTTGGGTGCATCATGATTAGAGAATCATTGGACAAGAGTTGTCCACTCATTGATTGACCCATCACCAATAACTGTTAGGTGAGATGATGAGCCAGTCGGTGAGACCGCACCACCCACTAGAAATCACTGATCATGGAGATTTTCACATCTCTACCAAGGGAGTGTAGGGATCTGAGAAAATAATGGGAGCTTAATTTGTTTAAAAATGAAATCTCTAAACAAATTGGTTAAGTCTGATTACAAAATCTAACCAGAAACTTTTGACTCTCTATAGAAAATTGTCTGCCTCCAACCCCCTGACCAAAATACTAGACACCCACAGATTGACTGGATCCAATTTCAAAAACTGGTTGAGAAACTACAGAATTATTCTTGATTCTGAAAAATTGACTCATATCTTGGACCAGGACCCACCTGCCATGCCAGCATGTCCGATTGCTAAACAGAGAGCGTCTCTAAAAAAGTGGACGGATGATGATAACAAAGTAAGGTACTACATGTTGGGTGCAATGTCTGATGACTTACAGTGCCAACATGAGAATATTTTAACTACCCGCCAAATGTTAGCTCACCTACAAGAGTTATTTGGTGAACAAAGTCACACAGCCAAGTATCAAGTCTGTCAAAGACTTTTTAAGGCCAAAATGCGTAATGGGCAGTCAGTTCAAGATCATTGTTTGACAATGATCAAAGATCTTGAGGAGCTTGAGAAACTCAGTATCATCTTAGACAAGGATTTTCAGATTGCTGTGATCCTTCAGTCCTTATCTGATGCATATGGTCAGTTCATCATAAACTTTCATATGCATAAGATGCAGTGTACCTTGGCCGAGTTAATGAATATGCTGGTTACGGTTGAGCTTTCTATGAAGGGTTCAAAAGGATCAGTTCTTACTGTGGGATGGACTTCTTTCAAAAAAAAATCTTTTGGAAAGAAAAAGAGGTCTGCGAAGAAGCAGAAGGTGAATGGGAAAAGGAGGAAGCAAAACTGTCCTCAGTACCTGGCCACCCTAAAGAACAAGAAGGATGGTCCTTCTGAAGGTATGCTCATTATAGAATCTAACCTTACGGTTTCTTCTACATCCAGTTGGGTGCTTGACTCTAGTTCTAGTGCTCATTTGTGCACTTCTATGCAGGTTTGAGGAGAGCAGGAGGCTGAGGGATGGGGAGATGATCCTACACATCGGGAATGGAGCAAGAGTTGCTGCCATGGCGTGGAAACCTACCTTCTGTGATTACCATTAGGATTAGATTTAATTTTAAGAGACTGTTATTATGTGCCTGTAGCAAGCAGGAATTTGATTTCTGTTTTATGTTTAGCATAAGAAGGCTATGTGATTAGCTTTCATAAGGACCATTGTAATATTTTTTATGAAAATAATAAAGTTGCAAATGATTTTATCATTAACGGTCTCTATTAGTTACATGTTGATGTATCTGTATTTAATATCGAGCAAAATGTGAATGCCATAGGAATTAAAAGGCCTAGAGATAGTCTAAATAATAGGTATCTGTGGCACCTAAGGCTAGGTCATATAGCGGAAGATGGGGTTAACAAATTGGAAAAATTCGGGCTATTAAGTCCGTTGACTTTCGAGTCATATCCAGTTTGTGAATCATGTCTTCAAGGCAAAATGACCAAGCTTCCTTTTGTGGGACATAGGGAAAGGGCCACAGACCTACTTGCCCTAGTACATATGGATGTGTGGGCCCATTTGATTTGCCGGCTAGAGGAAACTACTCTACTTCATTACCTTTATCGATGATATATTTAGGTACGGATATGTATTTCTAATGAAATATAAGTCTGAAGCCTTTGAAAGGTTTAAAGAATTCAGACATGAAGTAAAAAAACAAACAGGAAAGCCCATTAAAGTTCTTCGATCAGATCGAGGAGGTGAATACCTTAGTCGGGAGTTCCTAGACTATCTTAGGGACAATGGTATAGTCTCTCAATGGACTCTACTTGGAACGTCTCAACTCAACGGAGTTTCAGAATGGAGAAATCGGACCCTATTAGATATGGTCCATTCCATGATGAGCTTCACAGACCTCTTTGAATTTCTTTGAGGACATTGTCTCATGACAGCAATTTATGTATTGAATAGGGTTCCCTTTAAAATTATTTCTACCACACCGTATGAGATATGGCATGGTAAGAAGCCAAGTCTGAATCATCTCAGAATTGGGATTGTCCGGCTCATGTCAAGAGACAGCAGATGAACAATGTTAGAGTTCAGATCTTTTAGAGCTCGATTCATAGGATATCCTAAAGAGTCATTAGGATACTATTTTTATATTTGAAAGATCATAATGTGATTGTGAGTCGAAATACTATTTTTCTTGAAAAATAGTTTATTCAAGATGGTGGCATCGGAAGAATAATTAAGCTCAAGGAGAATATCTCCCAAGAGCAACGAGCTAAAGAACTTGAGGAACCAAATCAATCAGAACTAGTTCTAACACAACCTCTTCCACCTCGTAGATCGACTAAGACTTTTCATCTTCCTGAAAGGTACTTAGGTACCATACAAGAGGATGTAGAAGAAATATTCCTCATGGGAAATGGGGTTCATGGTGATGATCCCAAGATCTATGATGAGGTGATATTAGATATCGACTCTAAGAAATGGTTAGAGGCAATGAGATCAAAAATTGACTCGATGCACTCAAATCAAGTCTGGACCTTGGTAGATCCACCTGAAGGTATTGTACCTATTGGGTGTAAGTGGATCTTCAAGAGAAAGATAGGTGCAAATGGAAATGTAGAGACATTCAAGGCTAGGCTCATGGTGAAAGGTTATAGTTAGTGCGAAGGCATTGACTATCAGAATACCTTCTCGCCTGTAGCCATGCTAAAATCCATCCGCACATTGCTTGCTGTTGCAGCCTATTTCAATTATGAAAAATGACAGATGGACGTGAAAATGGTATTCTTAAATGGACATCTTGAGGAAGATATCTATATGGAACAGCCGCTTGGTTTCACATCCAGTGATGATGATCACAAGGTCTGCAAGCTGCAAAGGTCCATTTATGGACTTAAGCTAGCATCTCGGAGCTGGAATACTCATTTCAATGATGTGATCAAAATATTTGGTTTCATCAAGAATGAGGAGGAATCATGTGTGTTCAAAAAGGTTAGTAGGAGCACGGTTATCTTTCTCATATCGTACGTAGATGACATCCTCCTAATTGGAAATGACATTTCCATGTTGACCTCAGTCAAAGTATGGTTGTCTAAGGAGTTCTCTATGAAAGATCTAGGAGAGGTATCCTTTATACTGGGTATTAAGGTCTATAGAGATAGACCAAATAGAATGCTCGGACTTTCACAGAAGATGTACATAGAGGAGGTGCTAAAAAGTTTAGCATGAAAAACTTCAAAAGAGGTTTAGTACCTTTTAGATATGACATTCATCTCTCCAAGAAGATGTGCCCTAGCACACTTGAGAAGATTGAATGCATGAGCAAGATCCCTTATGCTTCGGTAATAGGGAACCTCATGTATGCCATGCTATGTACACGACCTGATATAGCCCATGCTGTGAGTGTCACAAGTAGATATTAGTCGAATCCAGACGAAGAGCATGGACTTCTGTGAAATATATCCTTAAGTACTTGAGAAGGACTAAGGATATGTTCTAGTCTTTGAGAATGGGGAACTCCAGATTCACGATATACAGACTCAGACTTTATGTCTGATATAGATGATCGAAAGTCGACATCTGGAAGTCTGTTCATTTGTAATGGTGGTGCAGTCAGCTGGAAGAGTTCTAAGCAGATGGTGATTGCTGATTCCACCATGGAGGCAGAGTACATTGCTGCATCAGAAGCTGCGAAGGAGGCATTCTGATACAAAAAGTTTATCGTAGAGCTTGGAGTGATGTCATCGGATGTCATGCCTCTTTACTGCATAATAATGACGTCATAGCCTAGCTAAGAGTCAAGATCTCACCAGAAGTCCAAGCACATCGAGCGACGATTCTATTTGATCCATGATTACCTCGAAAAGGGTTATGTCGAGGTCAAGAGAGTTGACTCCACAGACAATGTGGCAGACCCGCTGACTAAGCCATTGGGCTAGCAAAAGATCGAAGCCCACCTTGAGAAGATGGGACTTAGATATGTAGCCAATTGACATTAGGTCAAGTGGAAATTTGTTAGATGGGTGCCCTAGATGCCAGATTGGCTGACACATTCCTGTACAAATCTAAGGGCAAATTTATAATTTTGACTATAAATTAATAAATGGGTTATTCTTCTATCACATTGTGTACATTGTGTCTGTGATACATCTTTTGAGTTAGTAGGAATGTCAATTCATATTTTTAAGAGTTAAAAATTTAAGGCATGAATTTACATAACTAACTCATAAACAGCTCTTGACCATAGGATCATCACGAGGATGGTGATCGATCTGGAAGGTTGGTGTACGATCGCTTCCTTAGGATAGATGTGTCTTGAGTCTACGGTGTGGAGACACCGAAGCGAGAGTATAGGTATTCATTGAGAACGAGAGTACTGAGTGTGACCATCTCGAGTAGTCATAAGAAGTCTACCTTCTCGTCGATGACTAGCTCAATGCTGCAGTTGTGTGTCTAGTTCTTTGATCTGAGGTGCATCGACAGTTATCTTGAGTGTGTTATAGTTTGACTATATCATAACTCGATCTTCTAGTCATTCGAAATCCTGAGGTGTATGTTGGTTGTAGCATATTCATTGTAGGAACTAGGTCGCACCAAGATGGAATCTATCAACCTCAGTAGATGAGAGAAGTAGTTCTATGATGATCGAAAGATCGAGTCCTTAAGCCCATGGCCATGGCAGAGTGAAATAATGAAAAAAAGAGTTTTCCATTAGGATTTCACATCAGACTCAGATCGATCGATTGATTCATATGACTGATGTTGGGTTTGACAAGTTCACCTTAACCCTAATTCAGTCAGGACTCATGATAGAGGAACTCAATCATACAGGTAGCTGCACCGAGAGGTTCATCTTCAGTTCTGATGGGTTGCCACCATATACTGGTAGGTGTCACTGATCGATTTTGGGAGCAATTAGAATGATATCGATGATCGATCATTCTAATTGTCTGAATCAGAAGAGTTCTGGTCCATCGAAAGGAGCTTCGATGATGTCGATGATGAGACCATGACATGTCTCATTACTATACAGAATTGAACCTAACTGGATCACACAAATAAGGGTTAGAGTCTGGATGTCATCAAGTGGCTAACCCAATGATTTGGATAAGATCCAATTAGGTTCAAGAAAATCATGCTAGCACATTATTGAGCCTAACTTTCTCCTCGTATAATCTTTTTTGTCTCTACTAAGCCAAATGTGATTTGACTCATTCAGAGAATTTTGAAAAGGTTTCTCTTAGTCTAAATGAAGCTTGTCCAGCTCAGAAAAGGCTTATCTTAATTCATGAGATGAATTTAAGAAAGCACCTGCTAATTCCTATCACCTATCAATTTCATTTTAGGACATCTGTCAAATATTGACATATGGGTCTTAAACTGAAGAGAGCTTATTGGAGGATTTTTGTGGAGTGTCCACATGCCAAAATTATATTGAATTGGGCATCATAATCAGATTATGGCGTGTGCCCAATTGGATTAAAGTGGGTGCCCCAAATGGATAAAGATGAAAGAGTCCTGATTAACATGGACTCTTGGGCGCCACTTTGCTTGTGCTTATCCAAAGTTGGTGCCAACATAGGAGAGAGGTAGGGGTTCTTATCTGATGTGATCATATGACATCACTCCACCAATCAAATTTTTTTAAAATTAATTAGAATTTTTTGATTGGTCGAATGATGTGGCACTACGCAGCCTACAGGGTTTATAAAATCCCTATCTGCGCCTAGGGTTTGTAAGTTTCTACTCAATACCCAGCCAAAAAGAGAATCCTTTCCTCTTCTCTATGTCCTCCCTGCTCTCTTCTCTCCCCTCTTCATGTCCAAGGAGTTGGACATCCATCTGGCAAAGGTCCAAGGCGTGGTGACGCCTGGAACAGAAGGCTGCAGGACATCTTCGACAGGCTGCTGCTCCAACTTCAGAAGGAGTTCTGAAGCACTTCCAAATCAGATAGAGATATGATTTTTGGAGTGTAGATTTATGAGGAGAAGATGTTCTAGGTCATATCTAAGTAGATACTAGTAGAGACTAGACACTTATGTGGCTACATCAGAACCTCGGGCTGTGCTGAGATCATCTACAGGGTAATCAGATTACCCTTGAGGTATGTCTATACTTCTCATACTTTTAGATTTAATTTTAGATTTTAAATATCAGATAATAAAATTAGATCTAATTGGCATTAGATCTGAAATAGTGTAGGATAAAATTTTTAAATTATTCCACCTCAGATTTGATGAAATATGAAAGATCCTACAAAGAAAAAAGACAGTTTTTCCTTCAGAGTGGTGCATGTGATCCTTTGAACTGAGATCGCCATGGTACCTTATGTGCATGACCTTTACTTTAGTTTATTCCTAGAACACCACTTTCAGATGTGTGTGAGATATTTTGGATATAGCAAAGTATGCATGAAGGTTGTGAGTGGTCAACAAAAAATTGATCACTCTTTGTAGAAAGAGAGAACATCCTATATGATCTCATAGGATGGTGACTCTGAGAGTCTCTGATCAGAGCAGGGATGAACAGTAAAAATAATTTCTACTGGTTCATCAACTAAGTCATCATCATTATCAGATTGAGATACATATAGTTAGGTATTTAGGTTTGATATATTTTCATACCCATGATTTTTTTGGGATGTTGTGTATTCGAAGGATTGAATTGCACGGTACCTCATCATGGAAAGATAATTTTGATATTTTTATCAAATTCTAAATCTTTTGGAGAGTCATGACACATTACTAGATATCAATGTTGACTTGTAGACTCGACAGAATTAAAAGAGTTTAATTCTAAAATCAATTAGAAAGAGTCCTAGTTGATTGGGACTCTTGAGCTGACCTAATCCAATCGGATTAGGGTTTCATCGAGAGTTTGGGTCCACTGCTGGCTAGATTTGGAGCCCAATGGATCACACACAATAGAGATTTGATCTTGGTCCAATTAATTTAAATTTATTATAAATTCAATGGGTTAATTAAATTACTAGCATATGAATTGACCCAAGTTTCCAATTGGGTTCAGTGTAAAGGTGTTTGTGCTAACCTAGTCTTGTTGCCTTGACCTAGTGTGATTAGGTTTGAACTATTTAATTAATTAATTGATTTTATCTAATTTTATAGAGGTGTTCTATATGGGACCAACCTCCTCCATGCCAAAAACCACATGCCAAAGAATTATGGGCGTCACATTTATTTTGGAAAGTTAAGGACAAGAGTCCTTCTCCTTTACTTATCTTAATTTTCTTACATGATCCACATGTCCCTTAATTTTGTGCGCCATGTGATGATGCCTTGGGATAATGTGGGCATGAAAGAGGAGATGGAGACCTTCTCTTGGAAGAAACTCCATGCAAAAAATAAATGTGGGATGTTCCTTGATTTTGGCATTGAAAATGGAGAGTCCATTTTACAATGGACTCTTATTTTCTTTCATATTCTCCATGCATTTCTTAAATCCTCATGATATTAGATGTCTCTTGAGATTATGGGCATAGAAGAGAAGGAAGAGTTCTTCTCTAGCAAGGAGTTTGAATGCCACAAATAAATGAAAGTTAGTTATTTATGCATTGGATATGGAAGAGTCCACCTTGTCATGGACCCTTGGTATTTCCACGTTCTCCCTTTCCACACGCCATATTTTGGTGTCCAGATTTTTCTACATAGAGGAGAAGTCCTTCTACTTGTTAAACTCTTCCTATTCTATGCCTTAACCCATGGGATTACATGCAAAAATTAATATGGAGCGTGTAAGGGTGTTGGGACACCAAGAGTTGGTGCCCCTTGATGTCTTGTGTGGTGCCCCTTCATCCTTTATTTAAGGGATGACCCATATGGCATAAAATTTATCCAAAATTTGTTTTGGACATGGTATTAGATTAGAAAGAGGTGATAAAAATCTAAAGTAAAAATAGAAAGGAAAAGGGAGAGAAAAATAGAAAGGAAGAGAGGAAGAAAAAAAGAAAGTATGAGATACTTGTCCTAAAAATCAGATTGTTCATGTGTTGAACATAAAATCTGATTAGAGTGTAGTTTGATACTTTGAGAAAGTATTTTTAGGAAGGTTCTAGTGGAGGTCATGAAGGCATTCAAGCAATGATGCATCGTGTTCTTGTGGAGGACAATCGACAGCACAATTGCGAAGAAGGCTGCAGCACCATGACGAGTTGGAAAGAACCCCGATCAATCCTGTGTGGATCACTGTTGGAGGGCTTCTACTTTGGAGTCTCATGGAGATCTCAAAATCATCAGTTCATGATCTTCATGGTGGTATATGACTTTTGGTCTTCTCCTCATATGCATGTTTTTATTTTTTTTTATTATAATCGTCAAGGGGTTCCTAGGGTTTTTGAGTTTCGATGGATGAGTTTCATTGTTAAACTTAGTTTTCATTATTGTATGTATGTTAAAAAATTTTAAAATCTATATTCTACTACATCACCAGAATCTAATAGTGGTATCAGAGCCACCCTTGATAGATTCAGTCAAATTTCATGTTACTTTGTGATATGGATTAGATCCAGTTCGAACTATATCAAAATCAATTTTTTTGATTGATATTTCATTGATGATTTTGATGCATTTTTGTTTTTGATAAAGTATTATCGATTCATGATCAAACTTTGGATATGAAATTTCATGGTTTATAGACTTGTATAATAAGTTTAATTTAGATCCTATGATCTATTTTTTGATGGAATTGAAATTCAGTGCATGAGATGCGCAGGGGCCTTGGAATGCTGCATATGGATGTACATTGCCAAGGATTAAGATTTTTGCATTTGATGTATTTACTTAAGATTCAAGGGCTGACCATCATGTTATCGGGGACTCACCATTATGGGTCGACCATCTTGGTTGTTGCCTGAGGCATGCATGGGGTCGAAAAATTTTGGTTATGAAAAAGATGCGTCAGATATCAATTAGGATTTTTGTATTGATAGATTGGTTTAATTATAATTTATTATTCTAATGTGATTAGAATTAATGTTTATAGATTCAACCAAAATTATTTTTCTAATTTGATTAGAAGCTAAGTTTAATTTTGGTTAATCAAATTTTGTCATTTACCTAATTAGATTAGGGTTTGAGTTATGGGTGATCGAATCTGAGTTAACCTAACTGAATTAGGTTTAACTTAAGAATTGATCAACCTAACTCATATAGATAATAAATGATTGACCTAATATTGAACTTTGGGTCAAGTGTTGAATCCAAATCAAAGACCCAAAGATGGGTCCTATGCCTATATTTTTGAACATCATAATTGACATGTGTTTGAATGATGTCACAATTGAAATAATATGAGTTATTTATTATAATATTTTATAATTATTATAAAATATTATATTGATTTGTTATGAACTATGGAATATCCATGTGATGGATATATGCATGAATGCTTACATACTAGTTGATTATATTAATGCATCTGCAAGAATTGCAATAGGGGCTGGGCATTTTTGATGCATTATATTATTAGTTGAACCTCTCTTTTCTATATTCACAACTGTTGATTAGGATTTTTACATAATGATGTAAAATTATAGAAAAAAAATTATTTAAGAACAGATTGAAATTGTTTCATTTTATTTTCAAATAAAAGATCAAGCATTCATGGTTGTCTTCATGGCGATGAAGACTGGACTACCAGACTTTTGGAGAGTTGAGACATATTAAGATTGACCATAAGATGGTTCAATCTATGATGCACCTGGGGTTAAATCCAAAGATCATCCTGTGGCTTGGATAATTTTTTCAAAAGTCCATAACTATTTATTTTCCTTGATATGCTCATATATACTGGTAGTTAAAAAAAAATAGAATTTAAATTGCATATGATGCATGATTAAATGTTTAGGATGTGCTTGAGACCTAAGTCCCTCAGTTAAATTATATTAAGTTTTAATGGCAAAGTGTTAAGAACACTACCTATGTCTTCCTTCATACTAAGTCACTATTATGTCAAGAACCATAGTAGGCTTGTTGTGCTATCCACAAAGCTTGCTGTGGGGACTGACTTAATACTACCTTGGTGCATTATGAAGCTAATTGCATTTAGCTCATACTAAGTCAATAGAGTATATCAAGAACTATAGTAAGTTTGTTATGCTATCCACAAGGCTTGCTATAGAAATTGATATAATGTTGACCTAGTGATGCTTATGGCATATTCTGGTAGTACTACCTTGTTGTATTATCTACAAGGCTAGTATTATTTAGGTATGACCATATAGGATTGAAGGGTATGACTTAACTAAAATGTTATAATTTGTTGTGCTATCCATAGGGCTATAAGTATTTTAGAGGTAAAAATTATGTTGAGAATTACGTGAGATGCAATTAGTAAAGAGTTACTTACCTTTGAACTCATAGGAGCTTGTTATGCTATCCATAAGATTTTTTATGAAGAATTAAGATCTCAACTCCAGTAAAAAATTTCATGATAATATTCTTTAATTTTATACTTGAGGGCTATAAAATTTGTTAAAATAGTGGAAGATACAATTAGATAAAAATCTTTGTCTAACTTGTGCATGTCATCATGAGTTGTCCTGTTTATGTTCTTATATATACATTTGCATCTTTACATTCACTACTTAGGATATCTTTAAAATTGATCGAATGTCATGGAGTGGTTGAGAAAAAGAAGGTGAAGAATGTCTTCACTATAGGATATCTAATATCATTATAGCTTTGATGAGCAATAAATTGCAAGAATTGTCTTGCAAGTGTGAAGCAATAGCAGGATGCAAAAGTTGCATCTGCTAATATTTTGTATGTGATACAAATTAATAATTCATTGAGTGTTTTAGCTTTAAAATTTTAAGTATGTGATATCTTATATAGGTTCTATTTATGCAAAGTGTTTGCTGAACCTATAAAGCTGAAGTGAGGTGACTACTTACTTTTGGCACTAATAGATAGTCTATTGATGTTAAGGATGTAGAAACCTATTTATTTAAAGACTAATAGACTATTGACATGAGCCTAAATTTATCAAAAATATTATTTCAAATCTTTTGCTATTGTAGCATAATTTTGAAATTAATGTTAAGAGTAAAAGTTACTCTGCATGTGGTAAACATTATGGCTATGATTTTATTATAATGGTCTTATGTTTTAGTCACTCGATGATGATGTTCTTCATGTTTATGAAAATAAGAAATAAATATGTGATGGTCACATATCTCAGGGCAAGCAAGGTATTAGGTTTTGAACATATGGATGTTCGAAGACTAATAATATCTCGATCCAGAGATTATACTTCATATGTGATATGATGTATTTTCTAAAATACTTCACAAATATTATTGTCTCTTTCTGAAAAATATCTTAAAAATTACTACATAAATTAGACACTATCAAAATCTGTTACGAGCACTCCATATAAGATATGAAAAAGGCAAAAGGCAGGTTGTCCAACTTATGTGAAAAGAGTTGATGTACATAAGTTTGTGCTAGAACAGATTTTTATTAGTTTATAGGTTATCCTAAAAGAATAGTATAAGATACTATTTCTACTATCCTACTTGACAAAAGATATTTTGTCAGTAGGTATGCCATCTTTTAGAAAAAATTTTTTTTAAAAGGAGACAGTGGGAGGATAATTGAATTTGAGAAGTTCAAGACCTATAAACTATCCTATCTTAACTTGTGGAGTGTCCACAAGTTAATCCTCAACCAGATATACCTAGTGATGAGGCACAACCATGGTACACACCTCCTCACTGAAAGGTCAATTTGAGTGAGTAATGTACTACTCAAAATATGGGTTTATTATTATGAATGGTAGTACACCATACATCATTGTGAATGATGTTTTACTTGACCCATTCGAAGAATGTTATGAGTAGAGACTCTAACGGCTGGCCTGAAATCTTGACATTCGAAATCAACTCCCTGTACATCAATCAAGTTTAGACTATGGTTGAAGCACCTATGGGTATGACCCAACAGGTTGCTATCTGGGATACCTATTCGGATTTTTGCTATTGCCATACACCATCTAGAGAAGTTGTCTTTAGTGGGAGGACAAATGCTTTTATGAATTCGGACAGTTTATGAGGAGTGAACACTTCTATTTTTAGTGGAACAGCCAAAATATTTGACTTTATCAAATATAGATGAACCATATGTGTGTGTAAGAAAATAAGTGGGAGTTTCACTAACTTCTTAGTTATGTATGTGGAAGACATACAGTATATTGGGATGATGAGCCCGATATTGCACTCAGTCAATGACTTGCTTATCACAGAAGTTTTCATAGAATAGACTTGGGTTAAGCATCCAATATACTTGACATCTATAGGGATAGATGTTAATGGATGCAGGGTTTGTCCCAGTCTAGGTACATAGAATTTAATGTTGAAAGAATTCAATATGAATGGGTGTAAAGATGTTTACTTACCCATACATTCAATATACCAAGCCTGATATGAATTATGCCTTGTGTATAGTTATTGATTTTGGGCTGATCCATGATATGATCTTTTGAAAACTGTAAAAAGTATTCTCAAAGTACTGGAGAAGTACTAGAGGAGTAGTGAATTGAAAAAGTTTCAAACAACATACTGTATTTGTTTCAGCTAAATGTTGTTAGTAAAGATTGCTTAGGAAAGGTGCCTAATGAAGGGTTCATCATTAAGTTGGGTCTAATCTCATCGAGTAGCCACACACATACTAGGCACTTTCACCTCATTCATGATATGATCATAAAATGAGCTAATATTAAAGAACAGTATAATAGAATCAGTTCACTAAGCCATACACAGCAGCAGTGTAATCGCCATCCTGATTGCACAGGCATCAGGTATAGGGGCGATTGGCTTTAGTGCAAGTGGGAGATTGAAAGAATTATGTCCTACAAGCCAATCACATGGGATGCGATGGGATATTTTTGAAAAAAAAATGGATAGTTCAAAGCATGTATTTTTAAAATTTTATAGCAGAATAATAAAATATTAAATATTTTAATCTTCTAAACATGTCTTAGATCAAATCTAAACTACTATTAAGGATCTATGACATAAAAAATTTATATATAAAATTTGAAATAAAATAAAAAATTATATCAATTACATCGATATCCTGAATTTGATCTAACCTTTAGATTATGTCGGTAGAGTTCAGAATGAAAGAACCCGATCTAGGATTTCAGGGTTAGATCTTGAAATTTTTTCAAGATCAGGTAGCGAAAGATTAAAATAAATCAAAATTTATCTTATAAAATCAGAGAATCCCTAGATCTAAGATCTTATTACATTATTATTATATGGTATTAAATCAAAAATTAAAATATAAAGAGCAAGAACTACATGTTGATCATATCAACATGTTTCTATACTACATCTAATGTATGTAAAATATAATAGATCAGATCTATTACCTTGCAAGTTAGATATTCTAACTTTACTAATCCGAGCTTGAGGATGATGTTGCAAGCCACACACACATCCGACCTCTAGAAGTCATCCACATGAGCTTATAAATCACGATCAGAAGTCCTGAACCAAGAAATCAGCACAGTATGCTAGTACTGTGCTGATCCTTCTTCGATGGTCGATCAGATACCTTCTTCTTCTTAATTTAGGCTCTTTCAAAGATGGAAAGTAGGAGAAGGAGTTTTAGATGTGAGATACTCTTAGAACTCACAGATAGAGGAAGAAAAGAGGTGAACTCAGCAATCCTAGAAGAAGACCCTCTTCTTCTTCTCTTTGCTCTAACCTAGACACTTAGTTTTGTGTCTATTATATCTCCACGCTCCAACACTCTTTCTTTCTAATTTTCACACACCCAAAAGGTCTCTCAATTTTCTATAATTCATAAAAATTTTAAGAAGAAATTCATCTTAAATAATGAGATATGAAGAGTCATTGTCTAGGTCAAATACCTAGTCAAGGAAAATCCAAACAGGGCAAGACAAGTGGTGCCCAACTCTTGGGTGCTCCCTCCTTCTTTTTCTATCATGGACCACTAGCAAAGGGCACACAATATATTTCATAAAAGTCACAAAAGTCTCAAAAAAAATCTAGGTAAAATCAGTGCCATAAGGAAAGAGTTTTGGTTTCCTAAAATTCTATCTTATAGAATTTGAAATCCAAACTAATTCCTACTTTGACTTGATCCACAACCACATTCCATATAAGAGAGAAAGAGTGGAAAGCTTTGGGCATGTGTGAAGGCTTGGGAGAGAAGGTTTTGTCGCACAAAATAAGAGAGAGTGGGCGTGGGGGGTTAAGGTGGCGCAAGGTGGAATCCTAGTCTTACTAGGATTCAATCTATGACTTGTTCAAATTTGGTTTCTCAAACCAAATCAACCTAATTAAAATAGGTATTAACCCAATAAAAAACCTAATTTAATTAGATTAAATTAGATTTAAACTAGATTTAATTTTTTGATCGAATTAAAAATTAGGTTGACCCAAGTCCTAATTGAACTAGGACTAGTTTTTCCTTGCACTTGGCTTATCTAATAAACCAATTGGAATTGATCCAATCAAGCCCAAACCAAATTTAATTAAATTAAATTCAATTAGACTTAATCTCATCTCATTGGCTTAATCAAATTAAGCTAATTAGCAATCAAATTGCTAATCGATCCTCCTGCAACACTTGCACTAGGTTAAATGTCAATCGTATTGATCGTTTAACTTTATAACGATTCTCAATCATCGATCAACCATCCGATTGGATCGTGAACTCTAATGTGTGTGACCTCATAGGTCTAAATCTAAATTAATAGCATAAAAATAAATTTTTATACCAATCGAAGTGACCATCTAGTAATGGTACCCGACAGTCGGATAGATTGAATGTGTAGAACAATATCCTTAGAATCCATGCGGATATAGTTTTCATATAATTCATCCCCTTGACCAAAATACTCATAGGATACCTCAGAGTTCAGCTATCAACTTTGATCAGGTTGTCCACATTGTATTTCAAAATATCAAATCCATCTGATGGATTACCCTGGCCAAGATTTTGGTAAATTGAAATACAGCGACTCATTCTTCTCCAACTCTTAGAGTGGTCAATCCCATCTTGATCACACTCTGACTTTGCAAGTACTTGACTATGCCCAGAAGCCTTCCATTATTGAATTAGAAATTTAGTTGTCCAGTACCAAAGCACAGTGAGTTGCTTGCAAGTCACTGAGGCGATCTCAGGTCTAAGGGACACTTATACCTATATCCCATCAGAGACATTCTCGAAAGCAGAATATTCTGGAGTTGGTCATATTTAATGATGATGTACCCTTATATCTTACCTGTATGCCATACTAGTATCTCCACACTCCTTGATTAAGAGGACAACCAATCCATATGGCCTACAGCGACCTATGCTCAATAGAAGCTGTCGTCCTTATTAACAGCCTATCATTTGATCGTGAACAGTTTTAAGGACTAATCGATAAATCCTCTCTTTATCGAACCTAAATAGTCCTAAAGATTTCATCCTGACAATGGAGTTCATTAGAAGATGAAAACTTGTGATGAAAATACCAAAAATATATTTTATTTATTAACAAATCAATTACAATATAAAGTTGCTCAACCATCAACAAGTTGACGATTGACTTTTAGGACATATTTTCTCACACAAAACTCATCATCTTTTCATGGATTGATGATCTCTACTATTGGTAAGCATGGTATGAAGCTCTCGCTGATGTCGAGCAGTCGCACAAGCATCCGACCTCTACGAATGATCCACACGAAATCCCTCGGATCGATCAGCCCTCCGCGGGAGTGCTAGCTCGCGCAGTCGGCTTCTGATGGTAGATCTGACTTGATCTCCTTCGTTGATCACCTCGAACCTTTTTGATATTGAAGATAGATTAGAGAAGGATGTTGGATGGTAAAAAAAATTTAGATGAAGACTCTCTTCTCTTCTCTTTGGTTTTTCCCTCACCCAAAAATCTAGAACAGTTCTAGATCTCTCACCCAAGAGGAGAACGGTCTCCTCTTTTGTTCATGCCAAGGAGGAAGGAAACTACCCAATCCTCATGTCCCAAAGAAGCATTTTTGACCCTCTTTCTCTTTGATATCTTGTGGTGAAAAGCTCTCTTCTTTTGGTGCACAAAATTATGGCCTTTTTATAGTTGTTGCACAAATTAGATAAAATAGGATAAGGGCTGGAGTTTGTTGCAATTCAAACTCTTTTGAATTTTAATTCAACTCTAACTTTTCCTCACCCATATCTAACTTAAAGAAGGACTTACTAAAAAAAATTAGGCACAAAAATCAGTTGGAAAGATCTCCTTTTCTCATACACAATAGACCCCTTCAAAAGCAGCCAATGTGTGGAAGAATATAGATAAGGCTTTAAGTTGAAATTCAAACTAATTTAAATTTAAATCAAAACCAACCAATTTCTATCCTTAATGGGCAATAAAATAAGGGTTCTTTTTTTATTTTTTCATGTACAAACTGATTTTGTGTAGTGAGAAAAGGTGTGAGATAATTTAAGTGGCACAAGGGATAGAGTCCTACTCATTTGGGACTCTAGGATTCAACCAATTGGATTTCTTTCAAACCCAATCCAATTAGACCCAAATAAAATATGATGAATCTAATCTAATTAGGATCTTATAATTTAATTAAATTTGATCAAATCAATAAATTAATTGAGCTATAGATCCGATCAAATCAGGATCATTTCTTCCTTACCGATTAGGTCATCTCATAACCTAATCAGACTTGATCTGATTGAATCAAATTCAATCAGACTTGATCCAGACTTTAATGCTCTATCAAATTGAGCTAATTAGTAATTTAATCATTAATTAGTTCTTCATTAATGATAGAGTCCAAGTCTAATGGGACTCTTCTCTAGAGTCTCCGTCCAGTGGGACTCTTTAGCAGAGTCCCCATCCAGTGGGACTCTTCACCAGAGTCCTCGTTGACTGAGATTTTTTAGATTAGTCAAGTGATCGAAGAAGAACTTTTAATGTATATGACCTTATAGGTTCGAACCTAAGTCCGTAGCACAAAACGAATTCTTATACCAATCAGAGTAACCATCTAGCAATGGTACCCGACGTCCAGATAGGCCGAACGTATGCTAAGCAACACTCAAAAATCAATTTGAATATAGTTACCATATAATTCATTCATTTGATCGAAATGCTCAAGGTGACCTAGGGTTTAACTGCCAACCCTGATATGGTCATCCATATTGTATTTCAATTTTCAAAATCCATCATATGAATTACCCCGATCAAGGTTTTGCTGAATTGAAACACACTGATACATTAACTTCTACTTATTCAAGGGGTCAATTCTATCTTGACTCACACACCAACTTTACAAGTACTTGACTATGCCTAAAAATCTTTCATCACTAAATTAAAATTTTAGGTAGTCTGGCACCAAAGCATAGTGAGTTGCTTGCAAGTCACCGTGGTGATCTCAGGTCAGAGGGACACTTATACCTATATCCCTTCAGAGTGACTCTTGACAGCAGAGTATTCCGGAGTTGGTCACGTTCAGTAAAATGTACTCTTATATTTCATCTACATGTCATACTAGCATCTTTATACTCTTTGATTAAGAGGACAACCAATCTATATGGCACACAACGACCTACACTTGATATGTCTATCATCCTAGTAGTAGCATATCATTTGATCACGAACTCATTTAAGGACTAAATGATTTATCCTCCTATATCAAATCAAATAGTCCTAAGAATTTCATCACATAACAGGAGTTCAAAATGAGATATATACAGTGATGAAAAAATCAAATAATATTTATTAATTCAATAATTCATATATAATTACAATGATAAGCACAACCATCAACAGGTTGATGATTGATTTTGGGGCACAATTTTCAATAACTCTTACTTGGACTAAAGCCAATCGATGCAGTATTGTATACCCATCTTTGATTTGTAGTCTTCGAACTCCTTGATGCCGAGGGCTTTAATAAATGGGTCAGTTAGGTTTTTCTTTCCATCGATCTTCTAAAGCTCGACGTCACCTCGATCCATGATCTCTCAGATTTGATGGTAGCGATGCAAAATGTGCTTGATCTGCTGATGTAACTTCGATTCCTTCGCTTGAACAATGACATCAGTACTGTTGCAGTACAACAAGATGGCGCCATTAAGGGAGGGTGCCACTCCGAACTCGTTGATGAACTTTCATAGCCACACAACTTCCTTAGCAGCATCAGATGCTGCGATATATTCTACCTCATAAGTAGAGTCAGCCACAGTGTGCTGCTTGAAACTTTTTCAATAGATTTCTCCATCGTTCAGGATATAAATATATCCCGATATGCTTTTGCTGTCGTCATGATCCAACTGAAAATTGAAGTCTGTAAACTCCACAAGTTTTAGGTTAGATTCTCCATAGATAAGCCATTGATCCTTAGTATTTTTCAAATACTTAAGGTTGGTCTTTACGACCTTCTAGTGATTCTCATCTGGATCGGACTGGTATCTGCTCACTACTCCTAATGAGTATGCCACATTCGGTCGCATACATATCATAGCATACATAATAGATCCCACTATCGAAGCATACAAAATTCTACTCATACATTCTCTCTCTTGAGGAGTTGTCGGACAATCACTCTTGAAAAAAGAAATTTCTTGGCCTATTGGAAGATAGCGTTTCTTGAAATTCTCCATACTGAACCTTTTCAGTACAGTATCAATATATGTCGACTGGGATAATCTAAGCAACCTTTTAGATCTATCTCTATAAATCTTCATCCCAAGGATGAAGGATACTTCTCCCAAGTCTTTCATGGAGAACTGTGATGACAACCAAACTTTTATTCTCTATAATGTAGAGATGTCATTTCTGATTAAAAGAATATCATCGACATACAAAATAAGAAATACTACCACAGAGTTAGTAACCCATTTGTATATGCAGGGCTCCTCTCTATTCTTAATGAAGCCATACGTTTTGATCACTTTATCAAAATGCATGTTCCAACTTCTAGATGCCTACTTAAGTCCATAGATGGACCTTTGAAGCTTGCACACCTTAGACTCATCTATGGATATGAAACCTTCAGGTTGTATCTATACACATCTTCTTCTAGCTCTCCATTTAGGAAGGCTGTTTTTACATCCATTTGCCAAATTTCATAGTCCAGATGTATTGCTATCGCAAGCATAATTTGAATAGACTTGAGCATTGTCGTTGGATTCTGATGGTGCAGCAGAAGGGTTAGGTGTTTAAAATTTTCATTCAAAACACCCGATGCATCGAAAATCCCAATGCCCAGAAACCCTTGACTATAATAATCAAAGTACAATAAATATAAATTAGGATAAAAAAAATATTTGTAGCGCTAATCTCAATTTTTACAAGGTGTCCAAGTGTCCACCCTCAATGGTGATCCATATGGAAACTGAACCAAGGACAGTGCTCCTTTTTTATCTTGCTTCAAGAGTTCTAGCCATTAGAACTCGACTAGCCTCATATCGATCAGGTTTCTTTAAGAAACTGACTCCATCCTCTCGAAACCTCCTCTAAACTTCTGATCCTCCTTCTTTAGGACCCTCGCAACCCTTGTTAGGACCAGATAAGGCTTTGTCTTAAATCTTAAAGCCTTGTCCTAAAAGTAAGATATGTTGTAAGAAAGAAAAAAGAGCAACAGAGATAAAATTAGAAACTCTTTCTGAATACCTCGGACACCCAGTGCCCTGGTCAATTTATAGCCACTACAGGGATGCACCTCATCCAAGAGGCCTATCTGATCAGATTATCAGAGATAAGAGTTCCTTCAAACAGAAGGACTCTTATCAATGATATGTCGATCAGCACCCTGCTCTGTGTGCGATAAGAGAAGGGATGTTTTCACATCCCTTCTCAAATCAGAAAAATCCTCAAAAATTCATGTGGATAGAGGATTCAATCTTGATTCTAGAACATAAAATAAGTGGATAAAAATTCTCACAAATAGATGTGTTCTCACATCCTTTCATGTGAAGTCTGATCATCGCACGTGCAGGCATGAAGAGGAACTTATGGCATCCGTTATACATCCAGATAAATCTGGAAAAATTTTAGAAAAAATATATCTCATGATTTAAGATGTGCACTAGAGGATGGAGGATGATATGGCTACCACACATATCTTAATCTCATGCCAGAAGGATTCTTTTCTTCTGCCCATGCCAACACTTGTATGCAGAACTTGTTTTGTGCTAAGAGTCCTTAACAACTTGGACTCTTCATAATTGATATTAAAATGGGATGTGGTACCCCAATTTGGGTTGCTTCCAAATAGCATGACCTGACCCAAATATCCACTAAATTAGGCTAGCTAATTGGTAAGGGATGAGACCAAATTGACCTCCAAAGGAGCAAGGGTTCCACACGTACTAGCACGCTTATCGGAGCCCTGATTGAATCCAAAATTCCAATCAACCTTTTTCAAAAGATCTTTAGCTAATTTTATATGTGTGTGACCCATTGAATTCCACATCTAGCAACAGTAGGTTTGGATGTAAGTTGATCAAATTTGATTAGATTTTGATCTAATCGAGTTAGGTCCAATCGAGCTAATCCGAGTTCAACAATTATAATCCTTTCTAATTGATGATCGAATTAAACTCTTTAATTTGATCAAAAATTATAAGTCAAGATTGATATCTAGTAATATATCATGACTACCTAGAAGATATAAAATTTTGATAGAAATATCAAATATATCCTTCAATGGCAAGTTACCATATAATTCAATCCTTCGATCATCCCTGCACCCTGAATATCTTCATGAGTATGGAATCATGTCAAACTCAAACACATATTTATATCGATTCTCAATTAACCAATAATGACTCCAATAAAAAATATTAGAAACTCTTTCTAATCTCCTTTTTGCTTTTGGCCAAAAGATTTTTTCCAAATCTTCTAGGATTGAGAATACACAGGATGCGATCTCCTCTTACTAGGAGTGATCGATTTCATGTTGACCTACTCACAACCTCCATATACACTCCATCATATCCAGAACACCTTGTATATGTCTTAATGCCATGTCTAGGTATGAACCAAAATATGGATTTGTGCATAAGATTCTATGGTAGTCTTAGGTCTAAGGATCACTTGTACAACTCTCACTTTGAGAACCATCTTTGACATGCAAGTAAGGCTTCCATAAGATATTCTCTTTCATCGAGTCAATTCAGTGGACTCATTTTTCAAATGAGCACCCACATTCTTGTATTAGTATTCCACACAAGTAGCTAGTGAGATCTGCCACCCTCTCATCAAGCATACATAGGATGTGCCAGTCTATCCAGAACATTGATCTCCAACTCAATGCTCATACGATCAGGATTGTTTAAGATTAGGATTTTAGGATTTTAGATCTCACTAGTATAACACATTCATGTCTCCTAAAACCATTGCCCTAATCTTTGGGGTTCATCAAATCTTAGATATAATAAGATGCAACTAATATGATGAATCAATACCTCAAATAATAAATGTCATTTCATGAGTTAAAAAATTATAAAACAAAGCTCCATCGCAACACACTTGCGATTGGCTTATAGGGCACTCTTCTTTCAATCTCCCACTTGCACTAAAGCCAATCGCCTTTATATCTCATAAGATGGCAATTATATAGCTGCTTTGGTATGGCCTTAGTGAATGGGTCTGTTATATTATTCTTTCTGTCTACTCATTTAAGGACAATATCTTATCTCTAATGAGATGGAAGCGTTTGAGGATGTGCTTGGATCTATAATGAGACCTAGGTTCTTTTGCTTGAATAATGGCCCCAGTGTTATGATGATAGAGTGACACTGATCCTTCATTCTTAGGAATGACTCCTAAATCTATAATAAATTTTTTCATCTAGATAGCTTTCTTAATGGCTTCACTAGCAGTGATGTACTCTGTCTCAGTAATTAAGCCAGATACTATCTGCTACTTAGAGCTCTTCCAACTCACTGCCCCATCATTTAGGGTAAACACATATCCTAATATCGACTTGCTATCATCCACTTTTCAATGATCCTCCCTTGGATCAGCTTGAAATCTGATAGCTATGCCCAAAGCATAAGCAACATCAGGCTTGATACATAGCACGGCATACATAATTGATCCCATAGCCAAAGCATAAGAGATTTCATTCATCCTCTTTCTCTCCTCTAATGTCTTAGGACATATTTTCTTGGAGAGACGTATACCATGACTTGCAGATAAGTAACCTCTCTTACTAGCCTTCATATTAAATCTCTTTAATATGAGATCTATGTACCGTGACTGGGATAAGCCTAACATCCTTTTAGATCTATCTCTATAGATCTTTATACCCAGTATATAGGATGCTTCACCTAAATCTTTCATGAAAAATTTGTTCGATAGCCAAGTCTTGATCGATTGCATTATTGGGATATCATTCTCAATGAGCAGTATGTCATCGACATATAAAATCAAGAAAAGAATAGCACTTCCACTTGTCTTCTTATACACATATGGCTCATCCTTATTTTTGATAAAGTCAAACTCTTTGACTGTCATATCAAATTAGATGTTTCAACTCCTCAAAACCTGCTTCACTCCATAGATGGATCTCATTAGTTTGCATACTTGATTTGCCCTCTCACTTAAGATAAATCTCTCTCACTAAGTCACATAGACCTTTTCTTCCAGATTATCATTGAGAAAAATAGTCTTGACATCCATCTGTCAGATCTCATAGTCATAGTATGCTGCTATAGCAAGCAAAATCTAGATGGACTTGAGCATAGCCACTGGTAAGAAAGTTTCATCTGTTGCCCAGCTATGCAACCCAAGAGGGGGGGTGAATTGGGTTTCTAAAAATTTTAGACTTAATTAATTACTTATGATGAATAAGAGAAAGATTTTAATTCAATATTAATTACCTAAAGCAGTATTGCAAGGATATAATAAAGAAATAAGATAAAGCGATAAAGCACACCACAAACACAAGGATTTATAGTGGTTTGGTGCCAACCTTGCACCTACATCCACTCCCCAAGCTCCTACTTGGAAATTTCAATCCACTATACTTGTATTCAACCTGAATACAAAACATCGGAAACTCCGACACTAGCTATCCCAAGCTAGATCACTTGTTTCTCGGGTACAAGTAAACCCAAAATACTCTGATTTCAGGTTCGGATCAACCTTTCCTTGTTTTGGAAATCCTCCAAAAATAAGAACAAAAACTCACAAAGAGTTAGAAAATTTTGAGCACAGATTAATACAATAACAGCTCCTTTAAATGAGAGAATATAACAATAAAAACTTTACTCAAATGAAGAACCCCTTTTCGGATTTTCTCAAAGTGGATGAACGCTTGAACGAATGCTTGAGAAGAGGTTGATTGTTGATTGAAGATCTCTTGAAAGCTTTGGAAGATCTCTAGATCAAGGTTGAACAATAGGCTTGAAAGATCCTCTCTTTGAAAGCTCTTGAATCTCTTTCACAATCTCTCGTGTGGATTTTGGATCCTCTTTTCTTTTTCTCTCAAATTATCTCGTGGATCCTCTCAATGAATTTTATCTCTCTTTTGATCTGCCGATTGATCTTCTTTTTTTTTTTTCTCTCCAATTTGATTTGCTATTTAATCTGTAATTTCTTTCACCATTTCAAGCATTTTATAGCATTAAAAGCAAGAGAAAACAATTTAGGCAGATAAAGAGCCGTTAGAGCAATTTTAGGAAGCATAAAAGGCAATTAAAACAGGCAAAAAAATAGCCGTTGCTGACATTTTCCATCGCAGGGGTCGACTCATGAGTCGACTCATGCTACAAGAGTCGATTCATGAGTCGACTTCTGTTGCACAGATCAGACAGTCTTGATTTCTGGATTTTTTGGCTCAAATCAGCAGAGGTCGACTCATGAGTCGACTCATGCCTTGTGGGTCGACTCATGAGTCGACTCACAGGTCATGCCAAGCCAAAAATCCAGCATGCCATGGGAATTTTTTTTGCGTGCCAATCAGCTCATAGTGCCATGAGTTGACTCATGAGTCGACTCATGCACTTCAAACCTTCATAACTTCAAAAATATAAGTCCAAAAATAATGAAATTTTCACCAATAGTTTACAAATCATTTGTTCTATCAAATGATACTATCAAATCAGGATTTTAGTGAAATTATGATTTTGCCCTTGAAGAGCATAAGGACTTTTTCAATTTAAAATTGTTTGTATCCCTTCAATCTGCTTTGTAATCATCAAAATCAATCTAGGAGCAACAATCTCCCCCTTTTTGATGATGACAAAATATTTGAACAAAAATATTTATGTGAATGCATTAATTTCAAAAGAATACATTATAGGTGTATATGCTTGAAAAGAGTATGATTCTTTTGGCATGTAATATAAATAGTCATATGCAAAAATAATTTGTCCATTTGCTTAAGGGTTTGAAGATATGCTCATTTGATTATGTGATTTTGGTGTTAGAGCAGAAAACTTATTTTTGTTATCAGATTGAGCTCTATTTTGAAAATTCCATTCTCATTTGATTTTAGTTTTAGCATCAGAGCAAAAAAAATACTTATGTGCTTAAAAAAAATTATGTGTGCCAAAGTATGTTTAAAAGTTGATTTTGAGCTTAAGTGTATTAACTCATTTTGAGCTTAAGATATATCATAGCAAGAGAAAAGAAATAAATTTTGCAATATATCAGAGCAAGAACAATAATTTTTACAATGTTATCAGAAAAGATTTTACAATGTATCAGAGTAAATGTTATAATATATCAGAGAAAATTTCACACTCTATCAGAGCAAATGTTATAATATATCAGAGAAACTTTTACACTGTATCAGATTAAATTTTATCATGTATCAGAGCAAGTTAAAAGAAATTTTAGGGTGTATCAGAGTAAATCAAATTTCTTAAGATGTATCAAGGTAAATTTCAAAAGATATATCAGAGCAAGTTTGAATTTTGAAATATATCAGAGCATATAAAAAATTACTTATTTGCATTGTACTTATGATTTTGCTTTTGATGGATGGCTTTTTGTTTAATTTCTGTCTGATATCAAATTTCTCAAATTTTTGCTTAATTTCTTAAAATACCATTTTGTTTAATTTCTCAAATTTTGTTTAATTTCTCAAATTTTTGTTTAATTTCTCCAAATATTTAATTTCTCAAATTTTTGTTTAATTTCTCTAATTTTGTTTAATATCTCCAATTTTTGTTTAATATCTCCAATTTTGTTTTGTTTAATTTCTCCAATTTTTGTTTGATTAATTTCTCCAAATATTTAATTTCTCAAATTTTTGTTTAATTTCTCCAATTTTTTGTTTAATATCTCCAAATATTTAATTTCTCAAATTTTTATTTAATTTCTCCAAATATTTAATTTCTCAAATTTTTGTTTAATTTCTCCAATTTTTGTTTAATATCTCCAATTTTTGTTTAATATCTTCAATTTTGTTTTGTTTAATTTCTCTCCCTTTTTGACATCATCAAATATGGTTAACTCTTCTTTGTTTTTTTTTTTTTTTTAGATATTCTTTAATTTCTCCCCTTTTAGAGTTTATCATAGAAGTTTGCTCTCCCTTAATATAGCAATTATCAACAGCAAACAACAACAAAGAGAAGATAATTTTTCCACAAGAAGAATATATATAACCAAAATATGATCAATATCATTACAAAAGGTAGAAATATAAGTGAAAAATAATTCCATTAAAAATATAATTGTTTCAATACATAATTCTTAAAAATAAAATTCAACCAGCTAATTGTCAATACATGGCCCCAAGGTATAGATACTAGAACAAAATACTAACACCTAGGATCTAGTAAAGATCAAGATAAGTCAATGATCGGAGTCATCAGATATAGGGTGAAGAGATGATGGATCAGAAGTGCGTCCTCTACCCCGTCTGCCTCTGCCACGAGTGGAGGTGCTGGCACGAGCAGGAGAGCGAGATGAACTGGGTGGCTGAGAATGCTGAGAGGCCAAAGACTGAACAGAAAGGGTGAGTCTGATAGAATCAAGTACGTTCAGTGCTCTGGAAACAGATTGAAGTAGAGCAGTGAACTGAGTGGTAGCATGCTCACTCGATCCTTGGATTTCTTTCCTCAGCAATTCATATCCACCTTCTAGTGCTCCTCTGAGCCTACCAGCCTCTGCAGTGAGGTCTGTGACCTCAATGGTTGACTCTTGTGGCTTGGGATGGGCCAAAGCAAGGACTTGCCCCTGTAAGTCGAGAACTCTGCCAGTAAGTCTCCAGACTGTGTCCTCAAGCTGCTGGATCCTGATGGACTGATCTGATATCATTTGAAACACAGTGGAGATGTGGGGAGTAATGGTCTGATCAGAAGAGGTGGCTCCAGGTGCAAAAGAAGTACTACCCCACTGACTAGAGAGCAAGGAAGCCACACACTGTGAAATATGCTCGATCTGATCGTCAGCCAGTCTGAACTCTGAATGAGGTGCTCTACTCTCTGGCTGATACACTGGTGTGGGCATCCTAGTAAACTCTGAAGGGCCAGCCTCAGTATCAGGAATGAACTGGATATGTGGTGATGCTGCCCTGAAGTCATGGACAGGAGATGATGGATCTTCTTCTTCTACTCTGCCTTCAGTTCTGACTTCAGCTCTCTCTTCAGTTCTCTCTTCAGTTCTTTCCTCAACTCTCTCCTCAGATCCCTTGATCCAACCACCATTAGTCTTTGCAAATCCCATTCGGTGCAGGGTGTGTTGGTTGAAAGTGTCCACATGAGAGAGCTTAGTAGCAGCCTCCCCCTCACAGCTAACTCCAAACCTCCTGAATACTCTAGTAAGGGCCATACCATAAGGCAAGTGTGCCTTGGATCTATTCAAAGTTTCTCTCATGGCCTCTATCATAAGTGCAGGGAGGTTCAGGGGGGTCTGAGTGATGACATGAAACATGACACATACATCTCTGCTGGAAAGTAAGTCATGTCTACCACTCCTAGGAAAGAAGAGCTTTGTTACTATCTGATGCAGGACCCTCATCTCAATGGACAAAATCTTTGCTTCCAATTTATTTAAATTTTCTGAATAAGTTTCTCTTAAAATAATTCTGATCCCCTCTTCTTTAATTGGGAGTTCCATATATGAATATCCTTCACTAGGCAACTGAAGTATTTCTCCCAATATCCTAGAATCCAGGCAGATATCAATTCCCTTTACAGTTGAAGTCACTGACCCACTTCCATAAAGTAGGTTTTGGTAGAATTCTCTAACAAGGTCAACATAGGTGACTTCCTTAAGAGAGCAATAGAGTTCCCATCCTTGGTTTTTAATTTTGGTAGCAAAAGTAAATCCTTCTTCCTCAAAGAACCAAAAATCTATATTTTTTTTCGATTTCTACTTTTCTATCGGAAAGAGGATTCTTACTGGGGCTTAGGAGGGATTGAGAGGGACCTTGAGTAGGTACTGAAACTGGAGTGGGAGCAGTTGAAGATTGAGCGGCTTGCCTTTTCTTTTTGACAATTTCTTCAGGCTCATGGATTGATTTTCTTCTTTGGAGAAGTTTCATCTTTGGAGCCATATCCACTATACTAGCAGACAAGGAGACTTGAATTGAGTGGAGGAGGGATCACAAGAGAGTGAAGAAGGATTTTGGTGGAGAAAAGAAGTGGATTTTGGAAGATCGGTAAAGTGCTAGGGCACGTTCCAACCGTGCCAAGCAATGCGAGAAAGCACAGAAAATCCTTTTCAAGGAGGCGATTTTTGGTGGAGAGGAGGAGGGAGAATTGCCTCGAAATTAATCCTTGGATTTGGAGCAAAAAGAGTTGGAGAAGACGGCTTTTGGAAGAAGAACGATGGGAAGATGAGTCGTCTCACGAACAGGGTTTCAGTATAAAAACAATGAACCCGTTGAAAGTTGGTGGGATTTACAAGTTTGCCATTGAGTCGACTCATGGGGGTCGACTCATGAAGTTCAGAAAATCAGGAAAAATGTGAATAAATTCCAGAAAAATTTAAAATTTTGAGTGAAGGAATTTTGCTCAATGATAAGTTCTTAGAATGATAAATTTAAGCTTTTGGGACCAGGATAGATGTTGAAAATTGAGCTCTAATCAATTCTTTGAAAATTGAGAAATTTTAGGAAAATGGATCTAGAATTCCTAGATTTCTCCTAATTTCACAGAATCTATCCTCACTAAGGGCCTTTGTAAAGATATCAGCTAATTGATTTTCAGTGCAAACATATTCAAGAATTATATTTTTATTTTGAACATGTTCTCTTATAAAATGATGTCTTATTTCAATATGTTTAGATCTTGAGTGTTGAATTGGATTTTTAGATAGATTTATGGCACTTGTGTTGTCACATCTTATTGGTGTTTCATTAAGTTTGATTCCAAAATCTTCGAGTTGTTGCTTAATCCATAAGATTTGAGCACAACAACTTCCGGCTGCAATGTATTCGGCCTCAGCCGTAGACAGTGCCATCGAATTTTGTTTCTTGCTAAACCATGAGATTAGGTTAACTCCAAAAAATTGGCAAGTTTCACTTGTGCTTTTTCTATCTAATTTACATCCAGCAAAATCAGCATCTGAATATCCTAATAAATTAATTTGTGAGTCCTTAGAGTACCATAACCCTAGAGTTTGAGTACCATTTAAGTATCTAAGGATTCTTTTAACAGCATTCAAATGAGATTCTTTAGGATTAGTTTGATATCTAGCACATAAGCAAACACTATACATGATATCAGGCCTACTTGCAGTTAAATATAATAATGAGCCAATCATACCTCTATAGTATTTTAAGTCTACATATTTACCTTCATCATCCTTGTCAAGCTTACATGAGGGACTCATTGGTGTGCAATTGGTTTGCAGTTCTCCATTCCAAATCTTTTGAGTAGTTCCTTGGTGTACTTGCTTTGGGTGATGGAGATTCCTTCTTTTGATTGTTTGATTTGAAGTCTGAGGAAGAAGGTGAGTTCTCCCATCATGCTCATCTCGAACTCCCCCTGCATAAGCTTAGCAAAGTCTTGACAAAGGGATTCATTAGTAGACCCAAAAATTATGTCATCAACATAAATTTATATAATTAGCATATCATTTTGATTTCTTTTAATAAATAGGGTTGTATCTACATTACCTCTTGAAAAACCATTATTCATTAGAAATTTGCTTAGCCTTTCATACCATGCTCTAGGTGCTTGTTTTAATCCATATAAAGCTTTATTTAATCTAAAGACATGATTAGGAAAAGCATGATTTTCAAATCCGGGTGGTTGTTCTACATATACTTCTTCAGAGATATATCCATTTAAAAATACACTTTTAACATCCATTTGAAATAATTTGAATTTCATAAAGCAAGCATATGCAAGTAGAAGTCTAATAGCTTCTAATCTAGCAACAGGTGCAAAGGTTTCATCAAAATCAATTCCTTCTTCTTGATTATATCCCTTAGCAACCAGTCTTGCTTTATTTCTAATTACATTCTGTGCTCATCTAATTTGTTTCTAAAGACCCATTTTGTGCCAATTATTGAATAATCTTTAGGTCTTGATACTAAGGTCCACACATTATTTCTTTCAAATTGATTAAGTTCTTCTTGCATAGCATTAATCCAATTATGATCATTTTCAGCTTCTTCAAAAGTTTTAGGTTCAAGATGAGATACAAAAGCACAATGATTAACTGCATCCCTTAGTGAAGAATGGGTTTTTACCCCATGCATAGGGTCACCAATAATTAACTCCTTAGGGTGGTTGTGAACATACCTCCATTCCTTGGGTAGGTCATTTGTACCTTGAGGTTGTTCTTGAATTTCTTCACCTCTTTCATTTTGTTCGTCTTCTTGATCCTTGTCTTTTGGAGTTGCTGAATCTTTCAGAGTGATCTCCTTCATACCTTCTATTAGTGGATCTGCATCATCAACACCCTCATTCTTCCTTGAAGGAAGATCGTTAGATTCATCAAAAACAACATGTATGGACTCCTCAACTACTAAAGTTCTTTTGTTGAAAACTCTAAATGCTTTACTAGTAGAGGAGTAACCTAGAAAGATTGCTTCATCTGATTTTGCATCAAATTTACCAAGTTTTTCTTTGCCATTATTTAATACAAAACATCGACAACCAAAAATATGAAAATATGCAATATTTGATTTTCTTCCTTTCCAAAGTTCATAGGGGGTTTTCTTTAAAAATTGTCTAATTAAAGCACAATTTAAAATGTAACATGCTGTGTTAATTGCTTCCGCCCAAAAATATCTTGGAAGGTTGCTTTCACACAACATGGTACGGGCCATTTCTTCTAAGGTTCTGTTTTTTCTTTCAACTACCCCATTTTGTTGGGGTGTCCTAAGAGCAGAGAAGTTATGGCCAATTCCATTTTCATTACAAAAATTTTCAAAATCTTGATTTTCAAATTCAGTTCCATGATCACTTCTAATATTTTGAATTGAAAAACCTTTTTCATTAGAGACATTTCGATGAAATTTAGTGAAAATATGAAAAGTTTTATTTTTGTGAGCCAAAAAGAAAATCCAAGTAAAACGAGAGTAATCATCTATAATTACAAAGCCATATCGTTTTCCTCCTAGACTGGTGGTTCTTGTTGGTCCAAATAAGTCCATATGTAAGAGCTCTAGTGGTCTAGAAGTTGAAACAGTGTTTTTGGATTTAAATGATACTCTAGTTTGTTTACCTAATTGCATGCATCACAAATTTTATCCTTTTCAAAATTCAGTTTTGGCAAATCGAGAACTAAATCTTTCTTAATTAATTTTGAAAGAGAATGCATGCTGATATGTGCAAGTCTACGATGCCACAGCCAACTAGTCTCATTGATTTTAGCATTCAAGGATACTAGGCATTGCATGTCTAATTTGGCTAAATCATTCAAATCTATCATATAAACATTGCCATGCCTATGTCCTATAAATTTAATGCCATCGTTAATAGGACTAGTCACAATGCAAACAGATGATTCAAAAACTACTTTATACCCTTTATCACAGAATTGACTAATGCTAAGTAAGTTATGCTTTAAACCTTTAACTAGTAAAATATTCTCAATGTATTTGGAGGGAGTGATACCAATGTTACCTATCCCGATGATCTTTCCTTTGCCATTATCTCCAAAGGTGACCATCCCTCCATCCTTAGCATCAAGCGTGATGAATTGTGATTCATCACCAGTCATGTGTCTCGAGCATCCGCTGTCAAGATACCATTTTCTGTTTCCTTCTTGGGATGCTAGACACACCTGCAAGCAAAGGTCAAGTTTCTGTCTTAGGTACTCAAGCTTTCTTGGGTCCTTTCAGGTTAGTCAGAATGGTTCCTTTTGGAACCCATATTTTCTTTATGTTTGCATATTTGTTAATAAGACATGTGTATGATTTATGTCCTATCCTACCACAGTTGAAACAAGTAATATTTATAGATTTGTTACTTGAATAGTTTACATAAATATCCTTCAGAAATTTTTGTTTCTTCAGGGGTTTATAGCCAAGTCCAGCCTTATCATATATAGCTTTCTGATTATCAAGAATCATATTTAGTTTGTTTGAACTTAAGGTGAACTTATCTACTATAGATTTCAGCTTGTTAATTTCATCCTTTAAGTTTTGATTTTCTTGAATCAAGGTAAATTTTTCAATTGACAGGTTTTCAGCTTGTTTCACTAAGGACTGATTTTCCAATTTCAGTTCTTTGTTTTTCTTTCCTAGTTTCTTTAATTCATCAATTGAATCATAGAATGCTTCATGCAATTCTTTAAATGTAAATTCACTAGTGGATTCAGAAGTTACCTCATTTTCGTGTGCCATCAGGCACAGGTTGAATTGTTCTGTTGAGGTTTCCTCGTCGGAGCTTGAATCATCACTTGCACTCCAAGTCTCCATCATTGCCTTCTTTTTGAACTTTTTATTGCCTTTCTTCAGTTGTGGACATTCGGATCTGAAATGTCCCGATTTCTTACACTCGTAGCATGTAAGGGGTTGATCTTTCTCTTTTTCTTTGCTTTGTTCCCCTTTTGTGAATTTCTTTCTCATCCCCTGTTTCCTTTTTTCTTAGAAACTTTTTAAATTTCCGGGTGATGAGTGCCATCTCTTCATCCTGTTCTTCATCTTCAGTGTCATCCGTTTCATAATCAGGTGAAGTTGTGAATTTGAGGGCAATGGTTCTTTTCTTTTGACTTCATCCTCTTGATGTTGCTTCATGCTAAGTTCATGAGTTATCAAGGATCCAAGAAGCTCTTCCAGAGGTAGAGTGTTCAAGTCCTTTGCTTCTTGGATGGCAGTCACCTTGGCTTCCCAAGTTCTTGGCAGTGACCTGAGAATCTTCCTTACAAGTTCACTGTTAGTATAAGATTTGCCAAGACTCTTCAAACCATTAATTATATCAGTAAAAACGAGTAAACATAGCAGTTATGGACTCATCATGTTCTATTTTGAATAATTCATATTTATGTACAAGCATGTTTATTTTAGACTCTTTTACTTGATTTGTTCCCTCATGGGTTACTTCTAACCTATCCCATATTTCTTAGCAGATGCACAAGTAGAAATGCGATTGAATTCACTTGCATCTAGTGCACAATAAAGAACATTCATGGCTTTGGCATTTAATTGTGCCAATTTCTTGTCAACCTCATCCCATTCTTTCTCGGTTTGGTTGACTCCTCACCATCTATAATCTTGGTGGGTGTGTGAGGACCATTCACTATGATACTCCACATATCATAGTCGAGTGCTTGTATGAAAATCTTCATCCGAGCTTTCCATAGGTGTAATTAGATCCATTGAAAAGTGGAGGTCGTTTGTTGATTGCCCCTCGGCTAGAGAAGTACCAACATGGGTGCCATAGATCTTTGGCTCTTTGATTGTTAGATCAAAGAAGGGCTAGAGCATCGGGCTCTGATACCACTTGTTGCCCAGCTATGCAACCCAAGAGGGGGGGTGAATTGGGTTTCTAAAAATTTTAGACTTATTAATTACTTATGATGAATAAGAGAAAGATTTTAATTCAATATTAATTATCTAAAGCAGTATTGCAAGGATATAATAAAGAAATAAGATAAAGCGATAAAAGCACACCACAAACACAGGGATTTATAGTGGTTCGGTGCCAACCCTGCACCTACATCCACTCCCCAAGCTCCTACTTGGGAATTTCAATCCACTATACTTGTATCAACCTGATACAAAACGTCGGAAACTCCCGACACTAGCTATCCAAGCTAGATCACTTGTTTCCGGGTACAAGTAAACCCAAAAACACTCCGATTTCAGGTTCGGATCAACCTTTCTTGTTTTGGAAATCCTCCAAAAACAAAGAACAAAACTCACAAAGAGTTAGAAAATTTTGAGTACAGATTAATACAATAACAGCTCCTTTAAATGAGCGAATATAACAATAAAAACTTTACTCAAATGAAGAACCCCTTTTCGGATTTTCTCAAAGTGGATGAACGCTTGAACGAATGCTTGAGAAGAGGTTGATTGTTGATTGAAGATCTTTTGAAAGCTTTGGAAGATCTCTAGATCAAGGTTGAACAATAGGCTGAAAGATCCTCTCTTTGAAAGCTCTTGAATCTCTTCACAATCTCTCGTGTGGATTTTGGATCCTCTTTTCTTTTTCTCTCAAATTATCTCATGGATCCTCTCAATGAATTTTATCTCTCTTTTGATTGCCGATTGATTTCTTTTTTTTTCTCTCCAATTTGATCTGCTATTTAATCTGCAATTTCTTTCACCATTTCAAGCATTTTATAGCATTAAAAGCAAGAGAAAATAATTTAGGCAGATAAAAGCCGTTAAAGCAATTTTAGGAAGCATAAAAAGGCAATTAAAATGGGTAGAAAAATAGTGTTGCTGATATTTTCCGTCGCAGGGTCGACTCATGAGTCGACTCATGCTACAGGAGTCGACTCATGAGTCGACTTCTGTTGCACAGATCAGACAGTCTTGGATTTCTGGATTTTTCGGCTCAAATCAGCAGAGGTCGACTCATGAGTCGACTCATGCCTTTGTGGGTCGACTCATGAGTCGACTCACAGGTCGTGCCAAGTCCAAAAATCCAGCATGCCATGGGAATTTTTTTGCGTGCCATCAGCTCATAGTGCCATGAGTTGACTCATGAGTCGACTCATGCACTTCAAACCTTCATAACTTCAAAAATATAAGTCCAAAAATCAATGAAATTTTCATCAATAGTTTACAAATCATTTGTTCTATCAAATGATACTATCAAATCAGATTTTAGTAAAATTATGATTTTGCCCTTGAAGAGCATAAGGACTTTTTCAATTTAAAATTATTTGTATCCCTTCAATCTGCTTTGTAATCATCAAAATCAATCTAGGAGCAACAGGAGAGAATCCCGACAGGAAAGTTTGGGTCGGGTCTCAATTGCCCGACACCGAACGACGACGACTGACGGAGCTGCTGACGGCCAATGCCAAAATATTTGCTTGGTCGGCAGTAGATATGTCGGGGCATCCCCCCAGAAACAATAACTCACCGACTCAACATCGACCCGACGATGAGGCCGGTGAGGCAGAAGAAAAGGTCCTTCACCCCAGAGAGGCAGAGGGCCATCGACGAAGAAGTAGACAAGCTACTTGAAGCAGGCTTCATCCGAGAGTCCACGTATCCCGATTGGCTCGCCAATGTTGTCATGGTCAAAAAAAGCCAACGGGAAGTGGAGGATCTGCATCGACTACACCGACCTAAACTGAGCCTGCCCGAAGGATAGCTTCCCACTTCCGAAGATCGACCAGCTGGTGGATATGACGTCCGGATTTCGACTGCTCAGCTTCATGGACGCCTTCGCCGGGTACAACCAGATCCGGATGGTGCCCGAAGACGAGGAGCACACTGCCTTCGTGACCCCGAAGGGCCTCTACTGCTACAGGGTGATGCCCTTCGGACTGAAGAACGCCGGCGCCACTTACCAGCGACTCGTCAATAAGGTCTTCAAAGACCAGATCGGGCGCAACATGGAAGTGTACGTGGACGACATGCTGGTGAAAAGCATGCAGATCCCGGACCACGTTCAGGATCTCGAGGAGACCTTTCGCACCCTTCGACGACACCGAATGAAGCTCAACCCGACCAAATGTGCTTTCGGGGTGACCTCAGGAAAGTTCCTCGGATTCCTCGTTTCTCAGAGGGGGATCGAGGCCAATCCTGAGAAAATAAAGGCAATCCTCGACATGCGTCATCCGAACACCAAGAAGGAAGTCCAACAGCTGAACGGAAGAATCGTCACTCTTAGCCGATTCATTTCCCGATCAGCTGAAAGGTGCCTCCCGTTCTTCAAGATTCTGCGCCAAGCGAACGGTTTCTCTTGGTCGGATGAGTGCGAACAGGCCTTCGAGGACCTGAAAGAGTACTTGACTTCTCCGCCGCTGCTCGTAAAGCCGCAGGTCGGGGAGACCTTGTATCTCTACTTGGCCACATCTTTCGAGGCAATCAGTTCGGTGCTCGTCGGAAAAATGAGTGCCGAACTCATCAACCCATCTACTACACCAGCAAGGTGCTCCACGGGGCCGAAGCAAGGTACTCGGAGACGGAAAAGATGATTTTCGCCCTGACCGTCTCCGCGCAACAACTTCGACCATACTTCCAGGCCCACGCCATAGTGCTACTCACCAACCAGCCCCTGAGGGCGATACTGCACCGACCCGACACATCTGGATGACTCGCAAAGTGGGCGATGAAGCTTAGCGAGTTCGACATTCGGTATCGACCGAGGCCTGCCCTGAAGGCTCAGGTCTTGGCCGACTTCATCGCCGAATGCCCGACGACCGACCGAGGGTCGGGAGCTGAAGACCCAGGACGAGATGCGGTCTCTGAGCCAGACCCGATCTCCACCTGGGTACTCCACATCGACGGAGCCTCAAACGCTCAGGGAAGCGGGGCCGGGCTCCTGCTCACGAACTCGGACGGGGTGGTCATCGAGTACGCCCTCCGGTTCGACTTCAAGGCCTCCAACAATTAAGCCGAATACGAGGCACTCCTCGCTGGCTTGAGGATGGCGAAGGAGCTAGGCATCGACAGCCTCCGGGCATTCTCCGACTCTCAGCTGATCGTGGGGCAGGTCAAGGGCGAATTCGAGGTGCGAGATCCGACCATGATCAAATACCTTCAGAAAGTGAAGGACCTCGTGGCGCGCCTCGAGCATTTCAAGATCTCCCACATCCCCAGGTCGGAGAACGCCCGTGCCGACGCACTCTCCAGATTGGCAACGTCGGCCTACGACTCTTTGGGTCGGACGTTCGTCGAAAACCTCCAGCAGCCGAGCATCGATCGGGTTGAAGAAGTACAGCAGCTAACGTCCGAACCAAGTTGGATGGACCCGATCGTCCGGTATCTGACCGACGGGATCAGTCCCGAAGATCCTGTGGAGGCCAAGCGACTCCGATGGTCGGCCTCACAATATGTGATCATGGACGACCGACTCTACAAAAGGTCATTTTCCCTCCCTTTGCTCAGGTGCTTGGGGCCGACCGACGCTGACTACGCTCTCCGAGAGGTTCACGAAGGAATTTGCGGGAACCACTTGGGGGGCAAGTCCCTAGCCTTCAAGGTCCTGCGACAAGGCTACTACTAGCCAACCATGAAGAAGGATGCGGCAGAGTTGGTCCGAAGGTGCGAGCCATGCCAAAAGTATGCCAATATTCAACACCAACCGGCCAGCCAAATCGCTCCCATTGTCGCTCCGTGGCCCTTCGCCCAGTGGGGAGTCGACATTCTTGGTCCATTCCCACCAGCGTCGGGCCAGAGGAAGTTCATCGTTGTCGCCATCGACTACTTCACGAAGTGGGTAGAGGCCGAGCCCTTGGCGTAGATCACCGAGCGAAAGATGGAGGACTTCATCCAAAAATTCATCATCTTCAGGTTCGGATTGCCGCACACCATCATCACCGACAACGGACGGCAATTCGACAACCAAGACTTCAGAGACTTCTGCGCCAGGTTCCACATCAGGCACCGACTGACTTCGGTCGAGCACCCTCAGTCCAACGGCGAGGTCGAAGTGACCAACCGAACCTTGCTCCACGGACTCAAGACCCGACTGAATGAAGTCAAAGGTCTCTGGGTCGACGAGCTGGGCTCCGTTCTGTGGGCTTACCGAACGACCCCCCACGTCCCGACCGGGGAGTCGCCGTTCAGTTTGACCTACGGGACAGAGGCTATGATCCCGCTCGAGATTGGCCTACCATCTTCAAGGGTCGAGCGATACCAAGAGCCGGACAACTCCGAGGGTCGGAGGGCCGACCTGGACCTCCTCCCTGAGCTACGAGACGAGGCTCAATCCGAATGGCTTCATACCGACAGAGGGTCGCCCGGTATTACAACGCCAAGGTCAGACCAAAGCTCTTTAGGCCTGGTGACTTGGTCTTGAGGAAGGCGGAAGTCTCGAAGCCCTTGGATCAGGGGAAGTTGGCTCCAAATTGGGAAGGACCCTACAAGGTTGCAGACACCTTCGGGCCGAGAGCCTATCGGCTGGAGACCCTTGAGGAGAAGCCCATTCCACGGACTTGGAACGCCGACAACTTGAAGCTGTATTACCAGTGAATTCTGTAATTCAGTGGTCGGAATACAAATACAGTTTGAAATCTCGGAGTCTTAACTCTTCGACTAATGATCGGTGCTCAGCCCCAACGTATCGACGTGGGTCTAGCATCCACCTAAAACCGACGACCTCATCATCGGTAACGCATCGGACTCTTGCGAGGACCGATGCATCTACAATTATGGGAGTCGACACTCCTTCGACAGTCGACGATGCGTCGCTCTTGCGAGGACCGATGCATCTACAATGACGGGAGTTGACACTCCTTCGACGATGCGTCGGACCCTCACAAGGACCGACGGACCCTTATCAACGGGAGTTGCACTCCTTCGACTTTCGGCAACACATTCGCCCTTGACAAAGGCCGATGCATCTGTTGCGACGGGAGTTCATACTCCTTCTACGGTCGAATTTTCGGGCCGAACCATCGGCCGACAGGCCGATCGGGCCCCGACCAAAGAGAGGCTAAAAGCCCACGCGACTGTCGTCGCGACTTCCGACCAGGCTACGGCCGGTCGAGGGATATTCGGCTTACCACCGTCTATTGCACGACGCGACCTTAGTCGCATCCACAACTTGCCGATCGACCTACGGCCGGCTGAACGACATTCGGCTTGCTACCGTATGTCGGAAGACACGATAGCCGACGCAAGAGCATGGGGATCCGACTTGTTATCGTTCCCCCGACACTGCGCCGGATGACATTAGACTATGGAAGCCCGACTACCGAACCTTTACCAGGTTCGGTCGGCTCCTGACTCAATAAGGCGCGCCCGACTAATGAGCTCGACTACAAGAAGCTGACCCAAAGTCGGGACGCACTCTACTTTCGAGGCTGCACAAGTCGCTGGGATCCTACCGACTTACGTAAGTTAACGACTTACTTAAGTTAGCGACTCACGTTCGACATTGCAGAAATGCTCGACATTACGAAAAAAGGGAGGAGGTAAAAGAAGATTTCATTCAAGGCTTAAAAAAATTTTACAAGCAAAGGCCGAAGCCCGATTACAAGTCAAAGCAAAACATGAGACAAAACAAACCGACTAATCGTCGGAATCGACGTCCTCCACTGGACGACGATGGGAGTTGGTCGGCGGATCCGCTCCGACTTCAGCCGTCGAGGCTGACCGATCTTCGACAACCGGCTCTGCGACGTCTTCGGCTTCTGCCCTGGTGGAGAGGCCTTCCGATGTTGGTCCGGCCGTCTCCTCCGTAGCTGGGGCCCCCGACCCCGCAGGACCACGCCGCTGAGATCTAGTCCCGGGTACAAGCTCCGAATGGCTTCCCAAGCATCCTCGTACCCGACTTGGTACGAGAGGTAGCCGCTCTCCAGAAAGCCCTTCGCGGTACTCCTCCGAGTCCTGGAAGACTTCAATCGCCCGACCCAAAGCCTCCCTTGCCGACTCTGCCTCGGCTTTGGCGACGTCTGCGTCGGCCTGTGCGGCGGCACAGCCTTCTTCAGCCTTGGCGAGGTCCCCGAGACTTGCTCGGAGTTGCTCGCGCTCGGCCTCCAGCTCTTTGGTGATGCTATCTCGCTCGTGTCGGAGCCGACGGATGGTTCGGGACTTCTTTGCTGCGTCGTCCTTGGCCGACTTCAGCTCCGACTTCGACGACGCCAAGGTCTCCTTGAGTCGGGAGACCTCCTCCGAAAGTTGGGCGACCTCCCCCTCGAGTCGGTTCTCCCGTCGACCGACTGCTGGAGTTGGTCGACAAGGGACAACCTTGTCGGCTTCGAGGGCCCGCGACCTTATCTCTCCAGGCCGCGCGCATGTCCCCAAACTTCGATATCCGGCCTCCAGCTCGGATATGTTGAAGACCAGCTGCACAAAATAGAACCGACCTTTAGTAAGCCAAACTTGCGAGGCTACGTTAAAACGAAGGGAAGGAGAGTTACCCGGATCATCATCGGGTAGAAAGACGACAGCATGTCAGAGACACGCTGGTTCTTCATCGCTTCGATGTCGGCGGGAAGAAGGAGTGCTTGGCATAGTGTCTTCTGGCCATAGTCGTGGTTGGCCAGGCCCGACGCACCCTCAGGAAGCGGAGAAGTCCGGGCCGAACCCGCCCGCCGACCGACCTTCGGTCGCCCGACCGCCATGGGGGCCTTACCTCGGCTAGTCGTCCCAGGCCCCTGACGTCGGGAGATCGACCGGCAAGCTCAGACCCCGACCGAGTCTCGACCGGACGGTGGCGGCAGTGGGCGTTCGTCGGCCGCGTCAGGTTCGCGGACCTCCTCCCGAACCTCCGGAGGCTGCTGGGCGGTCGGCGTGCCCCTGCGGAATCGACTGCTCGTCGGTCGGGCGAAGCGGCTCCCCCAACCGACGGTCCCTCGGACGGGACATCTACAAGCACTGTCGGTGCTGACAGTGCGATCACCGGCTCCGCCTCCGACCCGATTGGTTCGCTCGGCGGAACCACGCGGGGCCTCTTGGGAGGCTTGCAACGGCCCGGCGCCTGCCGCCGGCCTCTTCCTCACGGCATGCTGACGAATGTCGGCTGCCGACAGTCGCGTCCTCGACGGCATATCTGAAAAGATGACGAACGGTCAGAGCTGAAAAGAAAGGCAGAAAAGAAAATGGAGATGTCGGAAAAATGCAAACCGACCTAAATGGGGGACCGGGCTAAGGCCGGCGTCGTACAAGGCCTGCTCGGTGACGAGCTCGCTCTGCTTCGGCAGCGAGATATCCTTTAGCCGATGGAAGTCCTCCCGATCATCGACTCCACCCGACTGTTCTCATTTGGATCGGTCGGGGATTTCCCCAACGGATGGGAAACCCCCAAGGGGCAGAGGATGACGCGAAGAAGAACTGGTTCTTCCATCCGTGAATGGACGTCGGAAGACCAGTGATGAAAGAAAGCCCTTTCTGAGGGACGAAGTACCACCACCCTCGGGCTTTAGGATGGGGACGGAGAATAAGAAAACTCGAAAA